>NC_084519.1:17790364-18096614 GCF_024500385.1 Phyllopteryx taeniolatus
ATCCTTTTTAGAAATAGATCATCTCTCTCGTTCTTCATGATTACTTAAGCCTACTACACAACTGTATTTATGACGTCGGGACCCTTGGTGTAAAAGGTTTGAGCCCTGGAATTTTTCCCTGGGGCGCTTTTGAGTCAGTTTTGGCACTCCTAAAATATATATTCTCATCAGGATCCAAAACATATTGGGCCCTCCCAAAAGGGAAATAATATTTTCAAACAATTCCAAGAGCAACACGGAGCTGCACTCGAGGGGGTCTTTCGACAGAAGCCTGGCGACACACTGCGCTAATTTAGGTTAAGTGCCTCAAGAAGCTCAAGGGCACAGAGCAACAAGCCTCCATCATATTAAGGGGTGGGGGTGGGAGGGGGGGGGGGGGTATCAAGAGGAAGTGGGTTACAGCCCGATGCAACAACAATGTGCATGTACATCTGCACTTCCTCCAATCTGACAAGCTAATTGTCACTGTCGCATTTGACCTACTTTCCGCCTTACACCTCATTTCTCAGTGGGTCGTTACTACAAATGGGGTGTGCGGCAACACTGAACCCCCCCATCAGTAATTAACATGACTAATTGAGCGATGACCACTAATTGAGAGGAAGTGGGCTAGTCTATCAGGCTAGGGGCGCTAGTCCGGTCGCAAGTCAGACCGGTTTCGGTGGACGCCATCGATCGGTTGAATCGGTCCAGGGCGCATCGCCGCATGCGTCTTTCCTCGTCTGGTTTACCTCGCCTGGACTTTGATGTGTATTTTAATGAGGAAAAAGAGCACTCTATCATATTGTACTTTATAAAAACATACAATAATGACATAAAGAATTCAACTGGTTTTGTCAATTCAATGGACACTGTGCTGCTCCTTCTGGTGTGCGTGACTTGGCCACCTGGAGGCGCTATAATACAGACACACGAACATACACGGAGACAGAGGAGATGTCACAACTTCTCACCAGTGATATTAGTTGTTCCTCGCAGAGGATGAAGAATATATCCCTGTGGGTATTGTTATACTACCTGTCTACATGTGTTGCTCCACCATTTGTGCTCAAATATATGTTTAAGGCATTATAAAATCGCCACGTAGATGCTATTCGTGAGCCCATCTATGCCGTTTTCCATTCTGTGTTAGCATGAAGCTAGTGGGGGCATTCTAAAAGCAAAGTTGTTTGGTTGTTTTAAATGGCCAAAGTGTAATTCTCTTAGTTTTTTTGTTGAGTTTGTAGTAAACGTTAACAGGGAGGGGCAACAAACAGCCTGAAGCCGCTTTTTTACCAAATTGCATTTGCATCTTGGTCTTGATCATCTTCTCATCTCACTTCCAAACGTGTAGATGGAGAAACTTGTCATAAACATGTTGATATAAAACAAGCTTTCATTGGCTCTCATTCACAGTACGTGCGGGAGAACATGAAGTTCCTCAGCGGATTGCAAAAATGTGTCAGCGAGCTGGTCGGCTTAATGCTTACCAGACCGACGTCCAAAATCTGTTTTCACGATCATCATAAGTAAGGTAGACGCGATATGATACCGTCTCGTGATCCGTCCCCTCCGGTAGTCGTGGGGGTTAAACAGATTGGAGTTCAAAGATGGAGGTGGAGTGTGATCCATAAAACACAGCAACCATTGAAGCTAGTGTGTCAGCCGTCATTTCAAATACAAACACAGATGTGAGGAGCAATCTGCACGAGGACGTTCCCATTGCGCTAATTCTACGCTGAAACTTCATCTGGGGAAAATGAGGAGAGCCCCAAATCCACTGAAGCCCCTCCCTTGCTCAGCTTGATTCTTTCATAAATCACCCCCTTTCCCTGTGCCTGTCCAGCTCCACATGACCCCTCTCGTTAGCTGCGCAGCAATGCAATAACGGAGATATTAATGAGTCCCCGGGGAAGCGAGGCGAGCAAATTGAAGACTTAAAATTCCCAAATGAAATTCCCAGTGACACCTCCTGCGTCTTTTTGTCTTGGCTAAAAGGCGCGTCTGCCCTGACCCTCAATGCTAATGACATTTTAGAATTAGCATTATTCCTTCAGCATGTTGATAAATTGTCACTCAAGGATTTATTTGTGTCAGTTTGACAATATATAACAACTTGGACAAGGGCAACGTTTGCTAGCCTGTGTTGTACCGCCACCTTGTGGTGAAAATGAGTACAGTCTGACATTCAATCAATCACACGGGGACAACAAACAGCAGCTTTAGTTTCTCCACATTGGGAGACTTTCTTTCCCCTGTTGTGTTTTCTCGTAGCAAAGAAGCCAATGAAAAAAAAAAGACGTTTCCATAGAGAAGATTACTCATCAATGAGAGAAATGTTAGAGAGCCTCTTTAAATCACTTTCCATCTGCTCGCTCTTGTTCCTTTTAATAATCACGCTCCACGGGGAGAACGTGAACTTTTTTTTTTTTAAGGCTTTTGCTAAGGCTTCAGACTTAATAGAACCTCCAGCCGATTGGGATCCTTAAGGAGTACTCAGTAGGCCGAGTCCGGGGCGGGGGCGGGGGGCACAGACGAGCGCTCCATGAATGATGAATGACAATCCAGTTCCACGGCTTCACTTTTTTTGTTTTTTGAGCCGCGTGAGGAAAAGCGCGACAGAAAACGGGTGGATGGTTCCATCACTGTGCCACAATTCCATCACTGTTTGCCACAGAGAAGAGCGCCTTCAAACTAACAAGTGTACATCAGTACTAATTGGGGATACAGAATTAAGACCTGCGATCACATTTTATTTAACGATATATGTCGAAGGATGAACGTGTAAAATCTTTGGACGAAAAGAGAGAAAACAGCAGAAAATCGGATCCAGAAAATCAAGAGGTTATTTGTGACTGTTACTGTAAAACTGACACAAAACAAAAGAGAATTCAACACCGCTTAGTTAAACACCAAATTGTTCAAGCAAACCACATGCATTTGTTCGATAAGTCTGCTAGCTTAATGCTAACGTATAACGTGAAGCGCCATAGAGAGCATTTGTTCTAGCCCGTCGTTCGAATTCGAAAACCTCAGAGGACCCGCGCAGCGTCCACCAAACTAGATTACTGCCCAATATTTGTCAAAGGCAGCTTAGTGCGATGGAGCAGTTGCGCCAGTTTAGTGGCTAACCATCCATTAAGCCGCTAACGAGATCAGGGAGGCGCCCCTGTGCCTGTCTGCTGGTGCCACAGCTTGCAATTAAGCACCAAATTCATGTCCTGACCCAAAACGCACTTGCACAGGACGTCGGCGAGAAGTTCCAGAATACTCCAGAACCACGTTGCTTTGACGGAACACAAAATCTTACAGTTGAATGATTCTTACTTGACCCCCGACCCCCCCATTCCACAAACCGAGTGTGGAATCTCCTCGTTACGCTCCCGTCTCCATTGTTCCTCCAAGCCACTACTTGGGGGGTGAATCCTTACTTTTAGCGTGCAACTGTAGCAGAGCAGCTGAACAATGTGTGACAGTGAGTGTTTTTTTTTTTTAAAGAATTGGTATTTTACTTCAACTCCCTGACGGGATGTTTCTGAGCAATGGGTTAAGAAACTTCTTTTTTTTTTGTTAGTGTCACAAGACAAAGACCTGTTTTTTTGGTGTATTGTCCTTCTAATTATAAATGAAGGATTAGGAAAGTTCCTGTATTAGTCAAGAAAATCCCGTTGAGGAAGTCGAAAGCCTCTTTCGGGCAGAAATCCTACAAAAACAACAGAAGACCCAACACTTATCTGCTTTTGCCTTCGACACAGAACCCGGCAAATTTCCGATATGGCATCCCAAAATCAGATGGGCATCGCATAGTAACTAACGATATATTTAAAAAAAAATAATAATTCCAGTGATGTCGATACAATCGTGGAAGTGCGATTTTGCTGTAATTGGAATATTGAAGAAACCAGACACGTTACACGAAAATATTGATGTAACCGAGGAAGAGAAAACTGCAAATGAGTCCGCAATGCAATTGAGTCTCTTTTACTGTAATATGACTCATTTTAGCATCAAAATAAAGGCACAGGAAAAGCACATGCTGTGTATACCCAATTATGGAAACAGCATTAAAAAAAAAACCTCATTGGAGAATACAAAGATTCAGTGTGACAATATTAATATTTGATCCTGTTCTATTGATCGAATACACCACAACGCAGATATTTGGTTGCAGCCCGGACCCCCGCTGGTGTCTGGTGTGACGTGGGAACTTCTTGTCAGACGACGCTGGCAACGACCGCTTTCGACGTAACGGGCCACGAGAAGCGCTGTTGGAGGATCCCGCCTCTCATACGATCCCCAAAAAGAGGAAAATCGCACAGTCGACTTTATGCCCGCAATTTTTCAGAACAGCGACACAGAAAAAAAAACACTTGCTTGCGGGGGGGCGGGGGGGGGGGGGCTTAAGTTCCAAGGACAAAATAACGAGTCCGTGCACCAGAATTCTATTATCCCAGCTGATTTGGAGGAAGACCTCCTGCAGAAACGCATCCGATTCATTTCATTTGCTCGCATCTTGTTACTCTGCGAGGTCCCTCAGGTGCTTTTTCCCGCGGGATTGGTCGATAGCTCAACCTGCCTTCCCTCTCATGGATTAAACCGAAGGACGTGGGGCGGGGGGGCGGGGGGGGGTTGTGGTCCAACACCTGCTCCACCCTTTCAATTCGCTGTCACAGCTCAAAGCCACTGCAGCAGAACCGTAAGAGTTGCGAGCGTATCAGGATGTGTTTTTTGTCAATGGAAAGCCGTGTGCGCAGCGGTGCATGAGCGCAAAGTGACCGTGACGCCCGATTCCACCTCAAGAGCTGGGACAATACCGTACTCACGACGGCGGCATCTCGAGCCGTCGTGACACGTTAGCCAGAGCGGGCGTGAGGACGAGCGTGCTCACGCATGACCGAGTACTACACGGGGAAAGGAGGGGGAACGTGAATGCGAGATGAGAAAGAGAAAGAGAAGTTATAGCGCTAAAAAGTGAGCGCGTGATAGCCCCTGAGTGGAGGTGAAAGTGGGGCATGTCCGTGACCTCGATGTGTCACCCCACAACATCCCTGCAGACCACAACCATCACCTCCAGCTGTAAGCTTTTGTCTGCGGTTCCCAAAGGAGCGGCCGCGCTGGACAGCGTCTCCTCGGGATGCGGTTTGCCTCAAGTAGTTTGTGCTTAAGGAGCCCGTCGACAACGCCACACCAAAGACCATCGGTGTCAGAGGTCGCAAAGCCAATCTGCACCGACGCCACTCAACGCACCGAGCGAGACAGACGACGTGGATCGCCTAATGCGAAGAGACAACGACCAGCTCAAGACACACGCGGCGTAATCAGCAGCTGCGAGAGCAACACCTCGGGTGCCTGAAGTACACCCCGCCAAATGTCTACTGGAACTGGGTGATAAAGACACGGTAGTTATACGGAATGATTCCAGTAGTGAACACAAATGTCAGGCTCATAAAGATTGCTACCTGGCTAATCCTAAAGATCCTGAAAGAACTTTATAGCCCAAGTAAACGTCAACTAGAACTAGCGTCAAAAGTACAGTATCTAAACTCAACAACCTCGCCACTTGGGACTGTACCTTTATCATCGTGGAAGGTCTGAGTCTTCTCTGACGGGCTTTTAGCGAGGGGTCCAAGCAGAGGTTTGGGTGTCCAGAGAGAGTCCCGTTTCTGGTGGACCTTGGACACGGAGAGCAGACGTTTGCGGAGGCAGCCTTCGCTCCCGGGCGGCCGAGCGGCGGGGAAGGCCTCCGACTGGAGGCGGTTCCCCATCTCGTTGGACAACGGAGCTTGCCGCTCGCCAGGGGGGTCCTCATAGCAGGCCCTGTGCCAGCAGCTGACCGCCGGCGCCGAGGAGAGGCAGTGCACATATGTGATCATCCCCAGCTAAGACCTTAACCCACCCACCTCCCTTGGCTATGCAGACCCCCGCCCCCTTTCCGGAGCCTCCACTTGAGGTGGTGGCTGTGAGCGTGGTTTTTGCAACGCAATGCCCCCCCACCCCCCAACTTGGTCTCCTCCTCTCTCTCCTCCTACAGTTTTTGTCCTTCCGCTCCTTCTCTCAGGGGATCCTATTGATTTGCTTGACAAAGGAGGGTTGGATTACAAGCCTGAACCCCACAACAAATGTTCACCGCAACTATTTTAGCAGTAGGCTACCAGAAAGCCCTGGCCGGCTCTTGGCATCTTGGGACTCTCAAAAATGACCACAAAAATCCACATGTAAAAGATCCAAAAATGAGGTTGAGAACAACACAAATAATTACTGCATGTTTTTAACCAAACTCACGCACCATTGATTTCAAATGATGTTCACCAGAAAGCCACCAAGCCGCCAAGATTGAAACAAGTCAGCGGTCTCCTCCGCTTTGTCACGGTCCTGAAACCTCTTTCCCCTCGCCACCTCTCTCCAGTTCCTGTGCTTCTCAACGCTGCTCATCTAATCTGTAAACTGGGATTAACCAGTAGAACGCACTCAACACAGATGGACACCATACTGGTGGTAATTAGCTGCTGCCTCAAAACTGGGTTGGCATCAGATGGTACACGAAGAACGCAAACCGGTGTGACGGGTGCCCACCGACATCAAAGCCCTGCGTGCCAATCGCTGTTGTTACGAAATACATTCAGCCGCGTGATGTCACGCACAAAGCAAGCGTTACCAATTGTAATTGTAGCAGACGGGCGGTGCGAATCAATACCTGACACTTTAGCACGGGCAGATTAAAACAGACTAGATCGCCTTCAGAACGTGACGGGTGGTGGCCTCTACCGTGATAGGTGAGGATGCGGGCAGCCGGTTCGTGGGGCGTAAAAGACAGCGCCCCTCTAGCGGCGACTACGAGCCATTGAGCGGGGTACGGGTAAGCGGGCCGAAATGTAACATCGTCCCCCATTTCCCTTCAAAGACAGCAAAGGCCCGATTGTTGGATGTCTCGGAAAGATCATGCTGAGTGATTATCCTGTGGTCCGGGACGTACGAGTCATTTGTTCCTCCCCAATCGTCGCAGAAACCAGCCGACAATCGTAAATACTCGACCGATTCTACATTTACAACGGTAAATCCTTATGCGCGCGCTGTCAACGGCAAATTGGGCCGAGCCACGAAACGGAACGATAGCCAATTGTTGCCGGGCAAGTGAAGTTCGTTTGTATAGCCCTTTATCACAAAAGAAGAGAAATTGATGACAAGCAACTACTGACCATCATTCGCCACAAGGAGAAGAATTTGAAACCGCAATGCTAGCACTTAGCCTAGCTTCTTTTTCCCTTGTCATATTCCAGCAGTCTGGGTAACCTGCGGCACCATTCGGCCTCTCACAGGTCAAGCTTGTAATTACGACAGACGTCGGGTTTTGGTTCATCAGGTTTTCACAATTGTCGAGATTGTGGAGATATAATTGTATGTGTGGTGTTCAGTATTGGCCATGTCAAAAAGGTGACACTTCAAAGGGTATCTGCAGGTCTAATGAAGCCAGTTGCAAGACTTTTGAAGACCTCTCGTTGACCGAATGCGAACCCTGCTTTAGAAATGCTCGCTTATTGGAACGTCTGCCCACGGTCGGCAGATCGCCACAAGCTGCGGCGGCCGTTAACCACGGTTATCGTTTCCACAGCGTCGGGTCGGCCAAAACACGCGGGCCGATTACTCGGCCAAAACCGCCGCACCCACGCGTGCCAATACGAACCCTAGCGGGCAAAGCGCAGCCTATAAAAGCGTTCACCTCGCGGGTTATCCAGCGCTACGCCATTAGCGGCGAGGAGAGTCACGCGAGCGCTGTCGACTGACAGAAACGTCAAATGCATATTTGTGGCAAGTGGGTGTGTGCGTGTGTGTGTTGGGGGTTGAGAGGGAGGGCTTAAGCGGAAGGCTTTGGGCAATGAGGGACAATGGTAACCATGGCTGCACATGAATCCCAATGGAGCACCTGCATGCTGCGTTTTAGTCGTCCACTCACCCGCAGGGAGACGGCCATTGTTTCCCCCAAAAGTTCCCCCCCGTCCAAACTTTGAATTCCGCGCAATATTGTCTACAGACCTGGCGTCCTGTTTTGCATGATCACAAAAAATGGAATCCTTTTTTTTTTCTCTAACAAGGAACCCTACAAATTCGAACCATCAATATCAGAGTTTTACCAAAACATTCAGTAAAAATTAGGGATCGACCGATAATTGGCCGGTTCAATTATCGGTGCCGATATTCGGCATTTTGACGTATATCGGCCTCTGCCTTTTTTTGTTGTTTTTTTGTTTTTGTGACAGCTGATAACAATTTTTTGCTTAACTTTATTTACTGCACAAACCTTTAGGGAGCCTGGGAGCTCCCTGCACCTTTTGTTACAATTTGAAAACAAATATATCTATTGATAATAACAATAAAATAACATGTTGCAAATCTGAAAGGATGTTTAAAAAATAATTAACAAATTTAGTTTAAATGCTAAAGGCATTTAAACAAAGTTAAGTGTTGGGAGTTTGTATTATTCAAAATCTTCAATCCTTTTCCAGGAAATGAATACCGCCTCCAAATACTGGTTATCAGCAGTTCCTTGACTAGTAAAAATCGGTATCAGTGTCAGCCCTGGAAAAAAAACATATCGCTTTAGTCAAACTGCAACGATATACAGTAGAGTATATAGTGGTACCTTGGAAATAATTTCAGCAGGCATCCAGGACCAAGTCTGCTTTATGTTTGTTTGTGTGGCTTTTGGTGTTTTTTTGATAGAATGATGGTGCTAAGAGAACAAGAAGGGCCTGGTATCGACCATCGTGCATTTGAATCCATCTCCAGATGCAGATGGCTACATTAGCTTCTAACTAACTAACTAGCTAGCGATAGCTAATTTGTTTTTGGGAGTTTGAAATTGTCTCAGCGGCGGAGGTGTCGCGGTAGTGAGCCAGCTTGCGTTCAAAAGCGTCAAAAGCGACTTGACAACTGAAAAACAGTATCAATGACGTCATCAACGAATTGAAGTCGTCATCGATTAATGGAAGTCGACTTCGCGATGACTACAAAACGTGACGTCGTTGAGAAGAAAATGTGAGAGGGAACGATGTCTGGGAACGCGTCGTCGTCGTCGCGGCGAGCGTGGGAGCACCCGTCAACAAGGCGACCCCGCGAGGCCAGAGGGCACGCGGAGGGTCGGGTCGGGGTCGAGCGGTCGCGTTCTAGCTCCAGACGTGGAGTGCGGGTACGAGTTAACGAGGGAGCTTTTGGGGGAGGGGCAAAAGGGGGACTTCGGTGTACGCTCACTCGCCACCTTCACAAAAATGATGAGCCCCACGACAAAATGCTGCTCGGTTTTCGCTGACATTGACAGCTCAAAGTAGCTACGCACTTTTCGTGGCGTCATTTCCATCCTGATTTTGTTCTTTCCTTCTTCCCTTGCTTTTTATTCTCGCATCAGGACTTCCAGCCTTCCTTCCATGAAACTTTTCTGTCTTGTTCCTTTGCGCCTACTTTCCTTCCACTCTGACCTCGATTTCCTTCCTACCTCCTCACTCCCACTTTATATTCACGCACCCTTTCATCCTTCGGTAACTCCTTTACAATCCGCTTGCTTTGTTTCTCACTCAGCTGATTTGCCATTATTCACGCAGTACCTGTAAAAAAATAAATAAATAATATGTACATTATTGAAACGTGTGCAGCGCCCTACATCGTATCTTGGTGATTGTAGTTTGGTCATGGCGGTTCCCTTTTGTCCACCGTGCGTTTATTTTTAACTCCTCTGTGTGTCTGTTGCGTGCGTCCAGTGACGAAAGCGTGCGAAATGCAACAGCAGAGTAGCGCATAAATGTAGTTGTAAACATATAGATAGCTACGTGAGCCCAAACTAACGTGACCCATTTGATGCCTTCCTGAAAGTGCGCGTGTGGAAAATATATGTGCGCACACAGACGCACTTACATTCCAGGAATTCTCGTCACATGCGCTCTAATACTGCAAAATATCCCGTTTCAAGCAGCTAGTGTGCAAAAATAGTGGCCACAAAGTGGAACTAGATTGAAAAGATGATCCGGCACATCTCTTCTGGATGTTGTCACGCGTTGAGCACTTAAACTGCCTACTGGCAAAAGGTGCTGCGCGCCACCCTGCGCTAAGTGTTTTAATTATGTTTGACAATGATAATTGCCTGTTTTGGAGGGTGTGCGCACTTCTGTTGGGATGCTTAAAAAGCTCGAAACGAGCCCAATTAAAGTTGCCTATCAGCAACTTTTTAAGCCATGCGCCAACTTTGACATCTCCACAGAAAGAGCGCACCCCGGCTTAAAAAATGTCCGGGAACGGCTTCACGGGAAATGTTTTAAGCCCTGCGCCCCCTTTCACATCCTGACAGATTTGGCGCACCCTTTTGCTTAAACCACGCATCCCCTTTCAATACCCCAAAAGAGTTGCCTTCCCCTCTGGCTTAAAAAGCTTAGCGCAGTAATTCCCCAATGTTTTAAGCCCTTACCCTTTTTAACATCCGGAAAGAGTTGGCGCACCCCCGGCTCAAAAACGTGAAATACGGAGCTCTTAAAGCTTTCAAGCCGAGCGCCCGCTTCGACATCCCAGTAGAGTCGGCGCACCCTCTCTTCCTTGCACGCTGGCTAAAGAAGCCAATAAAAGCACCCGCTTCTCCCTTTATTAGAGTGCAGCTGCGCCCACTATTGGGTAAAATGATGAATTACACGCCTCTGGCCTACGTAACAAGCGCTTTAGCTTTTTTGGCTGGATGACGCCACCGCCAGCAGATTACATCGAACCACACGTAACTGTGATGAAACGTGAATGTTGACGAGCAAACGGGCAGCAAGCAGCGTTACGCGACTGACCTTAACTAACCTTTTCAAGTCTGATCACGTTCCAATTTGTGGGCTTTCGCGAGAAGAGGCTCCTTTACGTAACGTCCGAAAAGCCACATCAAGTGCACAAAGAAGCTTAGGCCAAAATTCAAGGCCGCCGCGGGGATTTGTGGTCAGACGACGGACGAGGGCCGGGACGAAGGGTTGCGTCCCGCTGGATCGGGGGCTGCTTGAAATCATAACATAGGCGAGCAATCGGCATCCCTGGCAAGCGCCACGCGGAGAATTTGGGTCAGTTTGTCTTGGCAGCGAGACACTTCAAACTCAGATAGATATTTGGCAAAAATTTGCTTGACTAAAGAGCAATTCATGATCGCTGTTTGCTCTATGACCTCATTCACTGGCAGCCGAGTTCCCCGTAACGCAGGCAGCCCGTTTGGACGGATCTTTGCGGACCCACAGAATATTTGCTTCTGTGACAATAGAAGCACTGATCAAAAGAATAACAACAACAAAACGTTTCTTTCTCGCTTTTCTGTTCTTTCGGTTTTGTGACACCTCCGACTACGAAAGGAAACGAAACATGACTGAGAACGGACTTTTGACGGCCAAATGAGGGATTTTTACATACGCAAGTCAGAAGCACGACGTTACCTCCCGCGACAAATACTCCGTTCATACCATACGTACACGTTCTCTGTTCGAGCGCGCGTTGCCTCATCTCGTCCGATTTGCAACGGGCCGGCGTTTCATCCCCCCCGATCTTGATCTCCGACACAAAAAGCTGCGCTGATCTCAAATCCAAAGCGATTTGAGACGTTGCCATCTGCGGGGTTTATAAAGCTACATTTCACAGACGAGCCGGGCGAGGCCCTCCTCCGTTGAAAAAAAACGCTGCTTCTAGCCAATTCGGTTTAGGCTACGACTGGAGAAGCGTTTTGTTTCCGATGTGTTTGGAGCCACTGAGTGGGCGTGACGCGTGACTTGGTGTGCAAATGACAAATGGCAATAAAAGTGTCTGAGCGCATGCAGCTTTTTTTTTCCCTCTCTTTTCACAGCCCCAAAACAGTCCAACTATTGCATCACTTCTGGACGCGGCGGACAAGAGAATTACTTCCATAAGAAGGACATGTGAGAGATGACTCAATGTGTCAAACTCCAGGCCCGGGGGCCAGAGCCAGCCCACCACATCGTTTTTCGTGGCCCACTAAAACTAATCAAGTGCATTTACTTCATGTTGATGCTAAATGGATTTGTTCTTTTCGTTTTGGCAGAAGAACGACACAAAAATTGTCATTTTTCTTTGCTTTTTACCGATATTTCATGTCAAGTGATGCCGTCGAATTTGCACATTCCCATTTCATATTTTGTCAAGTTGACTTTCAGGCTTTGACCGGTTTCTCAGTCCTTGAGTAGTTTTTTCCCCCCACAGAGTATTTACTCTAAACTGAATAAATAGTTGAGTCTTATCATTCTAAAATAACAGTACTCTTACTTGAGGACACTTTGTGTCTACTCCAACCAGCTGTGGCAATCATAGGATGAGGTGACGATACATTTCTCGAATTTTCACAGCCACAACCGCCCACTGGACGACGTGACCCGCGAGGAAAATGACTTTGACACTCCGACGTTATAGGAAGCAAAGTAGGGCAAATGTAAAAAATCCGTCCGAGGCGATGATGTCACACGCATTCTTCAGAGGTGATGAGGAGGTCGTAGACGCCAACAGCGAATGAGTGGTGAGTGCGAGGACCAGAGAAAAGTCAGACTAGTTTTGCTTTTACTGCACTTTTAAGCGGCCGGTCTCGCAAGCCGACACATGCGGGACAATGCCGCGCTTGAAAAGCACGCACATCGCTCTGCACTTTTATGACAAGATCCCCATTATTTACACCAAACGTATAATAATCAACTCAGTCAACCTGAAGTGAAGAAGCACAAAGTCAGAGATGATTCCAAAGTTGAAGCACGCAAGGGAGGATATTGAGGAGAGGAAACTCCTCTGCCATACGTTAGTTTGCAACAAAGGAAGGATGGAGTTCAACTTTTCTTTGTCCTCCTGCCGATCGCACGCCGCACGCAAGAAAGATAAAAAGTCTGCGTCAGTTCTGGACACTCACCTCTCAAGCAGAACATTCCTCCTCATTTATTCCACAAGAAACAAACGCGCCTTCCTCCTCCTCGTCCGTGTGGCCGCTCGCTCCTCGTGCACACGGCGAAGACGGCGACGCTTACGCCGGCGCCCTCCCGCTCCTCCTCCTCCGCTCACACACGAGCGGCAACACGCCAACTTCCACACAGCAGGAAACTGCTTTGCAAAAAAAAAAAATAATACAAAAATCCCCTCCGCCCCCGCCTCCCGTTTGCTGCTGTCAGAGCCGAGTCGCTCTCGTCTTCAAAGCCTCAGAGTTACCGTCGCCATTTAACCACATCGCTCTTGCGTCATTTGCTGCATTGAAATGCCGTGCCAAATGGAAGTTAAGAAGTCGCTTAAGATAAAGACTAAGCTCGTGTTTTTCTTTGCATTTACGAACTGATGAAAACCTGAAATGAAAAAAAATCTGCCATAATAATCAACAAAAAGAAAAGACAAATTCTCGTTTTTCTTTTCTGTCTATGTTTACTCATGTACTCACCTATGGAGCGTGTTCAATGGAAACAAAAAAGTCGCTGTCATTTACCCAAACATTTCAAAACAATACATTTTACAGATATAACTGTAATACTGTGATATCATATTTTTCTCCGCGTCAGAATCTGATATCGGTGCACGCTGACTCGCCAGTCAAGGTACCACTGTATTAACATTTTTCAATCTTTCCGTAGAACAACAATGTGAATATTTTTGGGAGTGTCCAGGTTGCGACACATTTCCGAACGTTTTCGGCTGGCAAGCAACCAAAAGGACGCTAAAAGTGTCGTGGTGTTGCAGGGTTTTGTGTTTTTCAGGGAAACTGGACAGTCAGCGGTTCGCATGCCGCCAGGCCATTATGCCCTGATCAAATAGAATCACTTGAATCCCCCACAATTCAACTGTTGGCCCACGCGGGAGCAGCGACGAGCTCATCTCCGCGTGACGGGAACGCAGTCACGAAAGCATCTCAATCCGTGCGTCGCAAATGGCTAACTAGCATGAGCGGACATCCAGAGCGACCCAAAAGCCATCGATTTCCAATGAAGGTTGACTAATGGCTTTCACATGGACCAGCTGTAATGGTTTTTAGGTCATCCATCAAGTTTTGGGGTACTTGGCCATGTCTTTTACTGGAAGCGACAATGACAGACAACACGGAGCTGCGGCTCCGACAGCTTCCGCGCTGCAAAACACGTCAATGTTTTGGCCCCATACAGCATTGGTTGGTTCTACTGTACGTGTTTGAGTGGTGAGCACGCTAATCCCAGCCCCATTATTGCTTGCGGGCCGTGACACGTTTGCCAGGACCAGATGTCGCCAGTTGTGTGTAAAAAAAAAAAAAAAAACATTTTAAAAATGACAGCACACCAATACGGAACGCTGCAAGAGCAGATCATCAAACTGCTTTTCACCTTAGAATAGTGCGAGTTTCTCGCAGGAATCTCCGGTATATAAAAAAAAACACCAGCTCGGAAGAAACACTTCAGAGGTCTGCCTGACGACGGACGGCTCTGGTAAGCCAAGCAAGAGAGACGGAATTTGGAATTCCATTTGCCAACAAATCTGCTGGCGGTGCAAATAGTGCTTAGCGAATCATTTCGATGGGTTTCCATCAGCGCCTATCAATCGTTTTAAATGCTTTGTTGGATGACAAATGAATGCTAATAGTCACCGTCCAATGAATACTTAGTACTTAATACTACGGAGCAATTCAGGTACCTTAACGCCTGAGCCGCACTTTCAGCTGTTTACCGAACGGGACAAATACAAAACAAGAACAATTGTCAAGACTCCAGCTCCTGACATCACTCAATAGGACACACCCCTTTAAGGCACACACTTACAGTCATGACAATTTATAAAACCTTTGTATTTATTGACATTCTCTTTGATTATGTTTTAGGATGGTTTTAAACAATACAGTGCTTTTCTGTATTAAAGATCACAAACCCAGCTGAGCGCTGCCGATACCGGACACGACTACGACACCGATACTACTCCACCAACCCGACAGATTCCTTCCGGGTACGGCCCCGTCAGCCGCGCGGCGATACACGGACGACGGAAACACGGACGACGACACTCTTAGTCAACTGTAAATTATGCTTTGCAAAATCGGCGTCAACATTTCAACCTTCAGTACACTTGGATGGCTGTGGGCAGATTTGTTTCGAGCGATAAATCTTCTTCGTGGTGTGTTTGTATGAAACATTTGCTGTTTGATAACAGCAAAACGGAAACGCGATATACTTGGCTGTCGTCCAAGGTGTTAATCCAAATAGCAGGCTATCATTTCCAAGTACAGGACATGAAAGCCGTTCGCATTCGTCAGCTGATAAAAGCCAATCGTTGGCCTCAAACGCGGGTTTCGCCGTTATCTTATCTCAGCGAGTGTGCTGTACATCGTCAACTGCAACGTGTTGCTATTTTACACACACACAGACCAAAATGATCGACTGCGGCCGCGCAAAACGGCATCAGTCGAATGGCGACTGAAACGAAACGACGTCCACAAATGTAATCCTCTGGCTTTTCGTCAAGTCTCGGGCCCCCGTGAAACCGAGGATGTGTGGACGCGTGACACAAATTGTCCTGGAATATAGTTGCGACAGCACTGAGAGATTTGTAGTTGCCGTAATGCGATTTCACTCGTATGCAGGCTTAAACCTGAGACATGTGGCAGGCTTTGGTAGGACTGATCTGGGATCAGCCAAAAGAGACACGAAAGCGGTCGCCATGTAGCTCGGGCAGAAAGGAAGTGACTCACCTGGACCGAGTGGACGCGTCATCAGCACGCAGGAGAGAAGAGAAGAGAGACGAGTATTAGACACCGTCGATGGAGTATTGGCGCGTTGACTTTTTACACTGCACGTTCCCCACGCTGACTTCTTTGAATGAGGCCTTGCATGCTTTATACGCGCACACATATCCACCCTCTCAGGGCAAATTATCATCTGCTAATCTGGAGGAGGAGGATGATGGCACAAAAGCGCACAGCAAGTACAGAAGTACCGTGGCTGACAACTTTTGTTATGCCCTCACATGTGGGCAAGGAGAGCCACAGTCAACACAAATAGAAATGGGAGCACTAGCGAGGACTGCAGCTGATTCCAGCTCCTGATGTCACTTACTAGGCCACGCCCCTCAAAGGCAAGCCTGCCAATGTTAAGCGTGGCTCTTTGCGGCCGAAAATAACCTGGCCTGTTTACAGCCTTAATTCATAAACATCTCATTAAAAGCATTTCATGCGAGAGCCAATTCTGCTTGTGGCTGCTGCCAAGGTAGCGTTAATAATGAGGTCAATATGCTGCTGCCCTAAATACTCGGAATACTCCACAGAAAACAGCTGTACACGCGTAATACGCGCGCCGGGCAAGTCTGTCCAAAACATATTACATCTCTCAAATCTCCAAAGTTGCATTTTGACACGTTGCACGCTCGGCTCGCCAGAAATCGGGGAGGGTTGCCGGCACAAAAACATTGAAGAAGATGCTGGGAAGCAATCATGCAAAGCATAAATTTGCCCCCGTCACAAAGGTCTGCCATGGTGCTTGTAACATGTTTCATTGACGCACAAGTTCTAGTTTGAATTTAGAGACAAATTGTAATTTTCTCACTATAGTCTGCCCTGATTTCAAAGTATAAATCATATTTTACAGAGTAAAAAGCACATTAATATTTCATACAGCGAGAGTGTTCAAACCGGCTCTAAGAATATAGTTTAAAACACCGAGCGCCGCATTAGCGCTGCCAAGAAACGTTTCACGGCCCACCGACGTGTCAAACGTGTGAAGACTGGGACGAACTGCTCACTGCTGGAGAAACTCAAATGAAATCCACACAAGACCAGACAGGAAGGTCTCCTAAAAATATAGTTTATAGTTTCACATTTACTTGTCTAATTGCTTTTCCTGCGTGGGGGTTTAGTTTTTAGTTTTCTCAACTGAGGCATTCTTGCAGCACATTTGACCAAAGGAAAGTCTAGATTCAAACTGCTAACCTCAGAACTGCGAGGCAGATGTGCTAACCACTAGGTCACCACGCTCACCGCCGGAAAAACATTTGTTGTAAAACTGTGCCAGTTCTCCCCATCTCCACCAGCAGTTCACCTCGCAGCCGATTGGCCGGGAGGCGTCCCCCCCGGTAGGCGGGTCAAAAGTCGTGGAGGCAGCGAAGAAGAGGCTTACTCACATGCCACTCACATCATCGCCGTGGAGACGGTGGCGCTGGCGACGCTGTGTGAAAATTGCTGGCTAGCGAGCCGCAGGCGCTCATTTTGGGGCTAAATTTACACACAGCGCTGCCCGGAGCCTCTTGTCACGGCTCCCGGCGCGCCGGCCAGATGCTATAAATAGCTCGAGCATCGCTATGAGACGTTTCCTCTATGTGTTGCATGGCCAGAAGGATTTTAGGATGACCTGTCTCTGACACTGTCTGGTCAGGGAACGAAATGCATACGATGTTTAGAGCAAACCCGCAACCTCAAATGCGCTAATGGCATCCAGTCAATAAACAACCTCTTCCTTTCCCAAGCTAGCTTGCGTGACCAACACGGAATCCAGAAAATCTGTGCAGAAACCGAACCTGTCCGGCTTTTAACTTGCATTAGAACGTCTCGTCGAAAGACGAGCCTTTGAGATGATACAATTACTTCATCAATAAATAGTTTTTCTATTAACGTTCTTTTTGGTACCGCCATCGTCTCGATGAGAAAAATGAAGCTCAACTCCCCGTGGCTGACAACGAGTTGCACTTCTTTAGCAAACTAGCTGAGACTGAATTAAGTGTCGACTCTTGTTGCAGTCGAGTTGTGCACTCCATTTTGGATCCGGTGTCATTCATCGACAATCGATCGACTGAATTATTTAGCATCGGTGAACTGTTGAACCGAACGTTATGCCAAACCCGACTCAAGACTTCGTCAAATCACCCAAAACAGTCAAATCAACAAAGTGATTCAGAATTTGAAGTTCCAAAGTTAACCAAAGGATCCAGCAGTTGAGAATAAAACGATGACCTTCCAAACCGGCGCTCGTTTGATCTGTGTCGGGCCCTGGACTCGCCGAGCGCTTTGACATTGAGCAAAAATGTCAGCACCTCAAAGCATTCCGGTCACGTGTGGCCCTGAGCTGTTCTGGGAAGGGGGCGGCGGGGTCTCCCGACGGACAGATCAGAGTTATGCGCAAAACATCGACAACGCACATGATGGATGCTTGGCAAAGACGCCGCGTTTTTACAGACGGGTCTTCTAAACAGCAGTAGGAAATCCCTCCGCAGACTGTCGACAGCGTGAGTCAGAACATTGCCGGGTCTCTTTCAGTCGACCGATTAGGCAGCATTTTTCGCACAGACGCGAAGACTGAATCAACTCAGACTCTTAAAAAACGAGCGGGTCATGCCGAGCTCACCCGCAAGGGCGGTCTTGCATAGCGAACGCAAAATTGACTTAGCCTTCTTTCCACGGTATTGGCTGAGGGCCCACGAGACTGGGTTAACAAAGGACTATGTGACGATACCGTGAACATCTGTGAAGAACAAGATGCCAAGAGCTATCTGCACCCATAATCGCTTCTGTCCAACTTGTTGATGATTATCTACACGGGGTTCATGCTATTGAACACATTTGGTCTTTCGGTCTCGATCGGCTGACAAGCCGGAATGCGACTCGACTCCATTCCGCTCCACTCGTGAACAGGTGCGACGTTCAGAATGCTTCTTCAACGAGCGCGGAGACACGCAACGCCGCCAAACAATTTCCGCAACCTCGCTGGAGTCAGAGAATTTGAATTGATTTCAATATCGACGCCTATTTACGCCAGCCGATTTGTGTGTCAAATCAGTTGAGGCTGACAAAGTTAATGAGGTCATGGTGTCAATTTCCCTTCTTGGGTAGAAGTTACAAGCTACGAACTGACACCACGTCAAAACGCATCAAGAAGTTTATGTTTAATCAGGAGACGTAATACCGAGAGACGTTTGACTTGTATTTAAACATCTGGAAAGAACTAAAAACCCACACAGCCTGTAAGACTATCACACGATGACATCAGCTACAAAGCTTCCGCCAGTACAAAGCATCATTGTTTACCCATCGCCTTTGACCCCGTAAACCGTCCACGCTAAAATCCCCAGCAACACCTCGCGCACGCTCTCTATGGCAACAAGGAAGTGGAGAACAAGAGGCCGTAAAAAGACAGCGGCCCACCTCGCCGTCTTCCTGTTATAGAGCAACAACAAAGTCGGCCTGTGTCGCGAAATCCAAGGCAGACGCCGCGTGGCCTCCCTCACGGATCTTCCGATAGAAATCTGTGGAAAGAGATGAATGAAAACCAACCGATCTTGTGTCGAGGCTGGTACACCCAGTTGTCGCCGTCGTCGCCGTCGTCCGTCCCGGCGGCGTGGCGGCGGGGGTGCGAGTGACGCTCCTGGGACGAGCGGCGGTTGTGGACCACGTGCAGCTCGTTTTGGCTGTGGAAGAAGTGTCTGCTCTGCCGAGAGAGGGTGGACACACTGAGCCAGCTGAGAGCCCGCGACAACCTGGCTGGTTTCTCGGACGCTCGCCGATCCCCTCTCATCCTCCCGAGCTCACGAGGGATCCAGAAAGTCTTCTTCTTCTTCTTAGGGTCGGAATTGGAAATTACAATCCTCGACCGTGGGTTACCAGACACTGTGAGCTTGCAAACATTGCAGGGAACATCAACCAGATCTGCGCAAGTACTTCAGAACTCAAGTATATTGATTCCATGTTGAGGATAGAAATAGTTCCAAGCCACAGCCAGCATTTCATTCATGCGGGCTTCCACATCACAACTGTTTTTCTTCCTTTGTGCTTCAAGAGTTTGGACAGCAGTCAGAAATCCAACGAGCTGATTTTGGGCTTGACAGAATCGCTCCCGGTGGAGACGACTGACTGCATTCCTTGAAGGTTACAATCAAAACAAGCCGCCCGTTGTTCCCCGGCAGCACGTGTGGCCTGAAGCGTGGTGACTTTGTTGTGAGCGCACACCAGCTGACACGTACGGTCTCAGCAGCATCCGCCGTCTGTTCCCAGCCTCAACGGTGACACGCGCAACGCTCCTGCCACCTGAGAACACATTTGACTTCCTCGGCTGAGATAAAGATCAGCTGTCGACGGTGGACAAAGATGAGGCGGTGAAAACAAAAAGTAAGAATCCACGAGACTGCAGAGGACAGGAAGGGTTCCCTGAACTGGAGGCTCGGTTGAGTGTCGTGTCTGGAAGGAATCGAGTGATGTGAGGTTAGGGTCAGGATTCCACCCGAGCCTGGTAGCAACGGTGCTGAAACCCGAGTCCGTCCGCCACTCCCTCGCGCTCTCTTCGAGGATCCTCGCACCGCCCCTCCATCCATGGCAACCACTCCCCTCTCGGCATTTTCGAGCCTCCCTTGCACCTTTCTCCCTTGGCTGCACCTCCCCAGCAAGCCTCCTGCACCTAAATTATGTCCTGAGCGTGTCTTACACTGACAACTAAAATGTCTCTGGCATATTACATTGCATTTACTTGAGAACTGGAGATTTTGAGAGCATGTTGTCATCAGGTGTTCTCTCGGAATTTTGTAAGTTCGTATCTTTTTTCCAGACACTTTCGTGAAGGCATGTCGCTGACATTCAGCCATCCAACGCTGAACATGGAGCGTAAAAACCACAAACCAGACCAAAGAACTTCACTTGGATTTTGTTACAATTAAGAGTAATTAGTGAGGACAACTAAAACCAACGTAATTTAATGCCACAAAAAAGCTTGTGAGATTAATGTTGGATTTTCCTTGAATGGCTCTGATGCGACAATATTGTGGGTTTCGCGTTAGCACGATTGGGGGGGGAAAAGGAAGCCAGGACACGGGCGCCCTCGTGGACAAAAACAACTTTTTTTATGGGCTCTGTTCGGGAGGTGATTTTCCAGCCCAAGTCGAAGCTCTGCAGTTACGCTTGGGTGTTGTGCGACGACTCGTGTGTGTGTGTGTGTGTGTGTGTGTGTGACAAGAAGCAAACCAATGCTGCGTGTGTGTTTATGTGAATATGAAAGAAAATGACACATGACAACCGAAAACCACCATGCTAATTAAAAGAGAAGCTCGTGTTTCGTCGACCACAACATCTCGCTGATCTTCGTTAGAGTGCTGAAAGTCGATCTGAGGCTTTTGGCGAGGTTGTGGTGGGAATGGAGACTCAACGCCCTTCGAGGCCAACCTTCATTTAGGTCCGCAACCTCATCTCATTTGTTCCTTTACAGAGGAAATGTAGAAGAAATAAAACGTTCAGGTATTTATCGCCGCTTCTTGACGACGCACAAAAGACACGCTTGGCGTCCCGCCACAAGTCGCGGCCCATTTGCCACGAAACCCGATCGCGTGACACCGATACCCTTTGACCGACCGCAGCAGAAAACGCAGACGGACCCGACTACCTGGATAAAGCACCAACAAAACACATGCGGCCTAACATCAGCTGCTCGGTTTTTGCTATGCGCCGACGGTCAAGGACAAAGTTGGAAACAAAGAGAGCTTTGTGCACACATTCCAACAGTAGAACATTTGTAGGTTAACTATAAAGAATATTGTACAGAACTGATCAAAAGAAACGTTCAAAAGTTGTAGGATGCATCAGCCCAGGTTTCTGTTTGTTTCTTCTTCCATCCTCAAATGCAGTTGTCTTAGTTCCTCGGAGGGGCACACCGGGGTCACTAAAGGTCACTAAACGTGCACTCTGTGTGCGCAAATACGGACATTTTCAGTTTCAGCCACGGCTGTTTTGGAAGGTGCTCTCCAAATGACGGCTTTACCTGCGTTTTGGAAACTACCCTGTTCGCGCTCCAAAATCTCTATTTTTTCCTCTTCCCATCTTTGACTTGACAATTGTTCCTCAGCTTGGTTTGGCTCGGCCACCTGCGCCCCAATAAATAGCACTCCAATAGAAGCGCTAAGTACGTTTGGCGGCACTTAAACTGCCGCGGGGAAATGATGACGAGGTTCAGTGGCGGCGAGACGATCAATCGGCGCTCTACATCGGTTGAGGGTCTGCCGGTGACATCCACTGCAACAAATACAAGAACTGCAAATTCAACTGACTAGTTTGACTCACATGAGTGAGTGATGAACATGAGTTGTTGTTGTTATATCTATTTTTATTTCGTTTTTATCCACTTACTTGTTGCTGCACTATATATAGATGCAATGTATCTAAGGTGTATTGCATTACATTTTGCCATATGTGCACCTGAACTGCGTATTACAATAAACTTGACCTGTTCATCAAAATATTATATTATAGTATTTTAGTGGTTTGTTAAAAAAAGTTTTTTTGGTCTCCATCTACTTTTAATTAATTTTTTTACGCATTTTTTTTCTTTTTCTGTCCACTGAAATTCTAACTAATATTAATAAAGACAATTAAAATTAAAGATTAAATTGCAAGCACCTGTATCGGTACGTTGATTATTTTGTAATATGCAACATGTTAGACTTTGAATTGAAATTATTTGGTTGAATTAATAAAAGCAGAATTATTGCTTAAAGCTACTAATGATCTATTTCATTCATCTGTATATGTAGATTGATTTTTATTTTCTAATTTATTATCTTTTTAAATCTGTTTCTCATATTTATTTGCATTGTTTTATTGCTGTTATATGTTAAACTTGTCCATTCACATAATTGCGTCATAAGGTAAATTAAGAAATTTAAATATAATCACATATAAAATCATGTTTATCATGCATCTAAATAAGCTGAGGCCAATGATATTTGTTTACTAACACACTAATTCTTTTGAAGAATTTTTTCTTCTTATTATTATTATTATTATGGTATCTAATTATGGTGTGTGTTATCTACCTTCAAAAAATGGCCTTCTCAACACGTGTAACTGATCAGTGTTGTCCACAATTCATATTTTCAAAAAGCCTTGCTGTCTTTCTCGTGTGACTACTAGTTCGCTCCACAAGGGGGCGCCATTCACCTGGATTGCAAATCGGAAGAAAAAGGGGAGGGGGGAAAAAAACGACTAGTGCAGCAGCTAATGGGCCAGAAAATGTCCACGTTTTACTACGCTCAGATGATTGTGTTTACGTGTTTGCCGATAAGGCTGTGCCTAAACAAACATTGATTAGGAACACACACACACACACACACGCACGCACGCACGCATGCACGCAGACACACAAAGGTGCTCAAGCTTTCGGCGCAATCCACTTTTGTCAAGTTTTCAAAAGGCAAATCCCCTTCATTCCTCCGGACACGTGCTCCAACATTCAGAGCAGATAGCGCTGCCATTACTCTACTTGCTTTATTATTCTTTATTTGTGTCACTTACTTCTGTTAATCACCAAGAAAAATGTGTGTGTGTGTGTGTGTGTGTGAGCGCTTGTAGCTGGTATCGACCTTCTCCCCCTTGACCCGCAAAGCAGCAGCTTGAAGCGCAGCCACCGGTCAGGATGTGCTGTGTGTTTTTCTTTTGTCCCCCCCCCTGCATTCGCAGCACAGACAAAAGAGTGTCGAGTGGCATTCGGGCCACTTCCCAAACGCGTCACGAGACAAAGCGGACACACATGTGGAAGGCGTGAGCGTCTCTCTGGAAAACTCGCGAGTGCGGACAGGAACCGAGGGAAACTCAGAGAAAAACAAAAACAGTGTGAGAAAGGAACCGTGTGATATAGCGGACCGTAATGTGAGCAGTCAATTCACGCACACGCGCACGCACACACCCCGCGTCCAGCGGTTGAAAGTGAGAACGGGTGCGGTCGGCTGCACATTCCCGATCGCTCGTTCCCGAGCAAAGGCGCTGGCCCGGCAGACCCGAGGCCAGATGTGTTCTGTGCGCGCAATCTTTTGTCTTCATGAAATTAATAGCAAACGTATTCAAATCTATCAGATATCGCCAGCATTTGGACATAACGCTGCGCCTACGGTGATCGTAAAAGAACGCAAATTCGAGCATTCCAGTCGGAGGTCAATGAATGGAAAGAAATGAAACAGTTCAACACCTGTGCGCAGAATAATACAAAATAATACAGATATGGATATACACGGAGACGGTCACACATCAGGAATCCGCAGGAGTTCTTCACAGAGGATAAAGAATATAGCCCCTGAGTAATGTTATATTATCTGTCTACCAGTGTTGCGCCACCACTTGTGTTCAAATATCCCTTCCTGAAAGAGTTAAAACGGCTATTCATTAGCCAGTCTATGACGGTTCCTATTATGTGTTAGCATTAAGCTATCGAATACACAACATATAATTCGCCATGTTTTCTGTTGAGTTTGAAACTTCAACTGGGACTCAGGAGTGGGATTACTTTTTGGGGGGTTAGGGTTACCTATCGACGACGCGCCCTCCGCTCCGCGTTGGGCTCACGATGACGGCGCACGTGCGTACGTGTTCAGCGACACGCGTGTGGCACAAAGCGTGCACACTCCATGGCGCGTCACGTCCGCGCGAAGCTGTCAAAACACAAGCGCTGCTTTTCAACAACGACTCCGGCACAACACACACCCGTGGAAAACGTTTCGGCGTGGGCGCCGCCGCCACGTCAGTCCGCAGATGCCAAAAAGAAAGTCTGGTTTTGAAGCGTAAAATGTTGTGATTTTATGAGGATACAGTTGTAATTTTACATAAAGCTAAATATACAAATATGGATAGGAAGGATAAAGATTTAAGTTTACAAAAACAAAGAACTTTATACAAAATATTTTTTTTTAAATCATGGAATTGTGAGAAAAAGCAATTTTTACGAGAATAAGTTGTAATATTATGAGAAAAAAAACTGCTTTTACAAGAATAAAATTGTAATAGAAGTCTTTCTTTTACAAGAATAAAGTTGAAATCATTTGAGAAAAAGAGTTTTGGTTTCACGAGAAACGCGAAAAAAAGTTGTACTACACACACGAATCAATTTGACATTTTTTAAATACAAAAATAGTATGATGAAAATAGAAGCAATTTTACAAGCAATACATTCATTCATTCTTCGGGCGTGCTGGAGCCTATGCCAGCTATCTTGGGGCGGGAGGCGGGCACACCCTGAACCGGTCGCCAGCCAATCGCAGGGCACATACAAACAAACAACTATTCGCACTCACATTCACACCGACGGTCAATTTAGAGACTTCAATTAACGTACCACGCACGTTTTGGGGACGTGGGAGGAAATCGGAGTGCCCGGAGAAAAGCCACGCAGGCACGCGGAGAACATGCAAACTCCACACAGGCGGGGCCGGGGATTGAACCCGCAACCTCACAACTGTGAGGCAGATGTGCTAACCAGTCGGTCACTGTGCCGGCACAAGAAATACAATTAAACATGAATTATTACAAAATAATTTGACGTGAAGTCCACAAATTGGAGTTTTACATGTTTGTGTCCTTAATGGTTTCCAAATAAATGTGAGAATACAATCACAATTATTTGATGATTTTATGCTGACTTGATGTAGTAGCAACATTCCCCAGTTTAATGAACAGGCTATTTACTTTCCCCACGTCATGAACTATAAATAATAAGAAAATCACTAGCCAACAAAAGACACTATTTATCCCCATTTTGGGGGGCTACTTTAGTGCAGCAATGCGCAATAATTACAGCATGAGAAGGGGAGCAAAACGGCTTCATTTGTTATTTCAGGAGCAGTCATCAGTGTGTATTTTCTTGCCTGAGCAATAACACTGATATAATAGTCAAAGGAATAAGTGAGAACAAGTAAATGTTTTACTTTATAAAGACAATAAACACGCGCGTGATAGCGTCTTTATTTTTCTTCCGAAACTTGAGCCGGGGTTAGAAGAACGGAAACCGCAAAAGACTCACATTGAGCTCATTCGCCGACAGACGAGCCGACGACGCGGCGGGAGCTCGACCGGGCGACCCGTCCCCCACGCCGCAGGTGGCGCCGTCCCCGTCTGACGCCGCGCCAGACTCCCGTCGCCGCGCTTGCCACCTGCCGAGAGGTGCGAGCGCCACGTGTTTACGCGCATAAAAAACACTTAACCGGCACGCGCGTGAGAGCCAAGTGGAATAAAAGCTAATGACTGAAATAACGGTAGCGGCGAGGTAGGTGTGCAGCCTACTGGCCGTGTGGGGGCGGATTGTGGGTTTCCGCCGTCGGAGAAAGTGGCTGACAGCCAGCGAGGAAAATGGAAGGCGAGATTTATGCTGATGAAGCAGAAGGCGTCGCATGAAGTCTCAGCTTGAGTCGGCTCCCGCGGCCGGTCTCCTTTTGGCTGCCTTCCTTTAAGCAAGATTGAAGAAGCGAGCGACGTCGTTTGCGAGGGGATTTCAGAGTACACTTCCGGTTGTTGGGCACGTCGCCCGCCCGCCCGCCCGCGCGTGGCTAACGTCAACAAGCGGGAAGTTCATATTGGCCGCGCCGCCGTCGCACAGCCAACAGAAATAGCGCAAAAGGCCAAACTCTTCCCCGAAGGAAATCCTCCCACAAGTTGCAGAGCTGCGTTCCATCTGGCCACCTTCCATCTCGCCCCCCCCTCCCATCTGTCTTCCGCCATCTCGACATGTTTCTCACATCTCTCTTGCTTTTCTTTGTCGTCCTCAAATGCAACACGATTCTTTCTCGTCTGATCGTGACTTTTACCCCGTCCGAGCACGGCCTTTCCACCTCGGACTTGAAGCCACCGCAAATCGTGGGAACCCACCATTTACAAATCCACAAAGTGGGGACTTTCCCTTGCTCGGTGCATGCGACTGACAAGCCCACAGTCGACTGTCTACGTTTGAATACAGTCGTCCCTCGTCATATCGCGTTCACTTTTTGCGGTCTCGCTTTATCGCAGTTTTTCAACTCATTCATCTGATTTTATATATATTTATTTGCTGTATCGCGGACAAATGACACATAGCAATACGCGCGAGCCAGGAGGAAAGAGTGCATAAAAGACCAAAGGTTGGGATTATTTCACACAAGAAGATGTAGATTATCCAACGTTGTAACGTCAGGCCCAGCAATGACGTCAGGATGGCCGAGCGGTCTAAGGCGCTACGTTCAGGTCGTAGTCTACTCTGTAGGCGTGGGTTCGAATCCCACTTCTGACAAATTCATTTTGGACCAGCGGTGGCCAATTGGGATTTGGTTCTGGGGGTGCTGGATGAAAGAAACATTTTAGAGGCTTCATATTATCATTTTCTGATCAAACTGGGCGGACACGGTGTATTGCCTCAACCCACCAAAAATTCCCAACTGGGACATTCTGGATTTTGTTCGTTTCACCTAACAAAATGTCTTCTTGATCCAAAAATGAAAACAAGGTCATGTTGTCGTTTTTATCCTTCGGGGCATCCAACTGTTTCAATGGGACTTAAGTTTCTGGGGTGGTTGCGAAGGTTTTTGTGTTGCACAAGACAAACAAGTTTTGGAAGTCGTACCCCGTAGACATTAATAGAGTCCGAGGTGAGTACTTGTAGCTTTTGCAGGGCCTTCGAGGTACACGGACTAAATGTCAAGCATCAAGGGCCAAAATACCTTTGAGCATATTACCCAGGCAACAACACAAAAACTGCACGTTAGTGCTGTGGACAAAATTGTATATACTGTGTATTATATATAAATCGACAAGTCAAGTCAGCAGAGTGCGTTACAAGGATGATGTAGTAGAAAGGCGACTTTTGTTGTTTTACCATCTCTAACACGACATTAGTGTAACCCAATAGCCCACACATCATAATAACGATAACGACAATAATTACATCCATCGTACGCTGTCGCCGGTAGACATTCTTATGTCACACTACGATTTCTATCGTTCTATCGAACAGCTCTATTGCGCATAATTCAAATGTCCAGTATTTGGGTTTTGGCGGGTCCAGTTTGTAGCACAACAGGAGGGCATCGTTCTGGATTTCTCAAGCGCGTCCAAACCGACACGTGACGAGTAAGCGTCAAGGATTAAGCATCATGGAGGAGATCATCTCCCATCTTTATAAAAAAAAAACCACCCTGAGGTCACAGTTCAGGCTCTGCAAAAGCCGGGGAAAACCCTTCAGAATGAATCCGTGCGTGTGACGCTCAAGTCTGGCAGAATCAACTTGGAGAGCGCAGGAGGTGTGAAACTCGACAGCGTGTGAGCTCAGCTGGTTTAAATGAGTGCGAACCGCACGCTACAGCGAAGCCTGCTGATCGTGGGGCGTACGTTCCAGAACTACTCGCAAAAGGTGAAAATGCGCAATGTAGAAAGAGACTATTTAAAAAAAAATACATTTTGTAGTTTTCGCCTCCCACAAGCTTTAAACACACCAACAAATTGCCACCACCCAAAAAGTATCAAATGTATAGAAGTATAAAAAGTATCAAATGTATAGAAATACGTATTGCAGTGTTTGTGTACATGCATGTGCCTTTAGGAGGCGGGGCCCGGTCGGGTGCCGTTTGACGTCGCCGTGTGAGTGTCTGGGTGGGAGCTGTGGCCGACAGCAGCTCCTGTGTGAATGTGCTCATTGTGTTTATGTGTGTCACTGTTCTTACTCGAAGTAAGTTACTGTTAAAAAAAAAAAAGTCAGGAGACAATTGAAGTGAATCTGTCCCAGTCTACACGCCCTTAAGAGAAATCATGAAGTGCTCTAATAGTGAGTCACTTTCTTTGTTGATGATATGGCCCGAAGTGTAGAGATGGTCACCTCCCCCTCGTCAGCTCAGGTCAACCGGTGACTAATTAGCAGCGTGAGAAGAGACGAGGAGGATGCTTGCGCTCCAGTGGAACCTCTGATGTCGGACGCCCTTTTCTAGGTTGGACAACTCTGTCAAGAGTGCTGAACATATTTATGGACGCTTCAATGTTGAAACATTCCCTGGAAAGCTCCTAACAGTTTTATGATGGCAAAATGATGAAGCCATTTCCTCAACTCGTGCTCATTCCTTTAATAGACTTCTGCATTTCGATAGCAATGGTGCTCAATTACGGTTGCAGTACAAATTAAGTAAAATTTAAATATAAATATCAGAAGTCAATAGAATTAAGGGTTCTTGCTCGTCTAACGTTTTACCACTCAAGATGAATGAAAATCAGCTTCTGCATAGCGCAGCTCACAAACAGAGCGAAGAAAGCGCTCGGGGTCTACGAGGGCCCCGTCGGTTTGTATCTACGGGTTGAACGTCGCGGAGAAAGGCGAACGGCGTCGGGAAGACGGAACGCGATACGGGTCGGCCGGGGTGTGAGAGCAGGTCGGACGACTCGGTGAGAAAACACCGCGTGGACGACCTCTGTTGGACACGCCCAAAGTGTGTGTGTGTGTGTGCGCGTGTGTCGTGCAGAGAGCAAAAGACGGCGGCGGCGGCGCCTGTGGGCTCTGCGTGCTACGGCGCTGACAAAACACTGAGGTTCCTGATCTCACACAGACACAGTTTCACATCCTCTTCCCACGCAAAGGAGAGAGCCCTCACCAAAATGCTGAAACTATCGTTGTCCGGATCGTTTCAAGTGTGCATTGCAAGAGAAAAAAAAAGTAAGGCACTTACCTGTTGAGTTGCACAGGAAAGGTGACACGAGATGGAGAATCCCCCATGCAGAGAGAAGACAAAAGCAACAATCAAGACACATGAAATAGCCACGCCCGTGTGGATGAACTATTTTCATTTCAACGATCATTTAGCGATCTGATCCAATTTAATATGAACGATATGGCCTAAAAATGGAGTTTATGTGATACGGAAAAGAAAAGCACCACTTTTACTGGATAGACACTTTTTTGGACACGCATCTATCACTTATACTTAACTAGCAACTTGCGGGAGGTGCCGTATGGAAGACGCCGTGCCAGACGGTGGTAGGGCGGAAACGATAATTGGAATAAGTCAAATATTTTGTTTATAAAAGTGTCAAAGCAAAATGTCTGCCTCAAACTTTGCCGTGACGGATGACGCTACTGTCGAATTAAGTTGGCGTGATGGCAACGAGCCCGGAGGGAAGAATGCGCAAAAGAAAAAACTTCATCATTTCATTTCACAGTTCAAAAAGAAGATAAAGTGCAACGCGTCTACTGCAAAGTAGCACCGGTTTACACAACTGCACATTTACGATAACCCTCACAAGGTAAACTAAATATCGTTAGCTAATTTAGTCTGACACCGCTAGTTTGAATGTATTGTAAGTCCTCTACACAGCCGCCGGTGCACTTTCAATCGCTTCATTGAACAAATTGTAACAAAATATAACACAAAAGAAGCACATTCATACACTCATATTATAGTGTAATAATAGTGTATAGTGTAATAACGTGAGGATGGCGACCCCAAGTGGACAAAAACAATTGCTGCACCTCACGTGCATATTTTGTAGTGGTAGTATTGTTTCATAATGCAAAATCAATTTTTGGTGTATTTGAATAATCGTTGGAAGACGAATCGATTCTAAAAATATTCAATAGCCGCAGCCATAGAGAGTAGTTCGAGATTAAACTGCATATTTGAGCGTAATTGCGACTTTGGCGTCTCTTCATTCCACCCAACGTCGCCCACCGTTTCCAAATCCTGATCCCTTTTACGGGCATGACGCTGCCAAATCGCAACGTACACACACAAGAAGTCTCCATCACAAGCGTGGCGTTATCGCTTTCAAAGCCCCCGCACACACACGCGTTGGCCCATCACCAACCTGTCACCAAGAAAGAGGCGTGTGTGTGTGAGCGCGCGCGCGAGTTTGTGTGTGGAGACCCACTCCGACCCCGAGGTTGCTATGGCGATACAAGCGTTATCCGTCGCTGGCTGGTGTTGCCCGGCCGACGGGGCGTGGCGCGCACGGGCGCTCGCCGCCCTTTTTACGGATCGAGTTGTGGCGTGCTTGAAGCCGTTGCGCAATCGCGCCGAAGGAACGGTTTGCTACGGCTGCATGTGGGTCAAAGGGCAACGTTTGCTCGCAGAGGTGGAAGGACACATTTGACTGAAGTTGAAGTTGACTAAGATTCTTAACGGTCACTTGATCGATTATTATGCCTATCCCTAGCCAGTAGACAGAATGTGGAGGGGGGGGGGGAAAGGTGACCGAGCCATTTTCCGCCTTGGAGTGCGTGTGTATTAGCTTCCACTGATAGCTACTTTCCAGTTTTTGGGTTCGGTGTTAAAGGGATAAAGTTCAGAGCAAACTACTTCTCCTGGGCCAATTTATCAACCGCTGTTCTCCAGCAGGAAACAAGAGTGACGCACCTGGAAAAGGGGAACGTTTAGCGCGAGGTGCCAGGACGGGGACACGGAGGGGGCGCGCAGGACGATGACAGGCACGGGAAGCGGCGCAGGATGTAGTATGCGATAGCGCCATCGCCCATGCACTTATGACAAAAATGCCCGAAGATGAGGGCAAGGAGTTGTACGCCAAGGGCCGGGTGAGCGGGTGAGCATGGAAGCGGTCGTTGTGGAGGTTTGGGAAAGTTCAAGTCAAACTTGAGACAGGAGGAGGAGGAAGAAACTGGTTTTATTTGTCTGCCGTACCTCGGGATGCCTTCTGTGGGCCATCCTTCAAAGTGCTGCGCCAGCCGTTCGTTGACTCGAATGCACAACAATCCCTCGCACAGGGTGAGGATTTCCTCTTTCTATTCATCCTTCATGCGTTTCCTTTCCTCCTTCCTCTTTCAGTTTCCCACGTAGCCCGACTTTACGCCATAATTCCTGAAAAATGGCAGGGCGGAAGGCCGACAACAGCATGCGCAGTGCGTCCAACGCATAATCCAAATGTATTGCGAATGTTCACAAATGATTTCTACATCGTTGTGCATATCTGATTTCCACATGATTTTAATGCACAGCCAAGTTCTCTTGCATTGAAAATCCATCTTTGGGAATTCAGTTGCTTTTTCAAGAACCGGTAACCGGCCCAACCCAACTCCAAAGCAGCCGTTCTCAAACGTTAGAGCGTTCCTTCGACGTTCCGACACAGGAGGCGCAGCCCCCAAAGTTTTACAATTTGAAAGCTGTTGGGGCAAAATATGCCGCGCACCTCTCAGTTAATATCCCGACCAAGTTGGAGCACCCTAAAAGCAGCCTTTTGTAAACATTTAAAGCCCCCGACTCTGCATGCAACCCCAAGACGCCCTAAAATTGTTTTCCTGATGCTTAATGTTTCCAACTGCGGCCTATTCCGCTTTGTTTTGAATGGTGCCCGCACAAGAACGCGCGGTTGCATGCCGACTGTTTACGTGAAGAACTGCAGACGACCTCGGGGGATTACGCGACGCTAATTTGAACAAACAAATGTGCACTTAGCGTCTGTTGAAAGTCAGTGAAAGGAAGCTTTTGTTCAACGCCCGCCACTTATTGGGCACACGTAAAAAGCAAGTATAAATCCAGAATTTTTGCTTTGAAGGGAATTGTGCGGAGGTGATGGATTGGATCACAGCAGTGCTGTCAGCGCTCGTCTTTTCTGAAAGAGGGTCATGTTTCTCGTAAGCCGTGTCACTTCCTTCCCTAATTATTCCCTCGTGGCTTTGTTTTCCCTTTTCACCGAGACTCCGATTTATTCTCCGGGCCATCTGCCTTTTGTGAAACACAGCACTCGGCGTCAGTCACGGAATGACTTTTGGGACGCTGATGCGAGTGTTTTAAATGATGACAAAACCACCAAAGACACGGAAACAAATGATTAAATGCGCTTGTATTATGCAAGCCTTAGTATAAACACCGGAAAGAAATGCGATGTTTGCTGAAGATCTTACGTGCATCTTTCTTCACCGGCAATGTGACCTGATTCCAATTACGCGGAATGATGTGAAATATAACTGCTACATGGAAAGGTGACCCGATTCCAACCTCAGTAGTCGGAGAGCGCGGGGGGGGGGCTGCGCTTCGAGGGGCTGGTGGACATGTGCTCATACAATGGGCTTCTTGTGTGCAAACGGCAATCGGGGAGAAGAATTAAATGAGTTGAGATGGAGGGAGCCGAGTGAGTAGGAAGACGAAAGCATATGGGGCTTAACTTCGGAGGACGGAGGTGACTGAAAAAGAAACGGAAAGTTCAATAATCCTACACTGTTCCAAAAAGGGCAAGTCTTAAGACCCTTAAAGACCCTTTTTTATAAATATTATGCATGTTTGAAGAGAACTGCCGAGTAGGTACAGTAGTACTCAATTGTGGCAATAGCATTGAACAGTTTTTCACCATTTCTGTTTTCCTGATGTCTTGGGCGTGGCTAAAACAAAACTCAGTGATGCACTTGCGTCCGGCATGAGTCACCCCCCCCCCCCCACTTCATAAGAGCGCCAATGTTCACAAAAGGCGGTGGTCCGGTGCAATTGCGACATGCAGTTACCTAGCTAACTATGCCTTATCCCCGAAAATGCATTTTCCCTTCCGCGGGCGTGACTACTTTAGAGTGCCTCGTTGTCGGCCGTGAGTGCGCGCGTGTCACAGAGAGAAAGACCAAATAGCGAAGATGAGAGCGCCTTTACAGCATCTAGGAGGTTGATTTTTCATGATTTTGAAGCGTCATTTTATATACCTACTTGGCGATTTGTTTACACTTGACGAGCTTGTTAAAAACCTCTGCCCCAAAATCAAGCTGAGAAAAACACAAAACGTTTGAGGTTCAAACCCAGACGGCAAGACCGAGGAGTTTGTCCCCATCTCAGAAAGATACGCATTTGAAAAGTCTTCTTGTGTCACTTGACGGCTGCTGGGTTGGCCTCCCGGCCCCAAGCCACATCAAGGAGCGAGCGGGTCGGGTTCCCATATGGCGAGGAGCCGAAAGGCTTGCGCGTACAAGGTAGCTGCTCACGGGGCTTCCTCCTGCTCCCGGACTTCAGAAGCCGGCTCCCCACATTAAAGACGTGAAAGACTTGAGAAGTGAGACACGTGACCGTGTGGCCTAATTGACGAGGCGTCTGACTTCGGATCAGAAGACGAAGGGTTCGAGTCCCTTCACGTCATCCTGTCCATTTGAAAGTCGAGATTTGCAGGTGCAAGATTGCAGCCCCAATTAAAATGCCATTTGCAGCCACACTACGACCAAGTGTCCAGCGTGTATTGCGCTTTTGCCAGCTGGGATGGTGGGAGAACATGGGAAGATTAATGGACAGTGAGAATCGAGTAGTAGTATGGGAAGACGATGTAAGGAGACCGCGAGGCTGCGGTGTGTTCCGTAACGCTCCGTTTATGGAGCCGTTGCCGCTTAACCGTTCTCAAACTCGGGACACGTGGAGCATTTCCGGTGCGACGCCACCTCTACTTCATAATACGATTCATTACAACCATCAGAACCAAGTTGTGTCTTCTGTTTTTTGTCTGTTCTAAGATGGTATGGCAGCAAAAAAAACAAGTTAAACAAAATGCAAAGCAATCTTCAAAATGTTCTCATTGCTCACTAGCCTGCAATCTTTTTTCCTGAAAAAAACAGGTGGCTTTTCAAATTGCACAACTTGTTTTTTCAATTTTGTGCAATTTCTGGGGTACAAAAAGCTCCTAAACTCCTTGAAATACAGACTCTTGTGATTTCCAGTAATATGCTTTGCTCTACTCAGACGCCTCATGCGTCACTCGCTCTTTAAAAGGGAAGGAACCTTCTTTTATTCTTATTCGGACCTCGTCTCTCTCTCCCTTCGTCAGCTCGCCGTCATTCTAAGGAGTTGCTGAGACGTGACCGCTGCACAATGCTGGGAAAGCTCCTGTGGGAGTGTCTTTGTGTAGACGTGAGATTTTAAGCGTGCAACGGCGCCGTCCTGCCAAGAGAAATTAGCCTCAGTTTTCGGCTCCGGGTTGTGACTGACCACGACGACAAAGACTTCAATATACAGTGAATAGAAACTTTATTGCTGTTTTGAAATGCATGTTTGCAACCAGCTGCGACTTGGACTGCCCACAAGTGGTTAAATAAATACTTTAGACTCAGATAACTAGCTAACGAGCATGGCTAACACCAGTTAGTTTCCGCTCTGATGCGACTTCATAAAGTGGAGAAGAGCGAGCAGAGACGTAATTCCTCATTTTCGGAGAAATAGGTTTGCGCTACATTTTGATTTTATTTAGAAAACATTTTCTTTGTATGTTTACTAATGTACCTACAGAGCTTGCTCAATGGGGGGCGAAGTTATTTACCCAAACATTTGAAAAGATGACTTTTTCGAGCTGCAATTGCAATACTCTCACACACGTGGGCCGTCCCGCCGCTGAAACACCGCCAAAGGTGTAAAATGGCTCTATCAAAATCCCCCCCCCCCTATTCCATGTCAGTACTATTTATTTGGAACAGCAATGCAGGAAAAAAGGTGTAAAACTTCCATCTTTTATTGGCAGCGTAAAAGAGGCTACTATAATCCAAAGCGTGACATGTCTGGTGGGATAAGGGCGCGCCGGGTGTTAAATGACACACAGAAGCTGTCCCACCTTTTGTGTCTGTGCCATTCATACAGAACAGGAATACAAAAACAAAAAAAAGTGACATCTATTACAGTCGGTGGTGAAGGGGCTGATACTGTAAAATCCAAACAGCGACAAGTATTGCAGGGTTGGGTGTCCACCGCCGCACCCGCCTTTTTCATACAGATGGGCAGAAAAATTCATGTTCCAGCTCCAACCTGTTCCCCCGGCGTTTACAGACAGCGTGAAAGGGGCTATTATTAAACCAGTCACAGTCAGGACCGTTGGGACCACCGCTGGTCACAGTACTGACTCAAGCAAAGTTAACTCGTTAAGAAGGCAAAAATGTACAAACCAAAATGCGCTACGTCATACATGAAAGATTGAGAGAAGAGAAAGATTGATGGGTCTCGTTTGAGCACAGCCTCCGGGGACGTGACATTTCCATCCAGACTGTGTAGCGCTCTCTTTAGTCTGAGCACAACAAAGACCCTCAGTCTCGTTTCCAGACCTCCGGACTCTGGGCGAGCCACGGAGCTCGACGTCCCCGGAGAGCCGAGAGCCTCCGCCGGGCCGCATTATTGATCCGTTTGTCCCGTCTTCGCGCGGGACCTTTGGGCTCGATTGAGCGTTTCTTTGGAGATTGGCGGGGAGAGAGCCGACTGGCTGATGCTTGCAAAACACGAGGGTGTATTGTTGGGCCTGGGGGGCGCTCCATCGGGAAAAAAAAGAAGTGGGGGAACGGGGAAGGGTAGCGGGGGCTTTTCTCTTTCATATTGCAGCGCCCTGTTACTTAGTTAAAAAAAAGAGTGGAACCTCCAATTTTGACCAAAGGAAAAGCAGCCTCACGCAAGACTTCAACTCGCTAAGATTTTTTTGTCGTGTCAACGACATTAGAATATAATAATAAGTCAAAGCAAAGAGGAACCTCAGAAGCGGGAACGGAACTTACAGCGACGTGGGCAAGCGGCACACGCGTTTATGTCCTGGCTGCTCAGCACAAATTGGCAACAATTGCGGGAGGCCGCAACCAGTTCAGGGTGGACCCCGCCTCCTGCCCGATGACAGCTGGGGTAGACTCCAGCACGCCCGCGACCCGCGGCTCAGAAAATGGATGGATGGATGCGGGAGGCCACACAATTCAGCGCTTCTCGTTTTTCCTATACAGTGTGGTGCCTTGAGATACGAGTGAGCCCACTTACAGGTTTTCGAGATATGAGCTACTGTTCTGCCGCTTTTTTTGCTTTGACATACGAAAACTGAGTTCCATGTGCTGTACGGTGGCAGTGAACAATTCTTCTTGGTCTTTTCGGTTTTATGGTGGCCACAGTTTGACTCTGCTAAACAATATTTCACTTTTCTTATGGCAAATAATGTCAAGCCCTTCCCAAACTGATGTTGTTTGACTGACCACAGAGGTTTCATTGTATAATACGAACATTAGGCAAGTACTATATTACATTTACTGCATGATGAATGGCTGCACGTACACAACTACTGTGGGAAGACACAGAAAACCCCAGGAAAAGGTTTTGTGGCTCCGGGGGAGATATTGGATCCTTCACAAGCCGCATCGAACGCGGGGAGTAAAATTGGCCTCCACGTATAAAAGCAGTCACCTGATACACTCGGATCACTGCGCCGGGATGCGTTTAGTTAGCATGAAACCGGATTCGCTCGGAGAGGAGCGACTCGAAAAACACACCTAATCGGATTTTATGCGCTTTTATGTGGGAAAACTCAATCGCTGCATCCTGGCATTTTGCACAGACACGCAGCGCAATTCTAATGCAAGCTAAAGGAATACACCAACGTGGATAGCGAAAATAGGATAGCTTTACACTGCAATTGTTTGAAGCTGTCCTTTAATAATGTATTTTTTTTTTATATGGCCTCGCTAATTCATGGATTTCTGGGTGTGGAACATATCACAGTAAATGGAAGTCCTGCGTACAGCCATTTTCCCACTCTCAGTTAAGTAAACCTCATACACCTTGTACACAAAATGTCACCCAACCTGTTCTCGCCGCTAAGCTTAATCACTTGTGCTCCTTTGTCATTGCAAGTGACAAATAAGACACACACATTTTGTATGTACAGTCCAGTATGGCGCATCGTTTTGCTCAGGGGGCGTGCGCAATACAAGCAAAGACGTGCGGCCTCAAAAGAGAGCTGAAGGGGATTACACATTCCCTAGATCATGTATGAAATGAGATTTCTCCTAATCCTCATCAGTGACTTGAAAAATCTGTCGCTCTCGCCATGTACACACGGGAGGACCTCCCGTACACACACACACACACATACATTGTTGTCACAAAACAGCTGGACGATGAAAACAATACTCTCTGGATTAGTGTCAAGGGAACGAACGTATCTGCAAACGTGACGCAGAACAGCCAATCATTCAATCTCGAATCACTTTCAACATCAAGTTAAAGTTGCTCCGTCCTGTTTTCACCCCGGTAGAAAATATAATACTGTCAAGTGAGCTCATCTGCTCTGTTCCAAACTGTCGGCAACTCTATGAGGAAACTAAAACAAAGTAAACCTACTAATTTGCTACTTGGTGCGTAGTGGAGCAAAAATAAGTGCTGATTGTTGAGGTTAAAAGCTTCACTGGTCATTTTCATGCATGTAGTCCTTAGCCACTGTGCTACATTAGCATCACCTTAATATAATTGTGTTACATATTGTCACTGTCCAAATAGGGTCACTTCTTTCACAAATCGATACCATTGGTCTATCCCAACGACGTCTGTTATTTTAGGCATTATCAACTAATTTAAAGTGTTGCATATAGCTTAAGAACAAATCTATTAACTCGGAATTGCGAAATTTTATCGCCCCGGAGATTGATAGTAGGATTTATTTATTTTTTTTAGACAATAAGTGAAAATAGATCACTTAGACACATTTGAGTAAGCTTGTTATGCTAAAAATGGATCACTGTGAAGCTTTGGTGCAGAAGGAACTGTGTCAGGCACGAAGGTAAATGCATGCAGATTCATTTCCACCTACTAAACTGCGCAGTAAGCTCATCGTTGTGTTTATTGCATCATTCATGGCTCCAAGATCTTTGCGAAAGAGTTTGGGAAAATGACCGTCGTTTGCTTTTGTGACGTACGAAAGGATTTTGCTGATTACTATTTTAATCAATGACCATGTAATACATTTTAGATTTTTTTTTTTGGGGGGGGGGCGTATACATTGCACATGATTTTGTGGAAAATCTTAGGTCAGACTCCAAATCGAACCACCTTTTAGATTCCACTGTATTATGGACATGTCAGAACTAATTTTAATTTTCATTTTATTTCTTCTCCTTGAGTGTAAACATGATCAAGGTGTGTCATTTTGTCTCTTCGGGCTGTCTTCATTTCTAATGGGGCACGTCGCAATCGTACAAAAGCCCTCGCAGGGGCACCCACGTGCGGCGCGATCACAAATCTTTAAAGAGTTTGTCGACTTTATTCGTATCATTTTGCCTTGTATGAAGTCCCGAAGGCCTGTTCTACATAGACCACAAACACGTGCAAGGCAACGTGTCCTACCTTGAGTGCACCTTACCGAAAAGGGCCACACCTATGTGTACCAACAAAACCTTTCAAAAAGAAAGAAGAAAGACTCACTGACTGTAGAAAACACAGTAGATGTTTTGCACATCAACAAACCCTGCAGGCAAACCACAGAGGAGCGTAAACACACACAAACAACACTATTACTATGAGTGATGGGACGACACAATGTAAACGACACTTCCGGTACTTATTTACATTTCTCTACATGTCAGTGACAGATGAAGGATTCCCTGTCCTCCTCTGGGGAAATACTGTACTGTACATAACAGTCGATAACAAGATAGATACGTCACATTTCACCGCGACAGACACAAACACACACGACGTATAATGTGCGGGTTGGCTGCTAAGTGAGACGGATGCTCAGCCAGTTCGCTTCAGGAGGGACAAAAACAAAAGAAGAAAAATCTCATTAGCGCTGCTTGCTTGATCTAATTAACAGACCCATCAGTGCAGCAAGCTAATAGTTCACTGATGGAAGTTCATGAAAACAAGCCCAAGCAGTATATAATAATACATTGGGAATTTTAGAATAAATTAAAAGCAAAAGCACAGTGTAGACAAGAGTCATTTAAACATTATTTAAAACACAATTAATAAATAAAAAACTATTATAAATCATAATTTCAAAAAAGAATTTTGGGAGAGTGTGTGTCGTAGAGCTCAAAATTGTTCAAAATAAATAGAAGGAAACAGATGTGTGTAGATGAGTAAAAACCTCTGATTTCCACTCAAAAATGAAAACAATATATCGCTCATATTGCGCTAAGAGGAAGAAAACATTTTCCCAATAAGTATCAGCTGTTTTCCGCGGACTCATCTGACAAACCGCAAACGGATTGACGACAATTTCCCGTGAGCGTCTGTCCACTCGCAACGTCTAAAAAGAACCTAGAAGGCGGCGGCTTGTGTTGGCATATTATGCGGCACATGTGACAGATGTGACGGCAACGACGCCGTTTATTTTTCCACAAGCGGTCATCGGCTCCGCACACATGCAGTATGGACGTATGAGTGTGTGTTGACAGGCTTTGAATGCACTGGAGCACATATGGAGGACGACAAGAACCTTGATAGTATGTCACATAGCACCTGGACACCCGTTTGCCAGCCTGACGCACGCGCGCACACATCCCGAGCGTGACGACCTACAGCGAAGCTTTCAAACCAGCAGGTGCTGTGTCATAGCATGTCACTGACACGGGGATACACTTTCTCAGTGGCTTACAGTTCGTCATCATCACGAGGAAAGAGTGTTAAAAAAAAAATACAAAATACAAATACAAATCTAACTAGTTCCCCACGCCAGCAAACTTTTCGACAGGCTGTACACTCGCTCATCCAATCACAAATCCAGATTGACAGTCAGCAGGAGAGGATAGCTACTGTACATGGCTAATGCTAGTCTAAACACGGCATCCAAACCAGTGGAATCCGGAACAACAGCTCAGCGGAACATCGCTAAACCTATCCACGACCACTGTGAGGATCCGGCGGTTTCGGGTCAGTAAAGACTGAAGCGCTAGCCATTCTAACGCTAACTCGGAGGAGCTTCCCACCGCCGCAGGCCGCCACCGCCGCAGCTCCTGCGCTTTGTTGTGCAATCATTCAGTTCATTGTTTTACACTGGACTGCACCACAACAGAAATTCTTGTTGAGGTGTACGTACAGGTACTGTACAGTACATTGTGCATCTCCGTGCTTAGCTATAAGCGGTTCGCTGTTTGCAAGCATTCAAAATGTTATTCAAAATGATCATCACGTATTCGGGAGCATTAATGATTTGCGGAAACTTGCTATTTATTTGCGGTCGGGCACGGTCCGCATCACCTGCGAATAGCGGTTGTCCAACTGTCAATCGGTTTGTGAACCAAAGACTTCAATTTGGATCCTGTGTGACGGGAGTCCATCTGTTTGACAAGAAGTGACGGCGAATGACACCATAATTCATTTCAAATATGTTATTTGCTGTAATAGCAACTGAAAGCGACCAGAGCTAATGAAAAACTGGAGGTCGAGCAGGTGCCTACGCTGAGGCCGGGCGGCCGGACGAGGAGAGAGGGCAAAGGTCTGCGGCGCATGTGAAACAACAGGAAGACGGCGGGGTCGAGAGAAGGAGGCGGGGGGGAAAAAAAGAGGACAAAGGAAATAAGAGGGAAAGATCATGTGGCATCGGTTTAAGCAAGACACAAGTTGTAAAGATGTTCTCAGACCTCTTTTGTTCATCCTGGCAAAGCGAGCTCGTCTGTTTCCAGCAGATTCCACATGAGATCTGTGGCCGGCCAAATGATTTGGCTCTCCAGAGGAAAACACATTGGGGTATTTAGGACATTCTTCTCGCTCGCCTAAACAATGGCTGTGGGGATCGATGCAGTCGACAAAAGACGTGAAACTGCGTCTCTTCAATCTTCCTCCTAAGCAGAGGTCGCAACCTCTGGGATTACATTTCCAAATCTTCCCGCTGCCTGGAACAATCACTTGCTTACTTCAACTGCCATCTTTTAAACTGCCTGTAAAAGAGAGCATTCTCCCAGTTTTTTTTTTTCTATGTTGCTGTCAACGGCATTGTGGGCAAACTTTTCCGGCTTTGGACGCTTACACACTTTGCGACGTTCTGCTTCTATTGCAGCTCTGATACGACCTCTGAAACCGTGTCCCTGTTCGTCAAGTTGTTGTGCCGAAGTGAGTGTCGAGTGTCCGACGTTCTCGTCAGATACGCTTTCATACAGGTGACAGCAACTACTCACAAAAGGTTTCGGTTATTCGGCTGACGGCTGAAATGTTACAATGAATGTTAATAATGCAATACAGTCCAGTAGTTCCTTGCATGCAGTTCCTCGGGTTACATCCTAGAACCCCGCGCGATATATGAAATTTGCGAAGTAGCAACCATGTATTTATTTTATTATTTAAATAGTTGAAAGCTTTATGCATAAAAAACAATTCAAAATATGCATGTGAGGTGCAGGTATCATTTCTATCCACTTCCACTCACTATCCTCACGCCCTACACTTCAGTATCTTGGACTTTGAATGTCTGTGGCTTTAAAAGGCGCGGCCTGGCCTGCCGAGTGACGTCGGAGTCAGCGAATGAGAGTGAAGAGTTGGCCGTCGTCGGTTCAGGATAGCAGCAGACTGTTAACTAGCTGACCGTTACCTAGTGTGCGTGTTGGGCCTCCGAGCGTCAGTTGTGGCCTATGAATGTGCTTGTTACGAGTATATTGTCTGTCTTTAACGCACTTTTTCATCCTGGCTTGCGCTTATTGCCAAGCGAGTCTACAGTAACAATCTGTGTGGAAAATGATCACCGCAAATCCCGCGAAATAGTGAAAAACCTGTGCTATAAAATTAGCCATGTACGATTTAAAAATCCGCAATGCTGTGAGATTGCAAAAAGTGAGCCGCGATATGGTGAGAGACAACTGTACATGAGATGAGGCCCAAAAAAAAAAAAAAAAAAACTTACAGATGGTGTGAAAATAGAGGGGGAAGCAGCATCTTTGTAAAAGGGAATGCCTGATTGGGCTAAGTTGTGATTGAGTTGAGAGGAACTAAGCATTTTATCACCAGATTCTGGCATCATCTTATTCTCTGATTGTGGGATGCTGTGTTTCTGTGTGAAAACGCAGATTTGCGGATACAGTAAATGTTGTTGTTCTATCTCTGAGGCCGCATTTTTTCTTCACTTCACACCGCATTTTGCATGACTAACAACGCTTGCATGCATGAGGCATCTGTCAATCTGTCCTCCCGTGGACCTTTCACTCCCTAAAAGCGCTTTGTGGCCCGGCCAGGACAGCGCCTGAATCCTTGGCACGGGGGAAGCGTGAGAGGAGCCAGCTACAAGTTCAAACACACACAACTCTGGGAGCGTTCAATGGCTGGATTCCTCTTAGTTGAAATGCTGCAGGCCTTTTCTTATTCTTTCTTTTCCTCCCCATTTTTCATCACTGCCCAGCCTGAACCGACTCCGTTGTTCTCTGTGGGACGAGGTCGACCTCGTCCGCAAGACGGAGAGGAAAGTCTTTTTCATGGAATGAGTCACGCGGGAACGAAGCGAGGGTCCGAACACTTAAGGACAAGGGAGTAAGGAGGTTGGACTGGATTCTGTGTTATGTATACAAACACACGGTAGGAAGGTTTTCAAGGCCACAATCAGCAATTTTGTTGACGACCATAACAATAATAATCAGAGCTCGTCTGAGCGTCAACAGATAAGTCAAGTGCAAATGAGCAGACACGTGACGGCGTGCTTCAGATGTAAGCGTCTACAAATATCCGAGAGGTGCCAGAAGAAATGCTTGCAGGAAAAAGGAGACCTCTTTTACACAGAGAAATCGGGACTTTTTCTGTTTTTCCGAGGTAGGTTTTCTGTATAAATGACCGCCCATTCCCCCCCCTTCTGAGGTCGTATCAGAGTTGTGACAGAGAAAGGGAATACAGTGGACTCTCGCATAATTGTGATTCAGCATCTCTGGATTCACCTCGTCAAAGATTTTTTTTAATATATTTTCATTTTTCTTTTTCTTTTTTGGAGGGGGGCGACCTACCCCGAAAATGCTTGCTGGCAGTTTATCCCCGAATCTTCAAGCATTTTGGGGTTTTACAAACAAAACAAAAACACATGAATGAATGGATATAATTATAATGGGCTTCAATTATCCACAGATTTTCGATATTGGCGGCCTGCTGGCCCAGTTCTTACCCCCACGAATAACGAGGGTCCACTGTACTACAATTCGAGTGTGTTTCACACCTCCCACTCACTTCTGCCACCCTGTTGCAGTGAAAGCAATCGATGCAGTTTTACAGCCAGCGTGAAAGGGGCCAAGATGATGACCGACGTCTAGAAGCAGGTCAGCAGGATTGTCTAGATTCTGAGCGAGCGTCTATTCCAACGGCTCCAGTGAGAGTTGAGGCTTTCCGACAGGACTGGCACAAAAGGTGCTCCTAGCTGCCAATTAACCTTTATTACAACTACGACCTACTTTCCACGTAAAAATAGAACCCTCCCCTATTAACGTGAGTAATAAATGACAGGCGGAACTTGTCGGTTAACTATAATTAATCTTGTATTAGCCGCTTGCAGACACGCTAACAATGAAATTCACTGGAAAGCCAAGTGCGGCTAAACAGTATACAGTTAACCCTCGCCGAAAAAAAAATATATATTTTTTTTTAAACTACAAACATATTTTATTCTCATTTATGAGGACCTTTTTAAACTGCATATGTCGATACTGAGTGTATGGTATAAACTCCGTACAGAATTTGAGAAAACAAAATCAGCCTTTGCTAATGGTTAGCATTTGTGATTAGCTAGTGATTATCATTTTAGTTTAAAAAAAAAAACACGCTATCTACCATTCACTACCACTCATACATCAAGTTATATGTACATTACACATCTAATACTGTCTTGAAAAATCACGTACAGACGCTCCTCTGTCGTTTTTGGCAAAGTTTATCAGTTTATCCCAACCCTGCGTCCATCTGCAATAAATGTCCGTGTGAAACACTGGTTCCAGCGACGCAAACATGGTTCCGGGTGGAACTTTCTTTTTCTTTCTTGATTTTTTTCCCCCAGCACTTCTATTAATATAAGCTCAAAAAAAATTTTAGTTGGGGTGTGTACAATTTGCCTCTTGGTCTCTAACAGGACTAAAAGTGAAGGTTGACTTGACTGTACACTCTCATTAAAAATACATGAAGTCGGTGCTGTGTGCTACTATGCATTCAGTATACTGTAACTACTATGAACTTGACTCACTGCTCGTCTGTGGAAACTACTCCCACAGATGATGTCACCGTGGATGCACTTAGGGACTGTTCTTGTTTTTGTTTGCACACTGACTGTGTGACTGCATCTGTGTGTGTGAGGATGTTTGAGCAGCGAATCGGAGCACAGGTGACCCGTGTGGACCCCACAAGGGGAAACTTGAGCTTGATAAACGACTTTGTTTAAACTCTTGACTCCTGAGCATCAGGTGTTCCCCTCTGACCTGTACTTCCACATCAATGCATCCAGTAGTGGATGGACGGTAAATTCCATTTTCCAATTTTAAAAAAACAACAACAAAAAAACTCATTTCAATCACGCAAAATGCCATTATGCAAAAATAAACACACAAAATCCCGCTTCCTTCTGAAAAAAATATAAGCACTCCCAGGGGTGAATAATAATTTTTAAAAAGATGGGTCAGCAAAGGGTCAGCATGTGATAACGCAGCAGATTAGCTGCCACATAATGGCTGCCCCATTTAACACATCTTTGTGGCGTAACAGTCGATCAGTTTCTCATCACGTGTCGCATTTGTTTGGCTCTGTTTGCCCAGCCTGTCGTGTGTGTGTGTGTGTGTGTGTGAGTCACAACAGTCAAGACAAGCTAAAAGGAAACTACAGACAATGAGTCAGAACTTGCGTGCAATTAAATAAGGGTTTGTCTTCTGGATCCTACTTGGCGACATATTCCACCATTTTTTAGGGCTTTCTAACCGCAAGCAAAGCTAGTTTAGGTGCGTTTGGTTTGGTCCGCACCAGCGCTCCATTACGGTGTTCGCACCTGACCAAAGGAAACACAACAAGGGGGTGAACAAAGCAAAGTCTCGTCGTCATTCAGTTGCTCCTATTGCCAGCTGTTTTGGAGCATTTTGACGGATCTTGAGAGACCCACAGAATATTGTGTTGTGTGACAATATAATCACATAACCTACTAAAAGAAAGAGTAGACTCACTTGAATGAAAGTTTGTTCCTCGCATTTATTTACAGATATGAAACGCGATGTGAGTGACTGCACGACTCGAGTTAAACGTCAGTGGCTTTTATTTTATTTTTTTACATGAACTGCGTCGAGTTTTCCACAATTGCGACATATACTCTGTTGATTCAATATATATACAGTATACACACACTCTGTTCAAGTGTGAAACTTGTCCGTCTTCCAAGTTGTTGGCAATTTTTCTAGCTCATAATTGCAAGACAAGCCGAAATTCACTTCCTAAACTTTACCTTCGACTCAAAAGCTGGGCTGATCTCAAACCCAAAGCGATGCGACGCCGCCATCTACACGGATCTGTTAGTTTATAAAGCGGAATTTCACAAATAAGCTGCGCGAGACCCTCGTCCCTGCGCGTGTCTGCAGTGAATCCGAGTGAGTGACAGGCTGCCACATTCCCCATTGCACAAGCCAAAAGTCGGAGTTAATGTATAACCGCTGTGGGCAGGGACGGCCAAACAACAAACGTCACGACGGGAGTTAAAGGGTTTTATGATCACAACTTTGGCACCTTGCGGGTTCATAATGAAGACACGGCGGCTTCCTGTGCTCCCTTTGAAGAGCACAGATGGTCAGTCGGCTGCGTGGAAATCCATCGCTTGTGACAGGAAGCCGACGCCTCGGTTAGCACGAGTCGCGCAAACGGGGCCGTGGGGTCCGAAGACACTGGCCACTGGTTCCCGCTTTACTCGCTGTCACCTTGGAGGTGATCGGCCTCGCCAGACTGTCAAACGGAGCTGGTGATGAGATTAGTTTCATAGCGACTAATGTAAGTTTTGGATTAGTAGGGCAGCGACAGCTCACTAGTACAAGGTTTGGGGACGGCAATATGGAAGTTAGAGATGCGCTAAGGACTGAAACAGACTAAGATACAGTGTTTGCTGGCCAATGGAAAACACGTACCTCCAATGCTGTTACTTTCCAAAACACAACAAAAGCAAACTTTCTACGTTTCTGACAAAATATTGACAACGTACGACCGAGTTTCGTTGCGCTATTACTAACCTATTCCAAAGTTCCTTTCAAAATACTGTAGCATGCTGCTGACCAATGAAAACTGGTACAGCAAGCCCTCGTTTAGGTTCTGGACTTCAGTGTTCTTATCAACTTTAAGGAAGCCTGTTTTTTGTTTTGTTTTTTGACAGTAGTAAACTTCTTTCATTTTTATGTGAAAGCATCTTAAACTAAGTAACGTTGAGGCGGAAAATGTTATTTTTTGTGATAGCACAACAGAAGAGTACCAATTTTGGTACATGTGGAAAATAAGAACAGAACAGGAACTCCAACTTAGTGAGACAGAAAATGGGCCGCATTATGCATAATCAGCATTAATGTGACGCGGCTCACTCAGCAGCAAATTCAGTCTAATATTTGCATTATTACAAATTACTTATTACTTGTAAAAAGCTCTTTGTTAAAGAGGTATATTTTTATCAACAAGGAATATTTTATCTATTTCCACCCACCTACTTTATTCACTATTTTTATTATTGTTATCTTTTCATCATTGCCTTTTATGTCGCTTTGTATTTATGTAAAGCACTTTGTTACCACTGTGGTTGTTTTTTAAAGTGCTCTATAAAAAAAGTTAAGTTGACTTGAGCTGTACGACAGCTAGGAATGTTAAAATAATACTTTAAAAAACAGGTCCGTACAGTTGATAAAGGTTTGAAGATGCTGTCAGACTCTTTCCATTATTCACAGTGGGGGAAAAAACACATTTGAAATGTGAATGTGGAGCACGTCTCCATTCACACAATAATAAAGATATTGTTACATGAATACCTCTGACCGTGTTAGTCAACCTGAGCTTTGTGATCTTTGTACAGTCTGAATGTTCTGCAGAGGGAAACCATAGCTGGCACACAAGATAGGAATGAGATTCTCAGAAACTTGCGGAACGGGCCCATTTTCTCCTCACGCTGCACAACGCGAGTTCCACAGGAAAGAAACTCCATTCTCGCAAAGCGCAGGTTCCCAACATGCGGGTCTGGGAACCCCAAGTGGGTGGCGGGCCAACTTTCGAGGCATCGTTGACTGTCATATTGCTTTCGTGGTATGTTTCTTGGGTCTGTTATTATTTGTGTACATACACTGTACAGTACATATGTTGTAGTACATTTGGGAGTTGAAATGTCCATTTTTGAGATGAAAAAAAATAGAATTCCATGTTAAATTATTGCTCTGAAAAGGATGAAACAGTGTGCAGCGTGGTGTAGTATGTGCATATTGCACGTTTGTAGGAGTCCAAATGTATGTGACTGCAGTTGTGCAGTATAGTGAGCAAGAACTTCCAGTGCAAGAACTTCCAGACCCCTGCTCTAGAGATACGCGAAAGATTCACCCATGCATCCATCCATTTTCTTCACCGCTTACCTCACGTGGGTCGCGGGCTGCTGGCGCCTATGCCAGCTATCTTCGGGCGAGAGGCGGGGTACACCCTGAACCGGTCGCCAGCCAATCGCAGGGCATCTAGAAACGAACTATCATTCGCGCTCACATTCACACCGACGAGCAATTTAGAGTTTCCAATTAACCTAACATGCATGTTTTGGGGATGTGGGAGGAAACTGGAGTGCCCGGAGAAAAGCCACGCAGGCACGGGGAGAACATGCAAACGCCACACAGGCAGGGCCGGGATTTGAACCCCGATCCCCAGAACTGTGAGGCAGATCTGCTAACCAGTCTCTCACCGTGCTGGCAAGATTCACCTAATTAAATACAAATCAAATGTGTAACATTTAAAACAAGCAATATAAATCAAACATATTTGAATGAGGCTTGAAGCTACGGATACTTCCTGTTTTTTTTTTTTTTTTTTTTAATCCAGTACAGTACATTTTTTTAGGCACGGTTCAGTTGTATTTAACATTTAAGTGCTGGTACAATATATTGCATTCATCTTTCACAATTGAAGTACAAAGTATGAAAGTATTTTCATTGAATATGTGCAATACATTTGTGTACATTTAATCATGACTTGGGTGCCCATTTTTTCCTATCCTCCTTTTGTTTTATTGTGTATGTTACAGTTGCTTACAACGATAAATACACTTTTGCGGAATACAATCCGTCTCCCTTTTGATGAACACTTGGGCTATTACTACGTCATATGTACAATGCTGTGTCTGGTACTTGGAGTCAAAGGTTTTGCACTAAGTTCAGCCGTTGAAATGTGCATTTCCAACGATTGTTTTGGTGAGTGCAGAGCGGCACGAATGTGGCACAACTTACGGATCGGGACTCTCTTGGGCTCCAGGACGCCGACTCGGGCGTGCAGCGTGCGCAGGCGCCCCTGGAGCCGCCACGACCTCCGGGCCACCGCGGCCGCCTCCGACTCGATGCCCAGGAAGACGTCGGCGGCCAGGCGGGAGAGGTCGGCCAGTTGGCGGATGACGTTGCCGAGCGTGTGACAGCCCACCTCGGCCAGCGACGCGAACGGCGCCGCCGCTCTCCTCGCCTTGCCCCGGGCCGGCAACCTGCTCACTCGCCGCGGCTCCACGCTCCTCTGGTGGAAAGGCATCGTCCAGATTGTCTCAGGGGGACTTTTGAAAACAGATTTGCGGAGACTAGAAAGGCGCGGTCCACGCAATTTGAACGTAATCCTGCGATCGCGCCATCTTCGTGCAGCTGGACTCGTCTATTCACATTCAAATTCAAATTCACCCCGGCCGTGCCGAGTGCTGGCTGCTGGCAGAAGGGAGAAAAACACACAAGGAAAAGTCAGGGAAGGGTCAAAAGAAAAACCCGGAGAACACCAACAACCACCTGTAGGACACTGGAACCGGAGACAGACAAAGCTCAACTTTACCTGAACGGAGGAAGTTGACAAAACCAGGACTGGCGTCCATGTCGAAATTGAACCTTCTCTGCTGCACAATCAAATTTTTGAAGAGTTGGGCGATGAAATTGCATTGATTCTTTCCCATTTCGCAGCAGTACATGTGGATGTTAGATTTGTTTACAACTCACTCTGACTTGAGAAGCAAAAACACTCCAGTAAAGGTTAAATAAAATAACATAGATTCTATAAAATGTTTTTTTAAAGCAATCACCTACCCACAAATTATTAAACTATCCATCCATCCAGCCAGCCAATGAATTCACATTTTAAATAAACCTAACTGCGGAAAATTATTAATACGTAGGAAAATTGTTGTATACTCGATTTAAGGTACAGCGTTTCATAATAGAGTGTACCAAACTGTGGAAAACACCACACACCATTACAACATGTATTTATTTCACTCAATTTAACATTACTAAACGTATAGTCACTTTTTTTACGCAAAAACGATCCGTAACTCATTAAAACATAAAACAATGTAATTAAAATAACAGCTGGCACGTGACCCCCCCCCCCCAAAACGAAGAGCTAGCTTGTACATTGAGTAAAACGCTTTAAATTCAATTATAAAGCGACTTAATGTATTAAAACTCTTTAAATTAAAACAACACTTTTTTAAAATCACATATATCCTTCTTTATATTGCTAATTGAATACAAACCTTGCTGTCACGTTGTCGTTGTAGCTTGTCGAGTTAGCAGCAGGCTAGGCTAGCAACGAAACGCGAACGTTACTAAAGACTACATACACATATATATATATATATATAAAGACACACAAACATATTCTATCATTCAACGTTGGAAGATTGGTAGTGTGTATTACTGCTTACTGTTGTAATTTCAACATTTAACTACTAGTAAATGAAACTGTCGACATGTTAACTAACAACCAAGCATACTTTCTTAGCACCTGCAGGATAGCTTGCAGCGCAATTAAAGTAACCTTAGAACAACAAAATATGAAAGTTGTCGTTTACTCATACCTTCTTTCTTTTTTTTAAAGTTACTGCTCCACATTCTCTAACACTTGTGCTGTGATTTCTTTCTCCTCGCAGCTTGCACGTGTTTATCCAGTGCACCACCTGGCATTCCAACCATTGCATACAACTAACTGCTCCTTTTTTTTCTTTTTTTTTTTTAAATAGTCCGAGCTACAATTTACGAGGTTTTCTGCACGAGTCTGTCACTGTAGGTTTTTAATAGGCACCATGGTGTTCACACAGTAATCTAAAAGGACAGAAATGAGACTCACTAGTGCCAATGTTCACACAGTAAACTGGTGCACTAATATTACTCAAGGTGATCCGTTACAGAGCTGCATTAAAATTTTCTTTTGAAACAAATCCAAGTCTTCAAGAACTAGTTCCTCTCTTAAGCAGTCTTAAGATAGTTATTCAAGAGATTCTAAAGCTGCACATCACATCAACTAGTGAAGGAATTGGTCCAGTCCAAGAGATGAACATAACTTTAATCAAGATTCAATATGCCCAAAAAGATTCTTCCAACTCATAGAGACTCAAACAATACAAAAACAAAAATATGCCTCCGCTTTCTGCCATGTCAACAGTCTTGCAGAGTTATATACCTTTATTCCCCCACCATTTAGATATTAATTCAGTTGGGGTCAAATGTATAACGTTTACCTTATTTGCCGTACTTTCAACAGTGCACTGAATTTTCCAAACCCTTCGACCTTGTCTAAAAACCCTCCCTGACATAAACTTATTTATAGAATTATTTACATTACAAAGGCTTGAGCGAGTCAACTGGTGAAAAACAACAAAACCTCAGGACACGGGAGAACATAATCGCACAAAAGATGTGGCATGTTGCTTTAGGGTAAAAAAATGAAGTGTTAGAATTGAAGAAAGAAAAATTAAAGCTGCTGTTAAAATAATGAACGTGCTGCATTCACTTGTAGTTGCAATATTAATTTAAATCCCGTGTTGTATACTCAGTGAGATTCTGGAGACCATTTGGCATGAACCCTACAGCGTGCTACGTGATGCTTTTTCCTTCATAAATTGTAACAAGCTGAAAAAAAAAAAGATCAATCCCATGGATCCCAACCTTTTTTGGGAAAATGTGGTTGACGGGAATAGAAACTTGTCTTCCATGTGGGGGGAGGGACAAATAATTCCATACATTGGTCCCTTCACCAAAAAAAAAATAAAAATAAAAAACGCAACTGGGCTTCAGGTGTGTTCATTTGTCGCCCTCTGGTGGTGGCTTCAGAACAGATCATCTCCCTTCCCTGACACACAAACACAAATATATATATATATATATATATATATATATACACACACACTGTATATATTGACACACACACACACACCCCCACACACAGACACACGCACACACACTCCTTGACTCCCCTGCCCCTGGCCCCCGTTGTTTGTCCTCAGGCTTATCTGGTGTAGTAGACTCTGTAGTAAACACTCTTGGAGCGCCATAGTGAGTAGGAGTTGTCGAACTTCAGCAGGTAGACGCCGCGGCCGGGGTACTGGTGGCTTCCGGCGTACACTTCCTCGTGACAGTCCCGCCGGTACACCGGCACTATCTCGACCACCTGAGGCTTGCTCGCCTCCTTCTTGGCCTTCTCCTCCTCACTGGCGGGCTCGCCTGCGGTCAGGGAAACAAGTGTAAGAGGGCAAACGTACAGATACCTACGTTCCATTTAATAATAATAATAATTTACATTTTTTTTTTTTTTTTTTTTTTAAAAAGACTGCCAAAAGTAGAATTACTGGTTCAAGTCCTTTACTTGAAGACCACAGAAAGTGAATTCAGAGATTTGCCAGTATGTGGACCTTGGCTTCGGGCTGGTATTGCCACTTTAGAGTGCCCCGTTGTCACAGTGTGGAAAAAGCCTCATATCGTCTGTTATTTTTACACATTGTAAACCAATTGAAAGTGCCGAAAATAGCTAGGCTCAACTGTCTGAGAACTGCTGCAAAACTCCAACTCTTCCCTCAACTCTGCAGGAGCCGTGGCCTCAAGATTCAAAGTCTGGAAGTTTTTTTTTTAGACGTCATGATAACAATAGGTTAGATACCTTTTAGCAGGACTGCTTTGTAAAAAAATAAATAAATAAAGTAGATCACTATATTGCTTCAGTGGAGAAAGAAATGGTCAGCCACGAAGTTAAGTGCGTGCAGATTCATTTCCTCCCATTAAACTGCTTAGTCAGCTCATCGGTTTATTTACCGCCAAAAAAAAAAAAAAAAAGTTTTATAAGATGATGTTACCACAGTGATTTGCTTTTGGTTGTTTTTACACACATTAGTGCTGGATATAATCACATGCTTGAGTGACACTTTTACTACGTCCGCCCTCACCTTCATCGTCCTCATCCTCGTCGCTCGACTCCGACACGTGGACGCTGACCGAGGCAGACGCCGCATCCGTCCACTCGAAGAAGACCCCGAAGCCGATGTCGTAGTAGTCCGTGGCGAATTCCCAGAAGAGGTAGGAGCCTTCCTCGTGCGTTGGCACACGCACCGTCACCACCTCGCCGCGCCCCACCGTGATCACGCTGTCGGCATCCTGGCGGATCTTCTCTTTGAAGTCTTTGATTTGGGGCCGCGTCCACATTGAGGGAGCGGCAATGACGGGCGGCGAGTCTGCTGTTGTAGGCAAAAAACAAACAAAAAAAGAGGGGGGGGGGGGGTCAAGAGGTACGTTGGGCGTGCTTATTTTGTGACAACCATACACCCAGAAATAGAAGTTAGTGTGACATAGGAAATACTATATACCAAAAACCGGATTGTCCTCAGTTTACAATGGTAGCTACAGAAAGAAAGAAAAAAAGGTGCCTAAAAAGTAAAAAATAGATGGAAAAATATATAAGACAACATTTAAATACACAGGAACAAAAAATAAACCAATATTAGATGAAAAACAAACTGACAAAATTTGAAAAAAGAAATGGACCAAAAAAATACCAATTACAAAAATATTTGAAAATAATTCAAAATTTGACTGAAAACAATACAAAAACATTATGCAAAATCTACAGTAAACAAAAATGTAGATGAAAAATAAAAAAATATATCTGATGGAAAATTCTCAGGTCAGAGAAAATAGAAAAATACGAGGGATAATTAGATGGATGCTTGGTTTTTTTTATATTTGGAAAAAATACAAAAACAAAAAAATTACAAAATAGACAAAAACAAAATATTTGGAAAAACAAAAATGTAGAGCAAAAAAACCTTAGTTTACGACAGTATCCACAGGGAACAAAGATGTAGACAAATATTTAACTATTTGATGAAACATACACAAACAGGAAAAAAAAGAAAAATATTAAGACGAAAACAATCAGACGAAAAATACAAAATGTGACAAATCTTTGGAAAAAAAACAAATGGACAAAAAATAAAAAATATTGAAAAAAAACATTTAAGAATACAAAATAAGAAAACAATGTTTTTTGAAAAAAAAAGAAAAACAAATACAGGGATTCCTCGGTTTACAACCCACTTTCAAGGTTAAAAACGGCGTGACAATTAACTAGTTTGCACAGAAGCGTCAGAATACGTGCTCACGCATCACAAGCGCGCGCGCACGCTCAGCAAACTCCGAAGTTGGAAGTTGCACCGCCGACTCACCAAATAACGGCCCGTTCTCCGACACCTCCTCGGCCGGCTCGGGCTCCAGCTCCCGCTCCGTGTTTTCCAGATAGGAGTCGCCGCCGTTGACGGTGGGCGCGTCCTCGCCCGAAGGTGGCAAGGCCGCCGCGCACGTGGGCCCGGCCGCCGAGGCGCAGAGACTACCGGCCTCCTGGTGGCCGTGCGCCACGGAGTCGGCGTGCTGTTGCTGCTGCTGCTTCTGCAACGCCGCCTGGGATTCCAGCAGAAAAGCGCAATGTCGTCAACAAGTTGCTAGACAAAAGCACGCACCCGAACACTACGATGGATTTTAACCGATTCAGTTGCTTCATATATCCACCCATCCATTTTTGAGATTCCAGGCCCAAACATCAGAACTTGGAGGCACACGTGTCAACCGCTACCTCACTGTGCTGTCCCATAATAAAATATTCTTAACTATTTTAAAATTTTATTCTTGTTCATATAATAGCATGATTTAATCGAGCTTTTAACTTCTTGCAGTTAATCTAATTGAATTGAATAATAAAATGAAGTAGTGCCTAAGCACCATGTTGCGGCATCTTGGTGCCAACGAACTATGTAGACGTGAGGGGAGGAGCTTCATATATAAAAAGTAGTGCTTTGCCACTATCTTGTAGCATCTTGAAGAGACAAATACCAATATTGAACACTTGATTTCTATACATCTCTGCAAGTGTTTACGTTTTGAAATGATGAAAACCTACCCAGGAAATCACAATGTACCATCAATGGTGAGCTATGATTAAAAGAGACCCGCAGATTAGTCATGTGGTGGTTGGGGGGCGAGGGGGGTACCTGGTGCCTACGAGCACCATGTCGGTGACCACTGATTTAGACAAAAGTAGAGCTTTGCTGCCATCTGTAGTCCAGCCCATTCCAAGAACGCCCGCAGGTGTGAACGCTTCTTTGTCTATATGCGCCCTTCGACTGACTGATGACAAGCCTAGGGCGTCGTACCCCGCCTCTTGCTTAAAGTCAGCTGGGATAGGCTCCGGCCCCCCCGCGAGTCGCGACCCTAAATGGAAAACGGGCGGGCGGGTGTCGTCAGCGAACCGGGCCGACCTGCTGCTGGGCCAGCTGGACTTGATAGAGCTGCTGCATGTACTGCTGGTAGTGCTGTTCCTGGAGCTGCCGGATGAGACCCATCTGCTGCTCGGGGCTGTTGGGGTACTGCTGGGCGGCGTACTGCTGGAACTGCACCGCCGTCTGGCCGTTCAAGGCGGCCATGATCTGCTGCCTGGGAAACGGAAGGCACGGACCGGTTCAGGAAGCGCGGATGTTTGTCGCCATGGCGCGACCGGCTTCCGCATACTTCTGCTGCTCGACCCGTAGCCTCTCTTCCTCGGCCTGTCTTCTTTCCTCTTCCTCCCGCCGGTGCCTCTCCTCCTCCTCCAGCCTCCGCCTCTCCTCCTCCCGCCTCTGTCGCTCCCGCTCCTCTTCCTCCCGCCGCTGACGCTCCTCTTCCTCCTTCCTGGAAGGAAAACCAACATCAGCATTGACGGTGAAAATACAGTTGAATAGACAATGTCCCCGAATTCATTCTGGAACGTCGAAGTGTCTGAATTCAAATAAAAAGGTTTCCCCTAGACCTTTTCACCACGTCGTCACACGTTCTTCCGGGTGGCAGAAGCGTACCTTTTCCTGTCTTGCTCCTCTCTCTCTATCTTGTGTGAGGTGGCGTATGGCGCGAAGAGGTTACAGCACTTGTTGAGCAGCCGCACAAACTCCACCATGGCCTGCTCCTTCTCCATGTTGCCCAAGGAGGCCCACTCCTTTCTGCGAGTGCACAGCAAAAAAAAAAAAGAGGGTGGCTCAGGGTGGTGCAGTTCTCCTTACTCTTTTTTGGTTTTGCTTTTACCAAAAATACAACAAAATTTCCTCTCTTTTTATTTTGAAAGTAATACAATTATTTGGGTTTTTAAAGAAATATTTTTTGCACAAATAAGTTATATTTAACATTGTATATTTTACTACTTTTTAACATTATTTTACATGAAAATAAATAATGATAGATCAAATATTTGTTGCTTTTCAGATAAAAATATTTAAAAAATTGTAACGTGCACTTTACATTCGACAGGGGCTATATAAAAAATGAAAACAGTATATTAACTTACGGGGGTAACCAACTATAAATACATTTTTATTACAAACATGGATCCAAGATTGACTACACGAGGCCATAAATATAAATACACGCATTGTGGCAAATGAAAAGCATGCAACTCCAAATTTTGTGGCAAAGACAAAATGTTAATCAAGTTTCAAAATGAATTTGTGGGAGTCATCTGATCAAGATGAAATTGTACAAAAAAAGTCCCTCCAACCCCAAGAAACATCTTACCCCTGATAGCTGCCTGGTAATTTGGATATTTTTTAATGATTATTGACTTTTAGACAGTAGTACTCTGATATTGTTGGCCAATAAAAAAATAAAAAAAACCGTGATAAAAGGCAAAGTAGAGATTTATTCTAACCGACAACAAAAACTGATAAGCAAGCAGTGTGCTCGGCAGGGTTCAAAAGTCGCGTGCGCATCCGGTCGTTACCTGCGGTCGTTGCCCAGCACGTCAAAGAAGCCCACCTCGGGGGAAGCGTCGGGGTTGTAAGGCCCCAGCAGAACCTGTTTGTGCAGCGCCACCAGCCGTAGCTTCTCCTCGTAGGTCGGGTGGAAGGCTTTGCCGTCCTTATCTGCGCCACAACAATGGGACACCTTTGCATGACGACATTGACAATTACAAGCACAAAGATTGGCGGCACTGGCCAATATGACGCTCCCAAGACGTTTGCAAAGTCAACACGGACACAGCACCACATTTTAACATTTTAAGACCTATTTAAGATAACATTTCTGCAAAGCTTCATATGAGGCAGGCATTTACAACTGTGAGAGGGGGGGGGGGAGTCTCAAATTAGAGTAAAAGAATGGCCTCTACTCAGATGGACACCATATCTCAAATCGGTCGTGCTCAGGTGCGTTGTCCACTTCAGAAAATAAATACCTTGCCCCTTACAGCTTATATTATGTTTTGCTTTTGAGCTACAACAGAGGAACAGAATATTATTACATTTTCGGTGTGGCGCCACACGGTTTCACACCAAATAAACACAGTGTTTCCTTTATTCCTGACTGGGCGCATCATCTACCTCCACTTCAGAAAATAAACGCTTCACCCCAAATTATTTAGTGTCTCAGCGACAATAACAGTCCAATGTTACCGCCTTGTCTAAAATAAACCTCACCTCAAGTAACTACTATTTTGTTTTGCTTTTTAGCTCGGTTATCATCAACCAAGGAAAACGTCATCACTTGACAAAATGTAGAGTTCATCATTCAATTTTACAGGCTATGACCCTGAACAGAATAAGCGGTACGGAAAGTGGATGGCTGGATATTAAGTGAAGGAGTAGCTAACAATTTGCTGGCGTTCGCGTCACCCTACACATGCACGGATTCTTTTTGAACGGATTCGCTACTTGGGCGTGTTACGCATACGTAAAGCGAGTTGAATAAATGACAGAACGGGTGAGGCAGACAAACATTAATACGCAGTGACGAAGTCGGAAGTGCTGCGCTTGCTCAACGCTGTAGTGGCTAACAGCTAGCAACATGCTAACGTCACTCTTTCGGTCGCCTACGAGAGCTGACAGTTAGCCTAGCCGCAAGCAGCTTCACGCAGCTCATTTCAAAGTCTGAAATGGTGACTTTTAAGCACGTTTCGGCTTTCGGGATGAACATTTGGCATACCTTTGAAGAATTTAAGAGCCATTCCGTACAGCTCTTGCAGAGGAAAGCCCCATTTCGTCTCCACGGAGGATTTGTCTGCGTCGTCGCCGTCGTCGTCGCCGCCCTCAGCGGTAGCCGGTTTCTGGCCGTCGGGCTCCGCGGCGGCGGCGGGTTGCGGCGGCGGCTGCTCCGGCTGGCCCTGCTCGCCCTCCGAGTCCGGGCTGAGCGTGAGGCCGTCGATGGAGACTTCGAGCCGGCTGGAAGGTGCGCTGTCGAGGTCGCCGCTCTGAACCTCAGTCGCCATCATGCAGACTGTCAGCTGAAGCGGCCACGTACCTACTTCCGTTTGGCCTGCCGGAAGTTCCGGGATATACAATTGACATATTTATTTGTTTAAGACTGCAAATCGGGTTTTGACTAATTCAACGTAAATGCTTTCATATTGAAAGAAATAATTGACAAAAAATTCCTTTCATTATTTAGCCGTCGAACATTTGTCTGCTAAAGAACAACGGGAAAAATGACTGTACACCTATGTTTTGTGTTATTCAATGATTATTTGTTATATCTTTTATATAATATTTGCTATAGCTGTGTAACTTATCCACATATAAGGACGAACGCTTTTATTAATGACTATTTTCACATGAAATAACCCATTGCCCTCTCAATGCCTCATCCAGTGTAATCAAATACAATACAGTATCTTTACTTTACAATATTTGCAGTACGTGCTTTATGATTTGAATATATTTATATTTGAACATTTCTAAGTGCTTCGTCTCACTGTAGTCTAAGGTATATTGAAGTGCACACTGTTCCTGTATTTTTTTTTTTTTAAATTCCAAATAGTATATTAGCACCTGATCCTGCATCCTATATTTATTGTATTATATCAGGTATTATTGTATTTTTCATATTTATCATGTATGTATTTATTTTTAAGATGTATTATTTTTATGTTTCTACTGGGTATGTGACAATAAGCCCTTTTATTAAATAAAAATATTATGAAAATACCACAAAAGAGAGAGAAATGATTGTGAATATTGCACTTGTTGTTCATTGGTGTGAGGAGGAGGAGGACGAGTGTACTTGAAGGCATCTCACTGATGTCTGCATCCATTGTTTCGGCCTCCGGGTTACTTCGTCTGATGTCCCCAATTGGCAATCGTGTGCTGGGTACCAAATACAATTAGGTTCTTAAAGATATTCAGTCAGTTACAGACAATTAAAAGAAAACTCTGCACTGACTTTGCTTTCGGTGTGTTCTAATAAGATTAAAAGGCAGTTGTGGAGGTTGTGCTTTGGGGATATGTACCGGCCGTCTGTTTGACACCTTTTAAGACGCACTACCTTTTTTTTTCGACTGACCATTATACATTTAACAGACAGACGGGTAAATGATCCCCCATTTTGCCTGTGGTCTTTGTATATTTGATCATTAGACTGTCGATGGGCCTTCAGTATTAAGACTTCTAGCGTTGTAGTGCAGCATTTATATATTATTTATTCCTGTTTAGCCGTCACACTTCATCCAGTACCGTTTATTTTACGCTCAATTGCTTTTTTTTTTTTTTTTTTGCTAAATAAAAGCTGCTGACTATTCTAGTTGCTGTTCACATTCTCTTCTGTATATATTGGTGTTAATTTCATTCTCAACTGCTTGTTTAAGCCTTTTCTTTGATGCCAGTATAGTATATTTGCCATAATACAAGTCCGCGGACTATTACTGCTGCTTTTCCCGTTCACTTATGTTCAAATGTAATTGATGTCTATTTGTTGATCCATTGCTGATAGAGTTGCCGTGGGTGTTTATTTCATTCCGACTATCTCGTGACTCATGAATAGTTTGTTGGCAACATTAAGACACTGCTGACTACGCTTGCTGGTGTTCACGCTCATGTCACCATATAAACAATTTCATTCTCAACTGCTTCTTTAAAGACGATTTCTCCATGCATGTGTAGTTTATTTACTACATACCACGTTGCTAACTAGTCTTGTTGCCGTTCCCATTACGGACCAACCCCACAATAGGTGAACTCTGCCAAGTAGCAACCACATAATTTTGGATTCTATAAAAATATTTTAAAGCTGTATGAACCTCACCATACTCTTATTAATACTAAAACACTTTCCATACTCTTAAACACCTTTTAAACTCTTACAGTAATGCACAGTACTGTACACTAAGTACATTTTATTTCTTGTAATGTGTTTTGATATTTTTTTAAGGCAAGGAAGCATCTATTTTACCACAAAAAAAATTACAGCATACTGTCAAAATCCCACAATATGACCAATTATGAGTGCTTTGGATATGAAAAGAAATTCTCAATGCGCTGAATCCACAATATTGCGCACCGCGATATACAGTAGCAAGGGAACGCTGGACATCATTTTTACAGCAGACAATAGCGCTGACTATTCTTGCTGCTGGTTACATTCACATGTATGTAATATTATTCATGTTAGCTGCTCTTATTCTGCTCAATCTCATTACCTGATGGTGAAAACGTGTGCAGATGAAGGCAACACTGATTCAAATCCTTGAATGGTAAAATGGTAAATTTCATATTTGCTTGAAAAATTTAAGCCCAAAGTTTACACTTGATTGTTGTGTTTCAAGTTGTTGTTTTGGGAGGGGCGTCGAGTAGACAGGAAGAAGTTGGTGTCGCCTCACCTCTCGACATGATGCTCGCTCGAATTTAATGAGGCCATTCAGTCATTCAGTGTCAAGCACCTTGGAACACTTTTGAACTCCGCTTTGTGTATTGTGACACACTTTGTTGTCAGTGAAGGTGAATCACTTCCTACGTGCAGCCAGGTTCAAAGCAAGTAGAGACACAGCAAATCCCCATCATTTAGTTGATGTTAACCAGATTAATATTAGGAGCAGCATCGTATAAGCACTTAGTGATTGTTGGAACTCTTTAAAACAAGTGCGCAAGTGCAACCATTCTCAAAGCTAGGGCTAGGGCAGTCATTGCACTTTTTTGGGTGTAAAACGACAACCGCAATGTTTTGACTTCCAGGGCACTTTTGTCTGGCACAGGATGGTAATTACACACAAAAGTAAAAACAGCTTTAGATGGGACGTAGAAAATGAGACAAATAACTAGATAGATACAATCTCAGCATAAATGTAAATAAATATCTCACAACCATTTATATCTTTACAACACAATCTTCATTCTCAAGATTTGTTTTCAGACGAGGGTATTGATAAAAAAGTTCAATCCATTTATTTCACAAAAAAATGTGGTTTTCTTCTTATAGCATTTTAACCTTTTTACCTGATATGTCAAAATTGTTAGTCTTATAAAATTGTGATTTTATTGGTGCATAAATATGACCGATGCTGTAAAATTGCAATTTTATTGGTGCTTATTGAGTATTAATGCAAAATTGTTTAGTTTTTTTGCTGCACAATGACATTCTCATAAAATTCAAATTTTCTTGAGGGGTAAACTATTATGGGGAAAAACGTCATATTTCCTCCAATGTATAGACTTTTAAAATTGCAATTTCGTTTATAATGAATTATTGTAAAATTGTGATTTTATTGGCGTATAACAATTATTTATAGAATGACGAATTTATAGGTAATATTTCGAACTCGTTTTTGTAAAACTATAATAACTATTCTAATAGTTTTTATTCCCGTTGCCACCAACTCCGAGAAGCCCAAGTTTGGAGCTTGTGTCGGCAGAGAGGAAAACGGTAGTTTCCGACGGTCTTTGAAGGTGACAGGTCCCTTAATGGCTCGGCCCATGGCCCAAGCTGATAAATGTTTTCTCTGCCGATGTGTATTGAACGGGCTCATTCCATTAAAAGCTTTTTTTTTTTTTTTTTTTTTTTTTTTTTAAAAAGGTGACCCTCGGCCCTCCGGAGCTTCACACCTCCGGAGGGCCGCAGACGTCTGAAGTTGGCGCTTAGCGGGGCTGCTGGACGTCGATGGCCGCCTCGTTCACACTTTTCACCTCACACCTTTGATCCGGGGGGACATTTAACTGCGAGCGGGCCTCTTCCGAGCTCACTTTTTTGGGGGAACATAACAAGGGCGAGGAAGCGATGTCGGCCATCCACGGGGACCTCAACCACTTGCAGATGTTCCACGAAGGAAGCCTCCAGATGAGCAACATGGTCAACCCGGGTAAGGCGTCGCTCACGTCGGCCTTAAAAGCTCCACTTGACTCGCTCTAAATCTTGAAAGATTTTATCTTTGTTTTGGGACTTTTTGAAGTAAATAATAGAAATAGACAAATGATTTTTTTTCTGGCAATACTTCGACTTTTTCATCGTAACATTTTGAAATGTGGATTTTATTCTCGTAAAAATATTTGCATACGTCATGATTTTATTCTTGTAAAATTACAACTTTATTAGTGTATAAGCGATCCTTTTAAAACGAGTTAAGACTATATTTTGGAGGGTGCAATACTGCACCTTGACATTTTCCTCCTAAAAATTATGACTTATTTTAATAAAAATAACTTTTTATTGACATTTGTTTATTCTTTTACAGAATAATGATTTCTCGTCAAATGTAATTTTTTTAGCCGTGCACCGTGTATGATGGCTATTTCCGTAAAATTTCTATTTGTATTGGTGTGTAATGCTGTCTACAGTAGTGGTGCCTTGCGACACAAATAACCCGTTTTTCGAGATTTATTTTTTGCTTTGGCTTGCGCGCAATAATTTGAGATGCGAGCACTGTACAGCGGCCGTGAACTCAACACAACTCACTAAACAACAAGCAGCAGTTTGGTAGATGGTGAACAATTCGTCAAAAGAGCTAACAAGATGTTTATTGCTACCCAGTTTAAGTTTTCTGTCAAACTCAACATAAAGCAAAGAAAATGTAACTCTGTGTATTTAAAACGACCACATAAGTTCAGCGTTGGCTAACAAGTCCGTTGAGCTTAATGCTAACAATGCAAAACGTCGTAGACAGGCTAACGAGGAGCATCAGTATCACGGTGTTGCAAACGGTGGAGTAACATATGTAGACAGATAATATAATACTCACAGGTATATAGTCTTTATCCAATCCGAAAACGACTAATATAGCAATTTACTGAGTACTGAGCAACTCAATGCATCTATCTGTATTCTACTGCCCCCAGGTGGCCAAGGCGCGCACACCATATATTAAGGCACCACTATACTTATGACTACTAGATTTCTGATGACTATTCTTGTGAAATTAAGATCTAACACCACACGCATGTCTGCCTTGAATCTCCCTTTCAGATTTCCGTGGCGCAGACATGACAAATTATTTGGGCGCGGCCGCCTCGGTGCCGCGAGTGGACAAATGCGTGACCATACTGACCCACCGGCGGAAGAGGACCAACTTCACCCAGCAGCAGATCGAGGTACTCGAGAAGGTGTACTCAGGCACCAAGTACCCGGATATCTACCTGAGAGAGCGGCTGGAGGCGCTCACCGGCCTGCCCGAGTCCAGAATACAGGTACGTACGTTCAAATATGGTAAGAACGAGTTGCTTCGCTCCTGCTTTTGATCCTTAAGTGCCTGAAAATGAAAAAATAAACCTCTGTTCTTCCTCAAATAATGGCCTGCACTCTAACAAACGCCATGTGCAGTATTGTGTACGTCTAGTAAACAGAGGACCCCTGTATGCCAAGTTCTGAGATGTTTTTGCCACTTGACTCTCAGGTGTGGTTCCAGAACAGGAGAGCAAAATCCCGTCGGCAAGTGGGCTCCTCGGCATCCACCAAGGCCTCCAACCCACTGCCGTCCTTCCGCCGGCTCCCAATCAGGATGAACCAAGACAAAAGTAAGAATTGGCATAACTAGCATCATACTCGTAAGAGATGCCGATTATTAAAATGCGTTCATGTGTGCTGATTTTGACATTTTGGACTTTTTCCAATCAGTTTATGATAACAGGCACAGCACGGAGGTTCACAGGACGTCTGCTTTCGGACTAGAAGACACCTACAGGAGCCCGGTTGAAGACTCCCACGCGACCAAAGCAGTCGGCGGCCGTTTGCGGCGGTCCTGCCTCTACGAGAAAGACGCGAGCCGAGCGAAGCCCGAGCAGATGCGGCACCGCGAGCCGAGCGTGGACGTCACGTCCAATGACGTCCTGCTCTACCCCTCCGAGGACAGCGCCGGCAGCATGAGCGGCGATCCCAATGTTCTGGTGGAGTACGAAAACTTCCCTCCCAACAAGACCATCGGGCCGGAGATGAAGGTGGTGATCCCGCCCATCCCCGCGCAGAACAACTTCAGCAGGTCGTCGCCCAAAGACGCCGGCGGCCCGTTGCAGTACCCGCTCGCGAGGGCAGCCGGGGACGCTTTCGACGGCTTCTCCCCGATCCACGGCGCCGACGGGCCGGACTTTTCCGATTCAGACTCGGACTGGGAGAGCGAGGCCATGGTTGGATTTGGTGGTTTTATATAAGAGATGGCGATGATCTTCCCCAAATTTTCCGTCTATGTATTGCCACATCCTCCTCCTACACTGTACATAAACCCCCAAAATATGAATTTATGATCAAAAAGTCACAAAATTGCATCCGCTTAATGTTTAATGACCCAGTAAAATTTGTTACATTTGTTAACCTTGCTATACTGTTGTTTGCATAAAAGTATCTATTTATTGTAAAATTGTAATAAAACTCTTTTTGTGTGTCATATTGAATCCAGTGTTTTGTTTTGTTTTTTTGCTGAAAAACAACCTTGCACTTTTGGCAATATGTTTAATATAAAAAAGACAAACACATATACACAGGGCGTGTTCATATTTAGAACAGTTGCAGCAACAATTGCAGAAATGCAAATATCAGGTGTTTTTACCCCAGGACCAAAAGGCGTTTTTAACACTCCCCGTTGAAGAATTCTCCTTTTAAAAAAATACCAAAGTCTCTGACTGCACAGAAAAAATACAAAAAGTCAACAGTAGAAATAATTTCCGATAATGTACAATTATCTACAACTTTATAAAACATTTTTTAACCAGCGCTAGGAAGAAAGCCTAACTGACTAGAACATGGTTTGTGAAATAAATAAATACATAACAATTCTACGAATCCCATTTTGGCACGAGAAGCCGATGAACAACATGGAGAATTTTGTGGCAAAAGACTTTCAATTGTGAACCAACGTTTCCGTACGATAAAACTGGAGGGTGAGAACAATGAAGGTTCCGGGCGTCCTTCCACTGAGCTAATAGCGGTGTACGCGTGCGCTAGCGTTAGTGCGTGCACCTGGCTGTGGAGAGCGAGCCCTCACACCGCGTTGGTGTTGTTGGCCGCGAACGCGTGCAAGTTGCCCAGCTGGCTCAGGCCGCTCTGGATGTGCGCCACGTGGATCTCGACGTTGTTCTGGAAGCAACTTGAAGCGCAGCGGCGCAGAACAAGGTTAGTAACGACAACAAAAATCTACTAAAAACCAGGGTTGCAAAATTCCAGGAATTTCCAAAGTTGATAACTTCCATAGACGTCAATGGGGGGGTAAAAAAATTACCAAATAAGGCTAGGCTTTTAACTTAGTCACTGCCGTGGACGTTTATATTCGTCAACCAGAATCAAACCATTCACAGTCATCAACAAACAGATTTTTCAACAGGATGCAGCTTCTCTGCAAAATTCCAGTTTGTAAACTGCAGTAATGACTAACAGATCCCTGTAGATGGCGGCATTGTATCCGCTTTGGATTTGAGATCAGGACAACTTGAGTAGAAAAAGCTTAGGGTGTGAATTTTGGCTAGTCACCTCGATTATGAGGGAGAGAAATGTTTAGGCATGTATATTAATGTATATGTATATATTTATGTAATGTATGGTAGAAACCGTATGTGTCGCATATTCAAAATAAGTTTTGCGACGTTTTCTTATGTGTCTCTGTATCTTTGTATGTTTACATTTTAGTAGTATCATAGCGATGCGGATAATTTTGGTTATGAAAATCCCGATATGAAATATTGATACCGGTTGATACCAGAACAAAATAGTGTGTCGGGTGCTAAAGTTCACACTCCTGTCCCGGCTTTCCATTATCCCCTTTCACACAAAGAACAATGTCGCATGTCCCTGAGTAGCCTAAAAGGGGAAAAGGCAAAGATCAAAGCTACCTGAGGTTGGAGGGATCGATGGATGCTTTGATGTCGTTGAGGGACTCTGTTAGAGATTTGAATTCAAATGAATTCGGGTCTCCTCCGTCTGCCAGACACTGGAAAAACAAAAGCATTCACATTTTGTAAGAAAACAAATTCTGCCTCGCATCAAGTGGCTCCACAAACAAGCAACCCGTAGATAAGACTCCCACCTTGATCTGCAGCAGCAGAGCCGTCAGACGGGAAACGAGGTGTGTGAGGCTGCCGTTGGTCACGCTCTGCAGGTCGTCCTTGGACGAGTCGCTCAGCTGCACCATCTGCTGGGCCTCGTCCTCGCAGTGCCGCCGCAGGTCCGCCGGGTGGTCGGCGGGAAGCGTGCCCTGATCGGTAGAGAGCTGTGGATGCCACATGATGGACAGCCATGAAGAATGGAAGAAGGATTATGGTGAGTAAGCAACGGATATTTGAACACAAACTGTGTAGCAACACGTAGACAGACAATAAAACAACACTCAGGCGTACTGCCCACTGGTGGCCAAGGTGCACACACCAGAAGGCGCACGATGTGCAGTTGGAACGGAATAATGGCCTTCCCATTCATTTCAATGGGGAAAGATGATTTGAGATACAACTGTTTTAAGGTACAAATTAAATTCGTAACTAAAGGTACCACTGTAAATCTTTTATTATCTGCCTAATTTTAAAAAATGGTAATACTGCCACTGCACCGAGTTTCTCCGCCCATGAATTGGCGGCTTGGCTGGGTCAAGATCTGCCATTTTCAACTCAACGGCCAAAGGGTAAGCAGAGCTGCAATGAGTTTTGAAGATGCACCGGTTAGCCTCTGAAAAGCAGCCCGTACTTAAATGTTCGGTGACATTGTCGGCGTAGTTAAGCCACTGTAACATTACGCAGTTTGAACATTATTAACACTGCGCGTAAATACAGGAAAATCAAACAAAATGTACAGAAATAATCATTCAATTAAAATGTACAGCATATAAGATAAATACAAAAATCTAATACATTTTTCAAAACGACCAGTTCTTGCAGATTAAATGCAAATGTATCAATGATAAAAATGTAATACCACTGAGCTATACTTAGGCAGTGATTCTTTGGAGTACCACACTTCCCTGGCATAGAACATAGGACGCATGCAATAGAAAGCGAAGCAGCACTCCCGTCTCCAGCATTTCTTGGACAACTATTGACTTTACCTCGCAACAGAACTGCTGCACTTCGTGTAGGACTTTTTTGAGATCTTTATTGAGCTGCTCCAGCTCAAGCACGGTGGTCGCGTAGCGCTTCTGGAAGTCCAGTTCAATGGGCAAGGCATATGATTTCTGAAACACAAACGCAAGTCTGGCATTAACTCCCCATTTAAATCATAATATGAATCAAGTATCTCTTGAAGAAAGCGTTTGTACCATCTTCTCCGCTTCGGTGTTCATTTCTTTCAAGTGCTTAATGTGGTCTTTCTTGATCATCAGGATCTTGGACAACCTTGTCTAGTAACAGAGTGGGAAAATGTGTCAGCTTGAGCAGAATGTCATTCTAAAGCAGGGTACACGCATATTGACTATGTGGTAAACCACTGCCAGGTGTCTCTCAGTCTAAACGGTGATTCTGAGCAATTATCCCGTGGTGTTGGGTTTGTTAAGAGGGAAGCCTCCCCTCGATCAGCTCAGAGAACGGTCAGGGCCAAAGATCGTAAATGTTAAACCTGTTCAATATTTGCGATGGCAAATCCTTGTGTGTGCGGTCAATGCAGAGTTGGTCCGAGCCCGTTGTGGGTTGGGAGTGCACGCACATCGTATAGAGGAAGGCAGAACAATAAAAACGGGGGGAAAGTCCGACTTGACACCCAGCTGGCGTGGCCGCTTTAGAGCGCCTCGTTGCCGCAGCACGGTGTGAAGAAAAACCCTGCGACGACCCAGTGGGATATATATTCCAGCCACCGGGGGCTTTAAACTGATAGATTTTCGCAGCTCAAACATGTAATCATGTTTAGATGCAAGACAGATGCTAGCCTAGATTTACAAGACATTTATTTGCACTTTACACTGTTCTGGAACCACTGTGTATGTGTACCCCACTTAAGAACGTGTTTACCACTTGGACCAGGAACTTGACAGGAAACCCTCCCAGGGTGTCTCCGTCTGCACCGGGCAGTTTGTTCCTCCATGGTGACTGATTGATCAGAGGGTCATGATCCTGGGGTGAGGTGGGGGGGGGGGGGGGGAAAGCTGACATGATTTTTTTTTTTTTCTCAGTACAGTTCTGATGTTATGTTGTCACTATGACGTGCAGTACCATAAGGACGGGAGTAGTGGCGGACGGGTAGGGACCTCGAGGTGGAGTCATGAGGTTTTGCATGTAGCGCGTCGTCCGGTGCCTCTGGGCGAAGGCTGAAATGGGCATCGTCTCATTGGGCTCGTTGCTCTGGAAGGCGGACAGTCAGACAACAAATGGGATGACTAGCTGCTTCAAAATGTGTCGTCATTATAAAGTGAGTCAATAGTAATTTCTTGTCAGATATACAACTATGAAATGTGCTGTGAGCGATGCGGTCTCGCTGCATTGATCTAGCTGAATGTCAGTTGCTTTTTTTACATGGCACTGCTCATTCACTCCATGAACTAAGTCACCTTTTCTCACGATCGGGACACACTTCTCCTACCTACCGTGATACATAATGTTTAACGGCATTACCAAAACAAAGTTTTGGAATGGCCTTGCCAGAGCCCAGACCTAAAATCTGTCGAATTATTGCCCTCCCAACGTGACAGATTAGGGGTGCTTTTGCAAGGAAAAGTTAAGTGATTTGAAGTTTTAAAACTGGGTTGTGTACACTTTATCATGGTTATGGAATTGAACCCACTGCAATGTGAGTAGAAGACGCGGCAACCGTTGGAATGAGCGCGCGTGACTCACCAGAACTTCATAGTCAGGCACGTTGTGTGTTCCCAGGCCGCTGCGGTCAAAGGTGACGCGGTAAGTGGCGGCGCCGGTGTCCACCGCGTCGATCTGCCCGGTGAACAAGCCGTCGTGCACGCCTCGCAGTCGAGCTGTTCACACACGCATCGGAAGAAGTCACTGCTGCCGGATTTACGCTGCTTGGTCCAATTGACAAGATTTTTTGTTGCCGTCGAGCGGCGGCGTACAAAAGGCAAATGTCTCGGTTACCAGTGACTTTGGTTCCTATGATGAGAGGGAGTGGGATTTCTTCAGGGAGGTCTTTGCAGTTGGACACGTCGGACAGTTTTCTGTGCTGCAGCAGGCGCATCTTCTGTCTCTTGTGCCCAAGCGCCGTCCGCTCCTCAGCAAAGAACGCCGACGAGCACCTGGACAAAAACAACGGGCCCTCCTCAATTCTTTAACTGCAAACAGTTGAGAGGCTCAGAAGAGTGGCAAGCGGGGGCGCTGATGTACCGTCTGGGTTTCCCCATCAGTCTCCGGATGGTCCCCCACTCCACTCGCGTCAACTTCCTGGTTTTCAAGTTTGGGAAAGACTCCTTCAGACACAAACAGAATTCATTGTCGCCCTCGAAAAGAGGCCTGCAAGAAAAATTCATAAAGGAAAAAAACATGTCGTATGAAAAGTTCACAAATGAATTTCGAATTCGATTACGAATTAGAACAATCAGAACAAAATTAAATCTGATCAAAATAAATAGAAAATTCACTGCTGTTCAAGAATTAACCACTTGCATAGTGTACGCTTTAAATGCAGGCAATTTTGAAGTTTTAACATGAACTGTCATCCAAATGTACGTTGATGTTAAAATGCATCAGCCACAAAAAGTCAAAGAAGCAAAAGGCATTTGATGTGCATGAAATATGCATCCATTATGGCACAGGTGTCAAACTGGTGGCCCGGGGGCCAGATCATTTTATGTGGCCCGCGAAAGCAAAATCAAAATTGCTCATTGTATTCCGGTGTAATACCCTTGAGATATGTGCAAGCATTTTTTGCTACCAAGCCCCCTTTGAAAAGAAATATAATAGTTGAAAAACATGTTTTTATAGGCTTCTGATTTCAAAACTGGCTATTCATCAATGTGTTGTGTATACTGTATGTAATTACAGTGTATGAGGTAATCTTTCATTTATATGGGTTCACAGTTGTAGCGGCCCTCCGAGGGAAGTCATAACTACGATGTGGCCCGCGACAAAAATGAGTTTGACACCCCTGCATTATGGTGATACTAATGAGGACAAGTGCTATACAGAAAGGAGGAACGAATGTTGTCATTTGAAATTGTATTTTGCGGGTTAGTGTTTCGTTTACCTGTCAATATTGGAATAGAACCATTCGTAGATGCACCACTTGTGAGCTTTGGGCAGCTTGAGGAGGTTTCTTAATCTCAAGCCGATTCTCTGCGATGACTTCTTAACAAGTGTCACCACATTGGAAAATTTCTGCATAGAAACACAAAAACCAGGAATGACTGACCATTTATCCATCCATCCATCCATTTTCTGAGCCGCTTATCCTCACAAGGGCCGCGGGAGTGCTGGAGCCAATCCCAGCTATTATTGGGCAGGAGGCGGGGTACACCCTCAACTGGTTGACTGCCAATCGCAGGGCGCACGTAAACAAACAACCATTCACACCTACGGGCAATTTAGAGACTTCAATTAACCTACCATGCATGTTTTTGGGATGTGGGAGGAAACCGGAGTGCCCGGAGAACATGCAAACTCCACACAGGCGGGGCCGGGGATCGAACCCCGGTCCTCAGAACTGTGAGGCAGACGCTCTAACCGTGCCCCCACCGACCATTTAATAGAAGGTTAATATGTTGATTGTGTTTTTTGTTGTTGCTGTTCCTTCAACCTGTGGTGTGGTATTGACCCTTTGGCTCCTTCGTGGTGATCTGGAAGGGAGACGCTGCGGTGGATGATCATCCTCGTAGCGACTCCTCTTTGAGCCTCGGGTGGGCTGTAAAAACATGGATGCTTATGATGATAATATTTTCATATTTTGTAATGTACCTGTTATAGTAGTAACCCAAATGTCTTGCCGTTTCCATGGTGAGGGTGGACTGGCGTCCCCTGGTGTTGTGAGCTCTCGGGAAGATGTTCTTTTCATTCAGACTGTTGGACAAACTTCCTTCTGTGAGGAGATTCGGAATATAAATCAGAAGCAGGGTTTTTACAGGCTCAAATTGAGGCAGAACATTCTGATCACTTTCACACACACGTATACCATGTCCACTGTTATGGTCAAGCAGGGTAGGAGTCAAATTCTTCATTGGTCATTTCCACATTTTTTTGTTTTTTGCCATCGCAACATATTAGTTAACCGATAACACGTACCGCAATGTCGTGACTGTGACGAGTAGCATTGTGTAAATGTTTTTTTAGAGTCTAGAACCGTAAATTGAAGCAAGCATTACTGTAATGTGAAATACTACCTTGGTACAACCATATCTGCTTGTACTGATTTTTGCTCATTTGGTCTTCCACATAGCTTGAGCCAATGTAGATATTTCTCAAAGTTGCTTTTCAGTTTAGGAAAGGAAATAAATTTGACACCCCGTTTGGGTTGCTCAAGATATCCGTCAGCCGTTACATCAATGCTTCACCGTGATTTACACCGGAACAAACTTTATACGCCACCTCGACAAAGCAGTTTTCTACAATGATTTGTAACACTGAGCGATCGTCTGTTCCAGCAGGCTTCTAATACATCACAGATGTCGACATTTTAGACAAGAACAACCTTTATATGTTACATTAACCAAAGTTGTGTTTCACTTTGAGTAGGTTTCTTTGTCGAAGGTAGTGTTTTTCCGGAAATGAAGTGTGCAACAAGTTTTTGAGCCAACAGTTGGAGTTATGGAGTTAATTTCGCTATGATTTTTTTTCAGGAATAAAATCCTTTATTTAACAGGCCCGTCATGTCTGTTATGCGTTATGTGGTATTGCTGTTTAACAATACAAAAGCATGTTTTGATGCAATAACTGAATTAATCAATGGTATAATCAGTAGAATACTGAACTGTAAACATATTTGATAACTGTAGCAAGAGGTGCAACAATTAATCGATTAATTCATCATCAAATGAACCAACAACTATTTTGATATTAAATGTAAAGAGCCATTGTTTAACTTCAAGTAGTAGTCCAAATACAGACCAATCCAGTAACTGAATCATAATCAATTTCTAGAGAAAAATATTCAGTTTAATCCATTATGGAAATAATCGTGATTTGCAGCTGTGAAATATAATACCTGTAAGTGACATGTAGTTGTACCTGAAGCAGCCTCAGAAGTGTATATAGCAAACTAGTAGCCCTTTGCATTAATCAGTAACCAAGAAGTAGCTCGCAGTTTCAAAAAGGTTGGTGAGTAACATCACTCCCTCTCGTGTCATATTGCTTTATTATTTGGTTTGGTTTAATCATTAAACAATACAAAAATAATGTGTTAATAAAGTCACGTGAAAAAAATTAGGCAATACATTTTAATGCAAAATAAACATCCGTCTGTTTATACAATTATTGGATGGACTAATTGATGGAACAATCAATTCTAAAAAATATTCGATAGCAGCAGCACTACCAGAGAGGTTCCTCTCTCTTGTCATCATGATCAGTCCACGTGTTACTACCATAAATTACACAACATTTAAAAAGAACCAGTCCACACTTCTGGGTGAGAAACATTTGGATTTGGAGCTTTTGACGATATAAAATATGGTGTCATTCCATATAATAATAATTAGAAAGTTGTTTTAGGATAGGAGGGAATGATTCCCATATCGGAATAAAAAAATAAACCACATACCTTTTAGACTGACAAGTGCCTCTGCCGAGGAGCCTAACCAAGAGAATAGGAGAATTACACCAATTATTGTTGTTGTTGTTGTTTTTTTAAACAAAACGATGCCTGCAAACAGTCGCTCTTTAACGAGCGACCAGCCCGGGTCGCCTCCAGTGAGGCCTATGCCGAGGATCGAGCTGTCAAGCACGGGTAACGTTACGGCGACAGCTGGGTGGACAACTGAGACATTCAACTGTATTGCAGTGTCATAAATAATAACAATAATTTCCTTCTGTGTGTGTACAGTACACCTCGACTCAAGCTATTAGCTGACAAATGAACGGCCGTAAGAACATTGTATCGAAATTAATGACATAAAGACGATTAAATAGGAAACTTAATCCAGTACGTGTAGCACGGCGAGCTAACTTTCTTAAGCGTGATTGTTTTATTCCACTCGGGACAACACGGAGGTCCTTTCGTTATTAGCGAGTGCTTGTTAGCGGCTAGGCTAACGTCATTTGTTTACCCAGTGGAAGTAACAGAAACTTGACAAACTCCCGTGTTAGCTGTCGTTAGCCTCTCGTGCTAGCCAGCGTTAGCTTGGCTGAAAAGACCGGTGGTGTTAAAAAAAAAATGTTCCTAAAGTCTTTCTAAACTGAATAGAGGATGTAGTTACATGGCAGTGAGTTGCGGGGGCTAACAGCGGGAGTTGCGGTGGGAATAACAAAGCGAAAGTGGGAAGAATTTCGCCTTGTTTGACTCACTCTCGTCCAACAGCTGCTCCATCTCCGCCATCTTGAAGTAGCCGCGCCGCTTTTTCAAAGAGCTTGTCTGTCAAAATGCATTCTGGGTCGGGACGCTGCTGCCCGACCACCGCTCCACTAATTTATTTCTTTAAGCCTTTAGTACGACAAAGTGGCATCAAGTGTGGTTAAGTGTTGTTCAAATAATATTACCTAGCATTGGAATGTCACAACATGCAAATAAATGCTCTATTTAAAAAAATAAAATGAGTGCCACTGCATTCATCCAGTATTTTACACATATTTTCTTCTTTTCCACAATGCATTACTATCACATTTGCCAAATCATTTGCAGAAGGTCAACACATATAGAATTTTGACCGGCAAATATTTGCTTGGTTATTCCCGACACATGGGGAGGGGGTTCCAAGTCACAGATACTACAGTGTAGAATGTGAGCATGACCACCCCAAGTGGACAAAAATAATACTTCCAACTCAGATCTATATTTTGGATTGGTAGGCCTATTATGCAAAATATTTTTTATGCGATTACTCAAATAATCAATGGGGTGATCGTGTACAATTATTGCCTCTGGAAATATTCCATCGCCCCAGCCCTAATAGGATGTGTTTAAAAGAGTATGGAAAAGGTTAAGAAGCATGTAGGGAAGGTCATAAAGCTTCAAAAAAAAAAATATATATATATATATATATATATATGGTCGCTACTTGGCAGATTTTCTCTATTGCTGGGGGTTCTGAAACATAACACGTATAATAAATGAGAGAATTGTGTTTATACTTGACAGTTTTGTTTAGTGGTGTGCATAGAGATTTTTCTAATGTAAAATTTGGCTTAATAAATGTTGGGAAACACTGGCCTAGATGGTAACATCCACATAGTTTGAATAGCGCTTATAAGGTGGGAAAACCTAGCCCAGGAAACTCCTTACGGAAAATCAGTTTCAAACCCAGAACATCACGGTTGCAAAGCAAACATGCTAACCACTAGGCTCACCATATCATCTTCATTCACAACGATAAACACACAATCCATCGTCCATATTTGATGTGTGCTAGGCCATATTTAAACCACATATGGAACTGAAGACATTGACATTTAGGAAGGGTATTTATTTTTTTTCTGCTACAGGAGAGACCAAAACAATGCAAATATATACATGTCAAAGGGGGTTACAATACAGTATTTTAAAATGGAACCAGGCCGAGTGAGTGTACAGTATGTGGAAGGTGGTCAAAAATCCCTCTGGGAACCAGAGGGGAACCAATTATCCTTTAAATGTTTATTATTTTATGATAAGCAATTGTGGGTTTTATAATTTGTGTGGGTTTTTTATTAGAGTTACTCTAATCTATTTTTTTTTAATTATTTTATTTGTTTGGTGGGCTGGATCAAATGTAGTATGTTCTCCACTCCTTCCCTAAACCTAGCATCCTAGTCGTTGTCTGTCCAATAAGGGGGGGGGGGGGAACGGGACTAATTACCCCCATTTAACTAGAAACAGGGATTTCCAAGTACAGTGGTACCGTGATATACAAGTGGCTTGACTTAAGATATTTTTAGACACAAATGTGCTTCCGAACCATGCTGCTACATGGAAGCAGCACACTTGACAACAGCTCGCGTCGATTCAAATTGGTTTCCTTGCAGTGGAAGGACAATATCAGTTAGTGGTGCTAATGCACCATTAAGCTGGCTTGCCCATCGCCAATCAGCACCACAGAGGAAGCAAGACAAGGAAGGACAATATCTCTTGTACAGTCACATTTTCTGTGTTTGTGGGTTATGTGGAGTGCAAATGTTATTACTGTGTTTTTATACAGTACAATATTGTTGAATGCAATTTTTCTCATATCTCAAGGCACCACTGTACCTACCGTGATACCAACCGATGCTGTTAGCTAGCAAGCCTGTCGAAAAGTAGCATAAAGTGACAAAAGAACATTATAATGGAATCGAAGCGAGGCCCCGGGACTCGATGGCTGTCCTGTTGTCGGCGCTCACCACAAGGATGTTTGGTAGTTAAACTTAATCTTCAGGAGATACTTGAGGTTTATTTGAGCTACGTCGTACACAATGTATCTGTGGCGACGGTTAAGGAAATAGCTGGCGGAATAGCAAGTTAATAATGATCAGGCAAAGGGGCCAGCCTGTGGAACGTCACGTTAAAGGATACTCGTTGTACAGCAGACTCGTGTCGTCGATGTCGGTGTTGGCGCCTTTGCCCAGAGGCACTTCGACACCATCTAAAGTGGTGGTGGCGCTCGATTGGGGAGCGGTTCTACCCAAACCTGCAAGCAGAAATGACGTTTTGTAAAAACATGACATTTTCCGTTTTCAAATGTTGTCTTTTCTTGTAATTTACAACTTTATACTCGCATAATTAACATTTGCTACTGTATTCTCGTAAAAGTATAAACATTTTTCCCCATGTAACTGGATTTTCATACATTTTTTCCTTTATAATATTGCGACTTTATTGTCAAAATCTGTTCTCAGAATATTATGACTTTGTCCAAGTAAAATATAAGTTTTATTCTATTTTTTCCCCTCTCTCACATAATTAGGATTATTTTTCTAGTTATGTCTAACTTTACTATAGGAGAAATAGCTTTTTACGATTATATTCTCACTAAATTGTTTTATTCTCGTAACATTACGACTGTAACCCAAAAAAAAAATTATATTATGATTTTGTTTTCATAATTTATGCTGTTCTTATAAAAATAACCTCTAATAAAATCACAACTTAATTATTGTGAAATTTGGATTTCTCATACTGGAACAGGATTTTCATAAAGTAAAATTTGACTATATCCTTTTTTCTAGTAATTACAACTTTATTGACATTTATAAGCAAATTCCTGTTAAATATTTTTTTTTGTTCAAACTTACTATACTACAAGGATTTTCTGTTCTCGTAATTTATATTAAAAAAATAAAAATTCTCCTATTAAGGCTTCTTTACGAATTAAGAATTCTTGTAAAGTTAAAAAAAAAAAGTACTTTATCAGGGAGATTGAAAAAAAGATGCTCATGCTAATTCCATGCGAGCGTGGCACCTTTAACGCTGTGCTTGCCCTTCGGTAGTTTAGTGATGTGGGAGGCCTTTTTCAGTTCATGCCTGGAATGGAGAAAAAAAAAAGTTACAACTATTCTCATTCAAGAAAAAATAAAACCTCCACATAGTCACTCACATGTTGCCGAGGGCGACTTCGGCTAGCAGCAGAAGGCCAAGGGGGTCCGACTGCGACGTGTGACAGTAGTTGGCGCTCTTGGACACCATGTCGGCAAAGTACACGCCCTTGCCGAACATGTAACCGGTCTACCGACACAATAAACCACAACTACATTTGAATCTTTGCTTCCTAAAGAATGGGATGTGGGCTGATTGGTGGCATAAAAAAACTCACCACCGGGGCCTCTGGAGGGGCGATGCGAAGACCCTGAGAGAGGATGCCGGCGTAGTTGGTGGCCCGCGAGCCGTGCCACAGCAGCTGACGATTATGCAGCTCCTCGAAGGGCTGGAAGCGCTGGCGCTCTCCCTCGCGGTTGATTTTGAAAATCTAAAATCACAGACGATTCACTCAAGTAACATATGACATTGATACACTAATAAGAGAGAGAGAAAACTAAAAGTCATATTATATTACAAAATGAGAACACTTACAAGGAGCATTCAGCAGAAAACGTGGCACACGTGAGCACATGAAAAGACTATTACTATTAACCTCGCATAAAACCTTTTTTGCTCCTTATGAATTACAACTTTTTTCTTGGAAAATTATTTTAAAATTTTCTTGTAAAACTGATTTTTTTTCTTCTAAGATAAATGACATTTGTTCTTACATAATTAAATTTTTCTTGTAAAATGTACTTTTCATTGTAAAATTGAAAAAAAATTCTTAAACTGATTTATTTTCCCTCGTAAAATTACGACTTTCTTCTAAAGGTATGACTTTATTCTTGTAAAATTACAACTCCTAAAATTACGACTTCTTGTAAAATTATGAGTTTTTTTCTGGTAAAATTGCAATTTTTCTTGTAAAATTAATACAATATTTCGTTGTAATTATTATGACATTTGTTCTGGTAAATTCTATTAGCATTTCTTTGTAAAATGACTACGGTACTTTTTCTGGAAAATTATGACAATATTCAAAATGAAACAACTTTACGCAAGTAAAATTACAGCTTTTTTTGACAGATTTCGCAACAGTATTACTTTAATTCTTGTAAAATTGTGACATCCCAACTTTTGTCCTCTTCACTGTGTAATCAGTTCCCCGCCGCAATTTGATGCATTTCCCCCCGCAAGGGTGACCTACCTCTTGTACTTCCAGTGTGTAGGTGTTGTGCGTGGCAGCGTGTGTGTTCTTCACGTATTGCATAATGATGTCCGCCTCCTGCGTGGTCTTGTCCACAACCTTAGAAACATACCGAAAACATTTTAAATGTGTAACATCGTAAAAAAAACAAAAAGTGATCCAAGCGGGTGAAGCCTCCCGACCTGGATGTTCGTCTTGAGTTTCTCGTAGTTGATGTCGATGGGATCGCTCTCGTTGTCCTGCGCTCCTCCTCTCAGCAGACTGTAAGCCACCTCAATGTCCAGCAGGTTGTCCAGCATCTGAACTTTAGCCTGGACGGTGACGTGTGCGCATTTTTAATTAAAAAAAAATATATATCTTTTTTTTTAGACGGGTGCTGGTTTGGCATAAGCGGAGAACAGGCGCGTACCTGAATGTACTCCAGGTTGCTGAGCAGCGGAGGCTTCTTCATGCCAAAGTCGTGCGGGATCAGCGTGTAGAAGCGATTGGACAGGTCCAAAATGTTGGCATCGGGCACACGGTCGGACACGGCCTAAAACAGGAAGTACAACACAGTGGTTTGCCTTGAGATACCATCTTAATTCGTTCGGTGACCACACGTGTATCGCAAATCATCATGCGCCATTGAAATGAATGGAAAGGTCATTAATCTGTTCCAAACTCCCCAAAACAACAACACATTTTGTTTTAATAAGAATAATAGAACTCTATAATATTGTACTTTAGAAGAAACATAGTTACAACCTTTATTACTTTACATTAATTTACCTTATTTTCATAAAACTGCAAAAAATTCCTTTTTCCAAAATTAACATTTTTTTCCTCATATTTTATTCTTTTGTTTGTAATATTACAACTTCATTCTAAAAAATTAAGTTTTGTCCTCAATATGACTTTATTCTTGCAAAATTACAATTTGTTTCTCATAACCTAATTTCCGTAAAATGATGTTTTTCTTGTAACTTTATTTTTATTGGAAATTGTATTTTTATTCTTGTAATTAAAACATTGTTTTGCTTGGAATATTTAACAAAATGAATTTTTTTCCCCCTGATATGAATTTATTTTTGTTAAATTACAAAACTTTTTTTCATTATTTATTTATGTAAAATTAGGACTTTATGCATGCAAAAATGATTTTTTGGTCATACAATCTTACTTGTTTCATTATAATTTAGTTTTATTCTCATCTTTTAATGTTTTGCGTCTAATATTATGACTTTATCCAAATAATATTACAACAAGTAGGACTTTTACGCAATTAGACCTTTATCTTTGTGTATTTTTTGTAATATTGCATCTTCTATTTTCTGTATTTGGACTGACCTGCTGCACTTCTGTGAGGAGAGCGTAAGCGCTCTGAATTTGCCTCTTGCTCAGTTTTCCCAGCGGCATCTTCTGGAGGTCAATCTGAAAATAGGGACGGAAAAGAGTGTCTTACAAATGCACCTCTACCCAAGCGTGGCTTTTAGCTTACCTCAAACTTTAAGTATAACCCCTACCTCAAACTCCACCATGGCCTTCTTCATGCTCTCCACGTCAAAGATGAGTTTGATCAGATCCTGGACGGGTTTGGCCAGCTTGGACTTGGTTCCGGCGGTGGCCGTCAACCTCTTTACGGCTTCTTCGTCCTGCCATTCGAAATACTATAAATATCAGCTTCCAATAGGAAAACGTGCGAGTGCACGCGCGTTGTTGTGTGTGTGTGTGTGCGCGCTGGGGCCGACCTGTCCATAGTCAATCTCCAGCGGGTAGAATTTATTGGGGTACTTGGTGAAGTTGGAGGCGCCCCACTCGTTGCCCGTCTTTTCTTTGTACACGGACAGGAAGTTGTTGAGCGCGGAGTTCTTATCGCCGATTTTGTCCAGCTTGTTGCCCCCGATGGTGGTGCCCACGCGGCCCCACGACCGGAACACCCAGTACCTGCACGGAAGGCAAATCAGTATGGAAAACCTTTGTGCAATGAGTTACCACGTTAAAACATACAATAAAAGCACAATTAAATAGAATGTAAAGAATGAAACTGTTTGCGCATCATGATTGATTCACTGCGGCTCCTTCTGGTGTGCGTGACTCGGCTGCCCGGGGGGGCAGTATAACATAGTCGTGCAGAAAAGAAAAAATTCTACTACTGTAGGTGACTCAGTAATCTGCAGAAAGATAGTTGGTTTTTGCAGTGGATTAAGAATATCAAGCCGGGTCACTCGTATCCCAAGGCACGTCCGTAGATGTATGAAAATGGCTAATGTTTGTTTTGAGACCTTTTCTGTACGTCGTCCTCCAGCAGCTGCAGTTTGTAGTAGGAATTGGTTCCCCGCACGATGTCCACCAGGCCCAGTGTGGCGCTGTACATTTTACCGTTTTGCTCCAACACGTGAGCACTGTTCTCCAGACCTGGGGGGGGGGGGGGAGATCAAATTAAAAAAAATCTATCACTCAATCAATCAAGTTCAGAAAAGAGGAAGAATAAAAATAAAAATGGTGACACGTTTGAAGTGAGACTACCTGAGTCTGGATCCACAGCGGCACCTCCTTTGACCGTCAGTTTCATCTTCTTGGCTTTGTTCTTACCTGGAACAATCACCATGTTTGTAAAACTGTGCCCTTTGTTTTGATTGAAAAAAAAAAAACATCAACAACAACTGACTGACTGATTGAGATTTTATTTTCGTACAATTGTGTCTTTTCTCTCTCTGACTGGTCCGGTACATGAAATTATTTTTGCTTGTAATAATACAACTATATTTGCATATAAAACATATAAAAAAACTATTACAAATTATTTTTGTGTGTGAGTAAAACTAAACAAACTTTTTAATATTGCCACGTCAGCCAAGTAAGAATAAAACATTTACTTATTAAGTCAGGCCTTTTTTCATAAAACTAAATTCATTGGTGACTATTTTGTATAATTCTGCTTTTAGTTAGTTTTTTCTCCTAATTTTAGGACTATAAGGATTATTTGTATTTTCTAGTTTGTTATACATATTTTATAGTACAGTTTTGTCACATGTATCCAATTCCAATTACGATTAACTTGAACTAAGTTCGAGTATTTAGTAGACTCCAAAATGCAATTTTTGCTGACAAGCAAAATAAAACGCCATTTGAGAACGAAAAAGGTTGTTTTCTTCAGGCACAAAACGCGTGGCCAAAATGTACCGAAGGGTGGGCCAAAATGTGGGTTCGCTGTGGCGCCCGACCGCCGATAGTAAGCGATCCCCGATGAGCGCGCGTGTTACCTTCTTCCTCCTTCACTCTGCCGGCGCTCTTGGAAGCGGCCATCGCGCCCGACTTGGAGGGCGCGGGGGCGGCCGACGGCGGGGGGGCCTCCACTTTGACCTCGGCCCCCCACGGCGAGATGGCGTGCAGGGAGACCAGCTCCTGGAGCGCCTTTCCCGACGACTTGACGTCGGCGAGGAAATCCTCGGAGACCACGCGCACGCCCGCGTCCTTCGCCTCGTCCATTTTCTTGCCCATCTTCTCCACCTCCTCTGCGAGCGTTGCATCAGATATTAATTGGACAAAATGGACTTCAGGACCGTCCGTTGTGGGCTTTCTCACTCTTGGTGCTGATGCAGAGTGTGGCCTTGTTGGCTGTGCCGCTAATCTTTCCCCCCAGCTCCTCCACGGCCGCCTTGATGTCGTCTTTGTTCTTGGCCAGTTTGCCCACCGTCAATACCTTGATGCCAGTCAGAGGTTTGCCTGTCGCACACAAAAACACGCACGGTTGAGATCACTGAAGTTCCCGCAGCGGATGATCAATCTCTCTCGCCGCTCACCCGCGGGTCCGCCCTCTGGCAGCGGCTTGGCGGAGGCGTCGGAGGCGCTGGCCAGAGGCTCGGCTTTGACCTCGGGCTGCCTTTCAGCCGGCGCCTCCTTTGGGTAAAGTCGGTCCTGACGCTTAAACTTGAACTTCTTCAGGAAAGGAACCTCCTGGAATTCCTAAAAGGAGAAGAAGAGTGAAGTGAGCTTTTTGATAACACGGACAATGAGGTTTTCCAGGCTAAATAAAGGTTCAATGGAAAAAAATCGCATCAGTAGCGATTGTCTCTTGTAATTCTGACATTATTGTAAAAATTGCATCTTTTCAGAATCGTCTTTATTGGCCAAGTACGTTCAAATACACGAGGGATCTGTACGACAACACAGCCACTATGACAAAATATACAGTACATTTAGGACATCAAAATACAAAGACGGAGAGTCATTGAGCAATGAAAGCGTACCACTAAAGTGGTATTGCTGATACTTTTCTCATCATTTATTTATTTATTTTTGTGAATTTGTTTTACGTGTTATATTAAAACTTTCTTCTCATTGAATTCCAACTTTATGTAAAATTACACCGAAACACTACATTTGAATAAAGCAGGCCCTCGTTTACCGCAAGGGGTTATATTCCAGACAAAAATCCTAAATCACATCCATATATTTATTTGATTGATATATTTTAAAGCTTAAAACCAAGACGACGTGTGCATGCGAGTATATATATCATCATATGCAGGTGCATCTCGATAAATTAGAATACTGGAGGGGAGTTCATTGTATTTCAGCATTGCAATTCCAAAAGTGAAACTCATAAAATGTCCATTCATTCAACACAAGGAGGGAGGCCATTTCCTACCTCATTTGCATATTAAACCCCTTTTGACAGTTTCTTATGTAACATTCTAATTTCTTGGTGATGGTAAAATGTGGGTTTTCGTCAGCTGTAAGCTAAAAGTCTCAAAAGAAATACAATCCTAAAATAGCTTACTCTGTGTAGTGAATCCATAAAATATGAGTTTTTGAATTGCACTACTGAAATACATACGCAAGTTTTGTCATTCTAATTTGTTGAGCTGCACCTGTACATCGCCTCTCAATATTGCGGCGTATCACCATTGTGGGCGTGTCTGGAACGTATCCGCCGCGATAAACAGGCCTTCCCCCCTGTAGTCGACTGCGCCCCTGCGTAACCTTGAAACTTGGCGCCTCAGGACCGCCGTAAAGCGAGGACCCCCGTTTTCAGTGGCCGTACCTTGGGGGTGACCCAGTCTTTCCGTGAGGGTTTGGTGGTTTTGTACACACACTTAGTCCAGGCCGAGATGTCCCCCGTGCAGTAGTAGGCGTCGCCCTTGAACACCAGCCGGCCCTCGCACTCCTCGCAGCGCTCCAGAGCGCCGAAGGCCATGCCGTCGGCCAAGCTGTCCACCACCTGTCGACCGCAGACGAGGCTTTGACCGAAAGCTCGGCTGGAGATTTCTGGGTTAACTCGGTCGAGATGCGCTCACGTTGGACTCCCCCGAAGGAACCTCCTGGCCGTTCGCAATGAGCAGCTCCTTCATGTCGTTGATGGAGCAATGCTTCCTCAGCTTGTCTTTAAGGCCCCATACCAGCTGGCTTTGCTCCTGTCAGGGCACACAAACGCACTCGCAAGGAGAAAACTCCGACCGCCACGCACATAAAAAGGAAGTCGACGTTACCTTCAACTGCTCTTCCAATTTTTTTTTCGCCTCCTCGTCCTCCTTCTTCTGTTTCTTTGAGACGCCGTCCACCTCTTCGTTTTTACGCTTTCTGGAAGAGAAGGGAGTAAAGACCTTTTTTTCCCCGCAACTGTAATCACAATTGGTCTGATTCAAATTCTGAAATGATTCTTGATTCCAAAGGGAAAAACGACATAATAAGAATATAATTGAACATTGGTGTTGACATTTTATTTACAAGTGTCTGAAAACAGTAGATGGGATTTTCATTGACAAATTGCTGGCCAATTATTTAATTTTTTTTTTTTTTAATAAATACAAATAGCAAAATGTATTATCACCAATACTACTATTGGTTCGAGTTAGTCGTATTTTTGTCTAATATCAAAAATGAAAGTTTAAGAAAATAATACAATGTTTATCTTTTCTTATTTTTTTATTATGATTATTAGATTTTTTCCCATTTTTACATTGACTTTCTTCAATATTGTAATTGTTTTTTAGATTATAGTCCGCTTTAAACATTTTTGTTTTCGTATTTGTAAAAAAATGTTTGGAATGTAATTCATTATTTTCTGTTGTAAATATTTTCTGTTGTAAATTTTTTTTTTTAACTTGCATTATTTCAGGCATTACTTTGTTATTATTATTTAAAAACAAAATGTTTTTTAACATCTTTCATTTTATTTATTTGGTTTTATCATATTTAAAAATGTTAGTACATTATAAATATTGGATTAGATCCCAACTTAAATTAATTGCTGGGTTTTATATCATTATTTTAAAATGTTTTTTTTTAAGTCACGATTATTTTCATTCCAAATATTTCCCCAATTTAAAATGTTTTTCTTTTGAAAAAAACATTTGCAATGACCTGATCAATGAGTGATTGTGGTTTTTTTTCAGTGAGTCAACTAAAGGCAAGAAAACCTGAACACAGTAATAATGCCTGATAATAGTTGTTCATCTCACCCTTCCGATTTGACTGGGGGAAGCCTCTTCTTGAGCTCCTCCTTGTCTTCGGCCCTCAGCGTGTTGAAGCCCTTCAGCCGGGCGCCGCTGTACTCGGGCTTGAAGTCCAGCTCGTCCCTGCGGCCCACGAAGCACGCCGTGTGGTACCAGCGGTCGATCAGGCCCAGCTGAGGCTTCTCCGGGTCCACCGTCTTCTTCGACACGCGGATCTGATCCTGCGGGTTGCGACAGAAAATGTTATGCTCTGCCTAATGGAGAAGTTGCTACATTTACATTGTCAACGGTATCATTCACCATTTTGTAATAAATGTCATAAAACAAAGAAAACATCGCATGTACAATTAATAAAAGGTGTTTGGATGGTGATGAGTTATTTCCTATGGGACAAATTGTTTTGGATTACACACACAAAAAAGGGAAGTTGTATGGATTGAGGGTCTTCTGTATTGTTACAAACGCAGACATTTCTACAAAATGGAATCGGCAGCAATAAATTCTTAATACTGGACAAAATAGGACAACACGTGACCCTTTGACTTGCGAACAAACCTTTTCTATTTTCATCTCGCAGCCTTTGCAAGTGCTGCGGTTGGATTTGGCGTATTCCACCGCAAAGCCGCTGAGCGTATTCTCCCCTTTCGTGCCACCTTTCTGCCCGCCTTTTCCTGCGAGAGAAGACGGGACAACAAACAATGAATGACTACTTGAGCGTGTGTGGAATTTCTAAGGTCTTATGGACTTTTTTAACCGCACTTGCTCAGGGTTGGCCCTGATCTTAATCCGATTGAAAATTGAAGAGCAGACCCGAAAAGGCATGTGCGAGCAAGGTGGCCCACAAACTTGGCTCACTTACGCTAGTTCTGTCAGGAGGATTTTGCCAAAATTCCTGGCAACTATTGTGAGAAGCTTGTGGAAGGATATCCAAAACATTTGACCCAAGTCATACAGTTTAAAGGCAATGGTAGCAAATACTAATAAAATGAAGGTAAACTTCTGACTTGGAAGACCGTTAATCCTACTTGACTTAAAACAGGAAACGTTTCGTCTGATTTTATGCCAGACATTGAGGAAAAAAAGCCTGTGTGTGCTTTTGTGCACTTAATGTAAACATCTGCTTTCAACTGTATACTAATTTCAAGGCAGGATAGCGCTCAGAAAACACTCCGCCAGGCCCTCTCCCATTGGAGCCGCTTTCTGACGTCACCTCACATTATAGGGCACTTTTCTATTCGAGGGCACGTCGCCGCACACTACGCGTCGTGAAAAGGCCGGAAGAGAGATTCGTCGGCCGACCTCCTCCGGCAGCTGCGCCGCTTTCGATAGCCTTCTTGACTTTCTCCTGGTCCGCCCAGCGGAGGTCGGACAAGCCGGCGATGTCGGCGGGCGACTGGGCCGCCGCTCTCAGCCAGAAGCAGGAGAAGTGATGCCAGTGCGGGACCTTCCCGTCGAACATGGGCGACTGACACGTGGAGAAGAAACAAAGAAAAACATCAAGATAATATTACGACAGATCGAGTAGACACGATACATTACAAGATATGCAGTGTGTAATTCACAATTGAACGGCATGTTCCACATATATTGAGGACAGACGATAAAGCAATACCCTACCAGAAAAAAAAGGGTAACTTATGGCAACAGCACAAACTGCAACACAGTGAACCGTGGCTATAGGGCGGTTCATCGTTCACCACATCGCACATTTTTAAGTCATCGATCCCTGGAGGTGGCGGCATTTGAGATCAGTTTTGAGTGGAAGATAAAGATCAGGGGGTGAAGCTCGTCGATTACGTTGGAAGTCGGACAGGTTTAGGCACCTCACACTTGAACAGAGTATGTATAAGTATGGTGTAAACAGTATGTGTCACGTAGCTAGTAGAAACTGAGTGTGACGTCTTACGATCGAAAGATGACGCCATGTAAAAAAAAAAAAAAAAAAGCCACACTTCAGCCATGCGGTGAGTCCGTTTATTAGTGGTACAGCCCATTCTCAGTCTTGTTTTTGCTGTTTTATGGTTTGAGATGTCTCAAAAGCAAATAAATACGAGCATTAAATTCACTGTTATGCTTGACATGTTTTTCACGAAAGTTGGCTTTTTTTGTTCAGAAACCGCTGCTTTTGGTTTGCTCTGTTTTGAAAGGTTTTGAGCTCTGCCAGTCAATGAGCTGAAAAGTCAAAGTCATCACTTAGTAAAAATTGACATCACCACAATGTGGTGCAGTATCGCGATAGTGTAAACCAGCTCATGAATTCGACTGACTTATTCTATTCTTTTAACGTGAAGATCGCCATTAAGTGTCGCGAAGCTTTAGAACGTGGATTAGCGTGAAACATCGTCATGGAGAACAGCTCATTCCCGGTGAACGACGTCAGCCATTGATGCCGCCAACACAATGGGCACATTCACCCAAGTCAAGCGCCATAAACAGTACGCTACACGTGAGGCAATGGGAACTTTATTCAAAGATTACGCCTCGTATTGGCAAGACGTTAGCTTGGTGTTAGCCACCTAGCTCGAGCGGCTTTGGTCAAAGAGAAGCAAAGACGACGGCCGCAATGCTACCTGCACCATGATGGCCATTCTTAGCGAGTTTTTGGCGATGTTTTCCTTGCACTTCTTACACGACGCGCGGCCGCTCTTGGCGTACTCGGCCCTGTACAGCTTGTCCTCTTGAGAGTCGGCCATGCTCGGTTTGTTTTGGGGGGAAAGAACAAGAGAAAGAGAAAGTTTCGTTTTCAGAGAGACGACAATCACAGCCGCAAAGCCCGCGTGCTAGGCTGCTCAGAGAGAGTGCGGAGGAAACAGGAGGCCTCACTCTTGCTCGCTTTTCGTACACCGAGGCAAAACCACGTGTTCGTATGAATCGCCTCATTAACGCGGAATATTTGATCAAATAATCCCTCGAGTTGTCCAGTAATGCCATTGCAAGTTAATTAAAATACTCGTTCCCATTATGAAGGGTCGCATTTTATAAACCATAAGTCTAGTGGTGATTATAAAGGCCGATTATAAGATTCCACCAGCGACATGGTCAACCTTTTGCTAAATATGTTAGTTGATGGTCATCATTTAAAAAATGTAAACCCTGAAAAAGGTATGAATAGCATTATTTGATGGGCACAATTTCGCCTTTGTGACCCATCTGTAATGAATAGACGATCAGGCCCTCACTGCAGACATCATTAATCGAGTAACGACTTATCGTCCATAACCTGCTGGAACAACGCGTTCACTTTTAGTTAACAATCAGCAATGCAATTTCAATTTGTATTTAAAACTGCAGAAACAGACAAAATTAATACAATCATTGTAGCAACGTTATGGTCAGAACATATTTCTAGTAAACCACCACTTGGTTACAGTTCCAGGCTGACAATCATTAAGAAAACATATCAAAAGCCCAGTGCAACATTTTATTAATCATATAAATCTGCATACATGATCCCAATTATTAAAAATAAATATACACATTTAACGTTTGAATTTCTTACACAGCACATACATTTTATATTCACTTATGACAAGTGTGAAATATGTGTGACATCCATTTCTGATGAAAAATGGTTGTTAGTAAAGCAGAAATTGTTTTGCTCTAAATTCTTGTGGGGGGGGGGGGGGTGAAAAAATAGTTTTAAATTAAGTGGTGTCTGAACTTATAAATAATGATGTAATGAATGTAATTTTTCTTATATTTGTGGATACAATTAAGAAAGACGTTTTACATATAGCCCGGATTGTAAGAAATTAGCCTATTGATACAAAAAGGACAAAACACTGATTAAAACACAGATCAAGATAATCCATTTTTTAAAAAAAACTATTTCTATAGATCACTGAAAATCTAGTAGAGGTTGTTGTGGTTGTTTTGAGGTATTCTGTGTTTTGGCTTGACAATATCAGACCCTGAACAACATTATTGGCCTTGTTATATTGACAATTTCATCATTAGCACAATTTAAAGCACTGAAAATAATGCTTTAAAGTATTGTATGTATATCAAGTATATACAGTATATGGCAGGGGGGTTTCCCAAAGTTAAGGTGGGGTCGTTCAATTTGACAGGCTCGTCTATCAGCACTTGAGGGTGCAGGACGACACAGCGAACCCCCCGTTGGTCTCCCGGAGTTTCTCCTTGTGTCTGGCCTGCACCAGACTGAACACGATGCCCGCCAGCGTCATGCGTCCCTCCATCTTGCCCCCCGGACGTCCGTCCGCGGCAGCGTTGGCCGTCTTGCTGCGCATGGTGCTGATGAAGTAGGTGCGCACCTTGCCCTGGCACTCGCTCACCTGCAAGGGCAGACCATCCGTCAAGAGTTCAATCGTGCCGCATCGACCGGGGTCACAGTTCGACCTCGTGCGTGCGTGCAGCTCAAGATAACAAACACCAAATGCACCACTCGATGGCCCCGTTGGTTTTGGTTTTATGGCTGTCATATACGAGGAAATAGTCAGTCAGTAATTCAATCTGTCAGTCATTCAGTTAGTCAGTCAACCTGTTGTCAGCTGGTGAGTTAGATTGTTAGTCAGTCACTTAATCAGCGAGTTAGTAAGTCAGTCAGTTAGCCAGTTAATTAGTCTTTCATTCTGGTAGTTAGTCAATGAGGAAGTAAGTTAGTCAGTCAGTGAGTTAATCGGTGCATGAGTAAGTCAGTTAATCACTGAGGGTGTAACTTAGTCAGCCTGTGAGTTAGTTATTAAATCAGACAGTCGGTTAGTTAGTCAGCAAGGTAGTAAGTTAGTCAGTTTTTCATTTAGTTGTTCAATCAGTGTCAGTAAGTTCACTCAGTGAGTCAGTTAATTTGTCAGTCACTCAGTCACCCGATTAGTCAATGTTCTAGCAGGTCAGTCAGTCAGTTATGAGCCAGTTGTTTCGTTAGTCAGTTAATCGGTGTATCTTTCAGTTCGCTGGTCATTTCGCTTCAGTTAGTCAGTCAGTTAGCTAGTTTTCCATTTATTTACGATTAAGATTGAGGTGTTTATTTGATAAGTGATTTGATGAAGACGCGCTTTGGCCCTAACACCAAACCGAGGAATCGTACTGTCGCGTGTGGTAATCGTGTTGGGGTGTTGAAAAAGTCCCACGCTGTCACCTCCAGACCGGAACAATTCGTGCGAGCTCTTCTTTAGCTACGAAGTCCCGCAGACCCTTTACGGGGGTTGTCCAGCGGCACTCACCCCCTTGACAAAGATTTCTCCACGCAGCTCCAAGACAAAGCCCCACTCTGCCAGGATCCTGCGGGTGGCCTCGGGCACCTGGATGCGTCCGCTCACCCCCGTGCTGTCCATGCGGCTGGCCAAGTTCACCGTGGACCCCCAGATGTCATACTGCGGTTTGCTGGCGCCGATTACGCCCGCCACCACCGGCCCGTGGGCAATGCCTAACGGAGAAATCATTCACCTCAGACATATTCTAGGCTGCTGCGGAAGCTTTTTGCCGACTTCTCGTCTGTGGAAACACATGGGAGCCTACGGACAAGGACTTAATTGACTCAATGACGGTGCGCATCTACGGTTCGCTACTTACCGACACGCAGCTGAAAGTCTTTGGCAGAGTGCCTGTTCATCTCCTTCAAAGTCTCTTGCAACGCCAGCGCGAACAGAACCAGTTCGCTCAAGTGATTCCATTCGTCCATAGACGTCTAAATGAGAGTCAGACGCAAGCTCATGGTTGAGAAGGTGAAGGTGGTTAAAAATCAAGCAATCGATAAAAAGTGTCAAAATGTCTCCCCCTCACCTGTTTGTCTGGCGCTAGACCGGAGGCGGCCATATAGCAGCTCCCTATGGTCTTGATCTTCTCCACATAATGGAAGTACGACTCCTCCAGCAACTATGAAATGTATGTTTTTATTCAAACGTTACAATGTGCAACTAAACGTTGCTGTTGACGACACTCAGTCCTTGCGTGTCAGTGTTCCTTCCGAGCCGAAGATATTGCACAATCACGAGTGGGTCACTCCTCATTTTAACCGTACCCCCGAACCCGAACTTCATCTCACACTTACCTCATCAAAAGCAGCTATGATTTCATTGAGCAGTCGGAGGCAGTCCACACCTTCATGTCTGACCTCCTTTTGTTCAAAGTACTCATTAAACCCAGCAATGGATGCAAACATCACTCCCACCTCATCATAGGACTGGGAGTAAAGCTCCTGCAAAGAAAACATGATTCTTAATTGCCCGGATAGCACATCAATTTAAACACATAATACAGCGAACCCCCGTTGAGCGAGGGGGATATGTTCCAGACCCACCCGCAATCAGTGTTGGGGAGTAACTAATTACATGTAACGAGATTAGATCATTTAATTACAAAATCTATGTAAATGTAGTATATGTGTATTCTGCTGCAGTCTCAACAACATTCCCCCCCCCCCCCCTCCCCCAAATATAACCTTTAAGTGCCATTTTGTGCTGCAATCTATTAGTTGGAGATTTAGACAAGGTTAAGACTCATAGTTACACTTGGCACGCACCACATCGTTCTTGCTGCGGTCCAAGAAGTGTCGGGCCACATGCACCGGCAGAATATTGTGCAGGAGACATTCATTGTGCTCCCGCAGCTCCCTCATGTCCTCCACTTCCCGTTGAGCCTGCAGACGCCACAGAAAGTCCTGCCTGGCGGTGGCTTCCCACTGGAAAACAAATACTGTCTGACTCTCGCAATTCATTTTGAAAAATATCGGAGACGCAGAAGTCATTACCTGACGTCCGTTGTAGAAGACCGCGACAATGAACATGACCAAGAGAAGGATGGCGATCCCTTTTCTCCTCACATAGTGAGACCTGTGCATGTGTAGAAAAGGAAAAGAAAAAGAAAAAACTCAAAATCAACTTTGGTACACTGGCACAATGTAAAAGGATCCAGTAGCTGTATCAAAAGAAAACACTTCTTTACCAAGATAATCATTTGTATTTATTCGAACCCTTTACCTCAGAACTCTGCGGCAGATGTGCTAACCGCTAATCCGCCATGCTGCCCGGAAGAATAATTTAACATACTGTATTAAAGTGCAGTATGATGACACAACAATCACAGCAAATCACTCACAGCGACGCCTGTTTATCGAGGTGAATAATATATTCCGGACCCACCCACAAAAATCTCCAATATATTTCATGTAAAAACATTTTTATGAAAAGATTTACCCCTCCCACGCGCTTTAAACACAAACCTATTGGACCACACTTGAATCGATTAAGACCTATTTTCAAACACATCCTAAACGTATTCGAACACACAAAAACTGCAAGCGTAACATGTATAGACAATACAACAGCAGTCCCTCGTTTATCGCGGGGGTTACGTTCAAGACAGTGTGTTTAGCCATGACTGTCTTGCCTGTATATTTGTATGAAATCCTTCTCTCATTAGTTTCGCATTTATCAAATAGACATCATTTTGGTAATCGGAATTGACCTAAAACAACAAATGTTTCGTCTGACTGAATGTCAGACAGTCAGGGGGAAAAAAAAGCTTGTGTCTTCGAATACAAAAACACCCCAGGGGTGCCAATGTTTTTAGCCATGACTGTATGAGGGGAACACTGAATTTGCAAAAATACAAACAACATGTATCCCAATGCTTATCCTTACAAAATACTCAAATTAGATTGAGATCCCATTTTTGGCCCATGTTGCTATCAGAAAATGGTCAAAGACACACAAAACGTACGAAGCAATCAGGTGTGACCTGTGCGGCATGTCGTGGCTTGCGAGAGAGACGAAGGCCAGATGGATGAAGTAGGAGTAGAAGGCCACGGCCAGCAACAGCACGGCCAGCTTCAGCAGGGAGTTGAGACGAAGAAACACGGCGCACGTCACCATGGCGATCACGCCGCTCAGCACAAACACCTGTGCGAGGGAAAGAGGCGATATTTCAACTGAAATGAATACAAGTTTGGACTTACGTGTACTCAAAATGTACAAATTTGGGTGACTACCTCTGGGTAAGAACACACAGTGAGTGAACGTGAAGCCATGTTGGTCTTTTCCATCTCAGTAGCCTCTTCTGTGTCTGTAAGAATGCACCATAACTGCATACGTACAAAAACAAAAACAAAAAACACACAAAGAGAAAGTACAGTAAATGATGACCTCTTGGATTTCTGTTATTATGAGATTACTGTATATATTTTGTATATTTTATTCTATTTTTTAGCTTATTTCAAACTTATAGATTTAGTTTTTGTATTTTTGCCGTGGTCTATAATCCACATGTTCATCGAATATGAGCTGTAGATATTTTATTATTGACCAGCATGCCCACTGAATGAGTTTTACCCCAAAAAGTCTCTACTCTTATAGTTGAAGCATCTGGTGCAGTTTTAGGTGGGCTCTCACAATGTCTGTAGCAGCTAAACCAAAGTTGATGACCACAGCGGTGAGGGTGAGCGTGTTTCGAGCGCTGTTGTTCTCGTGGATCCAGCAGCAGAGCTGCTGCAGTGTGGCGGGGCTCCACTTGAACTCCTCGGCGAGTACCAATAGCAGCAGCAGTGCGTAGGTGAGCAGAAACAGGGAAAACTGGAGGATGGCTGGAAACAGCCTGGAGACAGCGGATGGAAAAATTTGGACCGTATGAATGAATTTCAAGTGCGACGAAAGTTGGCAATTCCCTACCTTGGCGCCGGGATGAGGGCCTGGGCGGCCACGACAAAGAGGAGCATGATGAAGGAGCAGAGCATGTTGGAGTTGAACATTTCGTCTCTCATCTGGGAAAACTATGTCATTCACAAAAGAGGATTGGATGTCAAACACAATTTTTCCAAGAGATTTACCATACATACGGTACACGATATGGACCTATGAACTCAAGAGGCCAGGAACCCGCAAACTGTTCCCATGGAAGGGGGCAATTTGCCCAAATTTCTTGGTAAGAGGGCAGCACTGCGGGCTTGTGGTACTGGGTCCGAGTTTGCATGTTCTCATGACATGTCTCCCACAGAGCACCGTGAGGAGACAGATTGATAGGTCTAGGTAGGGGTCGGAGCAGAGATGACTAGACGTCCCTGTCTCTGGCTACACCGAGACATTCCCAATTTCTAGGTCTTCCTGGAAGTCTCGCGCTGGTGCGACATGCTTGGAACACCTCCACAGGGAGGTATGGGGTAGCAGCACCTACAGAGACCCTGTGAAGGGAACTCATTTCGAATGCTTGTATTTGCAACCTTGTCCTTTCAGTAACCCCCCAAAGCTGGGAACATCAACACGACACTCCAATACGGCATCTGCGCTACGACGAACGCTGCCCCATAGTCTTTCGATCTTAAAACAAGAAGCATTGCCGTCGAAATCTCCTGCCATACCTTGTCCTCAATGTGTGTGTCCTTGAACACCAGAGAGAGAGGAGTGATGTGTTCCTTATGCATACGCTCACTGCTGCGAACTGCGATGGCGTGTTTGATGCGTTCGTTGATCTCCTTGGAGGTGGACGGCCATATGTTGGGCAGTGACCCATTTGTAAACGATGCCAAGATCTACAAACACATGTGAGATCGATCAAATTGATGGAGGGAGGACAGCGAGGCCAGCAGTGCTGGAATTAGAACCTACACTATTCATGTCAATGGCACTTCCAAAAGGAATTTCGTGGGCTCGACTTGTTTTCTGGACTTTGTGAGACTCATTGTGGTCGTCTTTATGTCTGTCCTCTTGATGACAAATGAGAAAGGTGTCGATGTTGTGTCGCTGAAGGAACTCGTTCCTGTCAGCTCCACGTCCGTCCTCTGTCTTGTAGGTGCCTTCGAGGCAGTCAAGGGTAGCCTTGGAGATGTGGATCCGCCTGTTGGCGGCAAGAACGTCATCGGTGAGCTGTTGTAATTCGAAAGAATGCTCTCCAATTGTACTTGTATGCAATAACACAGTAAACCGCTAACCCTGGTATCCCGCCTGCCTCCAGCATGTTGGCAATCCCCACATCCCAGGACCAAACGTCAAACTGCCATTTCTGGAGACCCAGCACCCCACACAGGACAGAGCCCGAATGGATGCCAATCCTCATGTCCATGTTAAAGTTGAGCTTCTTCCGGACAGCCCTGACGTCGGAGAGATGGAACGTGATCAGACTTGTTTCAGTAGCAACAGTAAGTGACCAACAACCCAATATATGCGGGCTAACCGTATGGTGTTGATCATAGCCAGCCCCATTTCGACACAGTGACGGGCATGGGCACGTTGAGGTTCTGGGACCCCGGATACACAATAGTAACAGTCCCCAAGTATCTTTATTCGCATGCACTGGTGCTCCTGTAACACAGAAAAGACCAAGACAACTATGTAAATGGAAATGAAACGTCAGGAAACCTGTGCTCAGGTTCGTACCTCGGCCAAACGGTCAAAGCGTCCAAAGAGCTCATTGAGTGTTCGAACCAAATCCTGAGCTGACAAGTTCATGGATAACAGAGTAAAGCCCTTAATGTCTGCAAAAAGGATGCTGCAGAAAAGAGAAACCAACAACAATTCTGGATATACACTAGGGAACAGATGGTAACCACATTGGAAATCAGGTTCTACATTTATAGACAACCAATATATTCTTAATTAAATTAAATATTTGCGCTTACCTGACGTTTTTGTACTGGTGAATGTAAATCTTGTGAAACTCTTGAGGATTTAGCTCGTCTTCCAACGAGCTCATGTCAGCGATCATTTCCAAGGCTACAAACCGTGGTAAGATGGACAAAACCAGACGCTCCTATTGTAGAGAAATGTTAAAGATAATCAAGGTCAAATATCGTCACAAAGTGGTTTGTCTAATGCCATCATCCTACCTGTCTCTGGTTCTCCTGCTCGAGTTTGAGGCGACCTTCTATACAACGGCGCGTTTCTAGGAACACCTGTCGCTGTGAATGATCTGTCAGGTAGTGAATGAAGAAGCCGGCGGTGTTCATACCCAGGTACAGAAGACCTTTGGCAAAAACCTGCAACCAAGAATGTTTCATTCCATTTACCCAGCAATGGCCAAAGTATGAAGAATAAGGGTATAACACTTCAAGAATACTTCCCTTACCTTTCTCAAAAGGACTATATCGTTGTGGTAGCATACGATCTCCACTAGAAGATGCAACGCCGATGTCAGCGAACCCGCGCACATGGCCCACACAAGAGGTAACGGCAGCAGCGTGTATGTGGCAAACAACGTGAACAGAAGGTACCATGACGGGTCTTTCTCCAGCCCGTATACCAGTCCTCCCAGTACCTGTGTGGTTTGCGACAGCCAGCTGGCTAGGCCGGCGTAATGAAGCCACCTTGGTGACATGGTGTCTTTAAAGGTTAGCACGACAATGCACAGCGCTACGGCAAACACCATGAACGCGCACGTCAAGCAGCCTCGTAGGGGTTCCGTGACCTCCTCAGGTGCCAAAGCCAGGTATAGAACCAGGATCTGCAGCTTGGCCATAGCGTCGATCACATTGGTGATGGCTAAGGAGTTACGTCTTTGGTGAGAAGAGTGTTGTTGGTAGAGTTTCTCCAGGTCTCTGGACTTGAAGGTGTGCCTCAGAGTAGGTATGTAGATACCGTGAATACTCCGTCCCCAGTGCACAAAGAAGTCAGCATCGCTTGCGTATTCGTTCCCGCCTGAGCCTCCTATACTCTGGCTCATGGAGCCACGGAGGTGGGAAGGATGGACTCGGATTGTGGAGGAGCGCCGCTTGACTCCACGTGACGCCTTACTGCGAATCTGGCGGTTAATTTCTTCCATATAGGCGTCTGTCACAAAGATTTTGTGAGCCGGCTCCACACCGACCTGTCACACCGAATAACAACAGGCTGATTAATTCTTGCAAGAACCCGAGGACAATTATGGGAATAATCATTTACCTGAGCGCTGAGTTCCTGTTGGATGATGATGTGCTTTACAGCGTTCTGCCACAGCATCTTTTTACGCCGCAGCCCCGGGGACAGGGTGGCGGTCAGGCAGGGCGGCTCACACAGTTCCATTGGCGAGACCTGTGTTGTCTCTGAAAACGTCACCATGGCAGGGTACTTGGCTTCAGCTCTTGGCGTCAGATCCAATGAAGACGGTGGCCTGGATGAGGCAGGAGAAGTTTGAGTACAAGCAAACAATGTAGTACTCGTTCTTTTACTCGTCATGCTTTTGGGTGAGAAAACTGCCTGTCATTCAGTCACAAGGCATAGAGTCCATTGACACACATGGTCTTCAATTGCCCTGACATTCTGTACATGTTTTGATATGTTCCACCTGTGCATTCTATACAGAATTAGTTACTTGGGGGATAGGAAACAATTTGTTAAACTAGAAATCTGCTGCTGCTCTATGTGTTTGGACATTGTCTGTTGAGTCCCTCAATATATTTAATATATTATCAGAGAGAGGCAGAATATAATTAAAAGGGATTGTTTAACTGAAAAAAAGCCAACGTGAAAAGTATAATAAGATTTTGTATATCTATATGCAGGGTAGCCCGATGCATCACTCTCAACAACGATTTGAAGCAATGTCCAAACATGAAGCAGTTCAATATGAAGTAACTAAATAGAAAAGCAGGATATAGCAATGCCCTGCTTTCACACGGTGATAACCGAGTGTGCAGAAGACCAGATTGGACCACCTGGTTGAGTCCACATGCTGCCGCAAGCTTTTGGCCGGATTTAGACATGGGCCGGCTAATGCCCCTGAGTTATACTCCTCCGAGTGGTTCTGGCTCAAGATGTGAACTGTCCACGCCCATGACTCACTGAAGGTACATTGTCACCAGTCCGATTCCCACACAGTCCCTGAATACAATTTGAAATTGGAATAAACCACAACACTCCTACGGTCTTCCTGAAGGCTATATCCTGGTTTCAAGGTGTAAGGGTGACTGAAAACAAATGTGGCGCCTCAAAATCAGGCTAAACTAGAATACTCCTACAGTGTTTGGGTATATCTCAGTTTCAGGATGTACTGTATACCAGAACACTCCTCCATAACTGGGATATACCTGGTTCTGGTTTATCCCGATTCCAGAGTGTGTGTTATTACAGTAGAGAATCACCTGACAAGAGTGTAGGACAGTGTGTTCGTTCACTTTGTGAAGCTTAATTCCAATGTAAAATTGTTAGCTAGCTGATGTATCTGTAAGAGACATATTTGTTTTGGGATACACTTCTAGGTTAAAGACAGTTTAACACTTAAACACAAATCACCAAAGTCCTCAAACTGACCTATACGGTTTTGCATTTGGTGTATCCACCCCTCATGTTCAGGGTTAGCCGTGAAATAGGCAGCCAGACCATCACAATCCATTTTTCCAGATTCCGCTGCATAGGATCCGTACAGAGTCGGGCAAATTCAGCCACAATCCAGGAAACGGAAAAAAACGACTTTCGTGTCATTCCACAGACAAAACAAGGGACTTTATCCAAAAGTGACAATAAAATGGAGGACAAATTTGCAGTCAAGATGCAGTATGTGGAGTCGTTCTGGCAGGATTGTAGTTCACCACCTGGTTTGAAAGGAAGTCCATAACTGTCAGGAAGCAGAGCAGCAGCGATGAGGAGTGTAAAGAGGATTTTCTCTGGTCTGCAAAGCTCAGGTCTCTGGTGCCAGGACAACGCTCTCTCTCTCTTTCTCCTCAGCTAAGTCAGCCAAATCTCTTCAAAGCTGCACTGCCAAATGTGTTTATGGGGTCCTGTGTAGTAAGAAACATGTCAAAAAAAGAAAAATCATTTAATATAGGGCCAGAGGTGTTGGTTTGTCCAACTGCTGAGAGTACGGGTATTTATTTTTTTCTGTTTAAGTAAAGCATTCATTTGAGAGGAGGCAGCAATTCCAATGAAGTTCAAACGATTGTATTGTTTTATTTTTTTTATTTTTTTGCAAATATTCATTCACAAAGATTTCATGCCTGCAACACGTTCCAAAAAAACTGTGTTACATCACCTTTCCGCGTCCGGGGTCTCCGTTGTCGTATTCTGTGCTTCATAATTGTAATGCGCCGGCAAACATTTTCAACGGGAGACAGGTCTGGACTGCTGGCAGTCCAGTCTAGTACTCACACTCTTTTACTACAAAGCCACACTTTTGTAACGTGCAGAATGTGGCTTGGCATTGTCTTGCTGAAATAAGCAGGGATGTCCCTGAAAAAGACATTGCTTGGATGGCAGCATATGTTGCTCCAAAACCTGTATGTATCTTTCAGCATTAATGGTGCCTTCACAGATGTACAAGTTACCCATTCCATGGGCACGAACACACCCCCATACCATCTCAGATGCTGGCTTTTGAACCTGTGCTGATAACAACATGGATGGTCGTTTTCCTCTTTGGCCTGGAGGACACGACGTCCATGATTTCCAAAAACAATTTGAAATGTGAACTCGTCAGTCCACAGCACACTTTTCCACTTTGCGTCAGTCCATCTCAGATGAGCTCGGGTCCAGAGAAGCCGGCTGGTTGTTTTTCTGCCTATTGTTGATACTGTATGTGGCTTTCACTTTACATGGTAGAGTTTTAACTTGCATTTGTAGTTGTAGCGACCAATTGTGTTAACTGACGATGGTTTTCTGAAGTGTTCCTGAGCCCATGTCCAGGCAATAACCTTTACACAAAGATGCCGGGTTTGAATGCAGTGGCGCCTGAGGGATCGAAGGTCAACGGGCATTCAGTGTTGCTTTTCGGTCTTGCCGCTTACATGCAGAGATTTCTCCAGATTCTCTGCATCTTTGAACGTTATTAAGGACTGTAGATGATGAAATCTCTAAATTCCTTGCAATTGTACGTTGAGAAACATTGTTCTTAAACTGTTGGATTATTTGCTCTTGCAGTTGTTCACAAAGTGGTGAACCTCGCCCCATCCTTGCTTGTGAACAACTGAGCCTTTGGGTGTTGCTCCCTTTATGACACTCACCCGTTTCCAATGAACATGTTCACCTGTGGAATGTTCCAAACAGGTGTATTCTGAGCATTCCTCAACTTTTCCAGTTTTTTGTTGCCTTTTGTTGCATGTATTAAAGCGGAGGACAACATTTGAGGAAATAAGGTACTTTTAAAGTTGAAAACTATTCTTTTTTTCAAGGTGATTTTGACAAACATACTTTTCCCAATTATTGGTTTGACTTTATCGCAACAAGGACTCAGGGAAAGACAGTGCACTATGATCTCTGTAGACTGTAAGCTGGTTTCAGTGCAACGCCGACAAAGCCTCTGTAAGGCTGATCCAACGAGTTCCCATCTGTCCCAACGTGACAATGTACACAGCTCCTCAGACCGGGATGGCTGAGAAGCATACAGCTAAAAATAGACTCAGAGCTGGCCTTAAGGCAATTAGCCTGATTACAGCCACAGCCATGTTGGTATTACAGTTGGAAAGGCTGTGCAAAAACTACAGTTGTGCTCATAAGTTTACATACCTTTGCAGAATTTGTTAAATATTGACAATTTTTCAGAAAATATGACTGATGACAGAACAGGGACCATCTTATTCTGTTCTTTATTGCTGTGTTTTGTTTCATGATTGCGCTATTCTGAAATACCTTAGTTTAATGTTAATCTTACTGCATATTGTTTATGTTCTGAAATGGAGCCTGAGAAAAATACATCCATTTTCTACACCGCTTCTCCTCACTACGCTCGTGGGCGTGCTGGACCCTATGCCAGCTAACTGCGGACAGGAGGCGGGATACACCCTAAACTGGTTGCCAGCCAATCGCAGGGCACATATAAACAAACACCCATTAACACCTACGAACAATTTAGAGTCTTCAATTAACCTACCATGCATGTTTTTGGGATGTGGGAGGAAACCGGAGAAAACCCAAGCAGACACGGGGAGAACATGCAAACTCACACAGGCGATGCCAGATTTGAACCCGGGTCCTCAGAATTGTGAGGCGGATGTGCTAACCAGTCGTTCACCGTGCCGCCTGAGAAAATTACAGTAGTGTTTTATTGTGATACTTGCCGTTTTTTTGGGCCAGATGAAGTGCTCCGGCTGTATGTGGCCCACAGGCCTTGGTTCCTCACCCTGGAAACTTGGCAAGCCCTGGAAGCTACTTAGTACTGAGGCAAATGTCTTTGGCCGCGTGCTAATTAGCTCACTGTCAAACAGACTGACACTGTGAGTCCTGCTGAGCATTGTGCTTTTTAATTTGTCTTTGGCTGTGTAATTAAGGCCAAAGATGCCATTGTATTGTCATTGGGGGCATTGTACACAAAATGCACACAAACTCAGAACTGTGCAGCGGATGTGCTAAACACTTGGCACCACGCTGCCCTGCAGTAAAGTCACTATGATCACAGTAACTATTTGTAGGCCATTAAATATAAAACACTCAAATGAAAAAAGTATGAGGTGGCGCGCATAGGTCAAAAATAACATTTTCCTCTCACATAGACCAATAAAAAAGTAAAAAAACCTCACTTTTTGTCACTTCGGTTTATTTATGTATTTATTTTTTTGCGTATTAGAGGTGTTTTGGGTCCCTCTCTGGCACCTCACGTAGGAAAGCGGTAAGTGAGCGCGCGTACAACGCCGCAGCAGCGTCGTAAACGGAGACTTGGTCCTGTTTCACACTAAAGAACACGTCCGGCGGTATCCTCCTGACTCACTGCTGCCATCAAGTGGAGGGAAAAAAAACAGCACTCTCGCGCTGGTCATTAGAATTGAATAATTAAACTGAATATATATGATGTAGACGTTACGTTCATGCTTTGACCGTGTTCTGCACGAAAAACACTGTGTTTTGTGAAGGGACTTATGTATGTGAGTCAGCCGCATTTATTCAAATTAGCTCCTGTCTAAGTAGTGGTGGACTGACTCATATTTACCAGTGAGCAAGTAACACAGCTGTGCAGTTGTGTGGCTTGCTGATTTTTTTCCCCCTTCAATACTTTCCCGCTGTTGTAAAGCAAAATTTATCGTCGAGCAGTGGCTGTGGATCTCTGGTTAATTGTCTTCATTTAATGGTGAGTAGTAAATGTTGACAATGGTTGAGATAGTTCAGTGTTAGTAGTGGTGATAAGCTAACATGAGTTTGCTTAGTGACAGTCTATTAATGACATTTTATCGTCGTTTTCATGACGCGAGTTCTGTTGGCGGATAAAGCAACGCGATAATTCGTTTAAAAAAAATAATAAAATGTGGAAATGTAAACAAAAACGACGAGCCAAACATGGCTACACATTTACTATACAGTACTAGCTAGTTTCAATTGGCAATTTCTGTCAGAATACCTGAACCGTATCAACGTTGTAATGCGTCAGCGAAAATATATATATACGATAGATATTCTCATGTTCTTATTGGCATGTTTACGTAGTCGTCTAATTTTGGCTTCCCCACAACTTCCACAGGCCAAGCGACATCCCGCGGTTTTCCTGAGTGTCCAAGCCGGGGTGAAACGTCAGTCAGGCGGCCGAGTGTGTCTCCTCTTCTCGCCTCTGTGACCCTGGAAGTGCACCGCCATCTAGTGTCGGACATCCAGCATGACAGGTGAGCGATAATACCAAACTCAAAGCCACAAGGTCAGCTCTCCATCACTCACCATTACAGCACTTCACGATGTGAAATACAGCACAGCACAGTAGTGTAGTGGCCACGCACATCTTCCTCACAGTTCTGAGGAGGGCATCAAATCCAGGCTCGGAAGAAACCGGAGTGCCCGGAGAAAAGCCACGCAGGCACGGGGGAGAACATGCAAACTCCACACAGGCGGGCCCGGGGATTGAACCCCGGTCCTTAGAACTGTGAGGCAGACGCTCTAACCAGTCGTCCACCGTGCTGTCCAACTTGAAATAACAACCAGAAAATACATTAGTAAGATGTAAAATAATTGTTTTTTTTAAAAACAATAGCATTTCAAAAACAACAAATAAGTCAGAATTTTTAGAGGCAGAAGCTGCCTGAAAGTACGAGCAGTATTTTATGCTGGAAAATCCTGCATACGGACTTGCGATTGAAAAAATATTGAGCAGATTTACAATTGTAATTGATTATCGGTATGCAAATGCAAAAGCCACTGACTCCGTGCATTCACTTGGCCGTGGGTGTGCGCACCCTCCTGTCTTTTGTCTCTCCCTGGTCCAGGGTGACACTTGGACCGGATAGAGAGGCCCATTGTGTCAGTGAGATGTTTATCAATGAGACACAGAGAAAGTGCTGAGAGAGAGAGAGAGCGCAAAGCTGTCGGGCTAATCGCTAATCTCTCCTGTTAATACCGTCATCCGGCGTATGTGGTGAATATTAATGACTTAGGGGACGTCGGCACAGCCGTGGGTTTTCTTGCTTTAATCCGGAACTGGGTTGCTGTCTATCTGTTGCGCGTTTGTTTGGCTGTCATGCCCTTGCCCGTGCCCGTGCCCATCGACGTCCCGGCCTCTCAGAGGCTGGCACTGGACTGTCGCACCCTTCTCGACCATCGTGTTGGCAAGGGTAAGTGTTGAGTTCAACATCTGCTTCGCAGCATTGGTTTCATGCGTTATTGCATTTTAAGACTTGGATTGGAAGGAGTTTTCCTGTTTAAAGGGATCATACCATATTTCCTCAAGTTGTGACCACTCCTCGAATTGCCATGCCTCGGTTAGTCACTAGTTGCATCGTCCATTTGATTGAATGAATGCCACACCACAAATTGTTGGCTCCTTTTGTGCCTTGAGGAATAAAAATTTCAGGTGGCTGTAACTCCTGTTACACTCTGTTTTTAGTAACGTATGAACGCTTGTCCCAAAAGCATAAGAAAAGTTTACCATTTTATCCATCCATCCATTTGCTGCACCTCACAAGGGTCGCGGGCGTGCTGGAGCCTATCCCAGCTATCGTCGGTCCTCAGAACTGTGAGGCAGATGTGCTAACCAGTTGCCGCCGATTACCATTTTATAATAAAAGTAAAATAAAATAAAACTACTCACCATTTGAAGACAGGCTAATTAAGAGGAAGCAGGCAAACTACTGTATCATGAAAAAGAAAATAAAGTAAAACTACTACAAGTTGAATTCGTTCCGGGACCATGCTCGTAACTGAAATCACTTGTATTTCAAATCAACGGCCCCCGTTGAAATGAATGGAAATTCCATTAATTGGTTCCAACCCCTGTTATATGTTTTAACTCCTTAACTGGCAGCCGTTTTCAAACCAGACGTCCCCATTTTTCCATTTGTTCGTCATTCACTCTATGAGCGACATCATCATTTCTCACGATTGCGACACACTTTCTGCTACCTACTGCGAAACATACTCTGTTTATACCATACATATGCACACTCTGTTTGCATGTGAGGTGCCTAAACTTGTCCAACTTCTGTGCTGGCATTTCTCTCCCTCATCATAATCAACGTGACAAGCGGAGATTCACCGCCTAATCTTTATCTTCTACTCAAAAGCTGTGCCGAGCTCGAGTCCAAAGCGATGCAACGCTGCCATCTACCGTGTTTTCTTAGTCATTGCAGTTGGTTACAAACCTGAATTTCACAGACAAACTTGGTGAGACCCTCTTCCACGTCGCCTACTTGTCGAAAAACGTAATTGAATGCGTACGTCAGTGGCAGTAAACTAAACCTGTACGGGAGTGACTTAGTTAATTCCACTGAATCTCTTCCGGTATACCTCATTGGTACGCGGTACTACACAGAAGCCATGCAACTCTAAATTTGGACTTTCCTGTATACAGTGAAAACAGCATGGGTTAACTGCAACGCATATTATTCTAAACATAAGAATGCATTTGTTCAAGTAAATAACCAGCAGTCTAATAAATGTCATAATAAGCTGTTGCCGGGTCCTCTGCAGTTTTGTAGATAATTACTCCCAGGCACCATGGAAGAACTGCGACACTTTTATTTGTGCTGTCTTAAATTGTTTGCATTTTAACAAGGCTGTGTGTGACAAAAACACAGACATTTTAGGACTCTGTTTCCATGGTGGGCTAAACCAAAGACGTGAGGGTGAGGGTGAGTGAAAGAAAAGCCGGAAGCATGGTGGGGATTGATGATGGCGGGGTGGGGGCGGCACGAGTCAAGGAGATTGCGTGGGCATGAGGTCTTCTGACGTGCTATCCTAGTTTCACCCCCTGCTGTACCCCATCTGCAAGGTGTGTGGTCACATTTTTTATTTATTTTTTTGCTGACGACAAACAGGAGACTCCAAGGTCATCCCAGCATGCTTCTCTGTGACGTTGCCTACCAGCCCCACTTTTGTGTGTGCGTGCGTGCGTGTGTAATTCATCGCATCGATACAGCCTCTGCACCAGTCACCGTGCGCGTTACTATGCCTTTTAGCTCCAAGCACACGAGCATGCATGCAGGCATTAATCCCCAAGCGTGTGTGTGTATGTGTGCGTTTGAATGTGTGTGTGTTCGTGCTCTTGGCACAGCCGTGTGTGTGTAAGTGCGAGCGCACGAGTGAGTGAACCTGCTCAAAGCAAACACGAGCAGCGGCGGCGGCAGCAGCAGCAGCAGCGGCGGCGACGGCTCTCCAGCGTCACGTTCGATGTACGGTAAGAATAACCGATGTTATCGTCAATTGCTGGAAATGTGAGGGATTCAAAACCGTGACAGCCGGTTTGTCTGCATTCCTCAAACACGCTCGCTCGTAGCGCACACGCGTGAGTTTCAGGTCACGGGACCAGCGTCTCTCACAAGGATTGTATGTTGAATAAGTAGCTTTAAAGAAGACCCTGTTATGGAGATGTATATATTCGGTAATGATGTTTAATTTCCATGCCTGCTCGTCAATTTTGTCCGTTGTGGCCACTTTGCTTTCCCCAGCATTTGCATTGTGGTCAGCTAAACTATTATGTGCGTAGTACTCGACTGTGGGTTTCAGCCAAGAAGCATGTGGTGCTGCTGTGTTTTTCTAACTGCCGTTAAATGGCGTGTCAGGTTTCTTGGCTACCTCATCTTTCCAACAACAAAATTTAATTGGGCAAGGCATCCGTCTCCTTTGGAAAGTTTACCGTCCTACTAAAACATTTCCGTCCGAGTGCGTTCCGGGATGGCGGTTGACGTCCAAGTTCTTCTAAATTTGAAAACAAACTTTCCTATAGGATGTAATGTAAAGTGAATTAATGTCACAGCCCCAAACTGTAAGCTGTCTTAACTGGAACGTATTAAGTACCTTTTTCACACTCCTGACTGTTACGAAAGCGTGAAAAGAGTTTCACTACTGACTGAGTTTAACTAGTAATAAAACTAAAATAAAGTAAAACTACTCAGCATAAAAGACAGACGAATAGACAGTGAGCAGGAAGGTGTGATGGCTCGTTTTCAGCTTCTGTTATGGCTCATTGGAGGTGGGCTAATGCAGACCTCCTTCAGAGGAAAGCTATTTTTAATTTAAAAAAAAAAAAAAAAAAATTATTATTATTTTTTTTTTAAATGGAGATCTCAGTTAAGCCACAGTGCATAGATGCACAGAAGTGATGCGCACTAAGTCAAGATGGCGGCAGCCGTAAACAACAAAACTGGCAGCGTTGCAGCTCTTGTCCGAATAAAGTAAGAAGTATGTTATTCTTTGATTCTTTTTGATTCAAATGCAAAAATTATGCTCTATTGTGTGAAAATTCCAAAATGTGTTAGAGCATTTGTGTAAAGAGCCAGTGCGCGTATGTACAGTATTTGCGTGAGTGTGATGTCACTTCAGTTTGTGCTAGCATGTTAGTTATGCTACCAATGTATCTAATACGTTTAATGAGCCTCGTGTGAAGGTAGGAGGTTTGTTTGTGTTGAATAATTTGTGTACTGCCTACAGTCGTTTCAGCAACATGGGTTCATGATTGTGTACATGTCATTGCTTTATGATCCTCTCAATTCTTAGTGCTTTGACGCCATCTTGTGGTATCTCTATGCAATTTCAAACCCTTTTTGAGGGGGCGAGCAATTATTCACATTTTTTATTATTTTTATTTTTTTAGCTATTCTTGGCAGGGCTTGGTCCTTAACCTTGCAAATAGCACTGGTTAACTCTACTGCGGGAAGGAAGGACTAGCCTGACAGGCACTGGAACTAATAAGTGTTAGCATTAACATTAACATCCACTTGATAAAATTAGTAGGCGTCAAAAGTAAGTTGCCTTTTCTATGGTTATCATCAGACGTTTCCTGTTTTCCTCACTCGTACCCTTCGGTGATGTTATCAGAAAAAAAACCAAAGAAAAAGTTAGGGGGTAACTGTGCTGCGTCCTTTGGAAACGGTGCGTTCCTAACCTAGTTTCTGGTTGATTGCGATTCATAATGTGTCAGCTGGGCCATGTGTCAATGGGATTTATGTGTGTGTGTCTGTGTGTGTGTGTGTGTGTGTTGTCTCTCTGTCACCCACTCCGGATGAAATCTGTCTCTCGAAAAGTGTACGATAAATTGCCCTTGGCAACGCGGGCTGTAGATTTGAAGTGTGCTCGGCAGATCGCTCACAGTCGTTTTAAGTATCGCATGGACGCCGACAGGAAGTCTCATTTCATCCCTCGATGTCGGTTTGGCCTCGCTCGCCACTTCCCAGCATCACCACCATCATCACCCTCAGCAGCATCATCATCATCATCATCTGGCCTTTCAATCGCTTTCTAGCTTCCCACAATGCTTACTGTGCCATCTTGCATCTGTTGAAGGAGCCCTTTTTTGTACCAGAGGGAAAGTATGATGACGAGCGTAGAACCAGAAATGAAACTGAAAGCTGACTTTCCACATCAAGTTCCAGGATCCTTTAGTTCTGGATACTTGTAGCCTCCTTAATTTACCCTGAAACACGCCATGTTACCTCTAAAAATTCCTAATTCTGAGGGTAGTAACGTACTCCTCTTCGAAATGTGTTATTAATGTGACGTAGGTCAGTGTACTGGCTACTCCGTTACCAACAAATGATGGAATCTGTCACGTGTGGTGAGTAGCTGGACCCAAGAGGAGGCGGAGGCAGATGTAAAATGATGAACAGTTTCTTGAGGAAAGGTTATGGAGGTGGTCCTGGATGTGTTGACAGGCGGCGGCGTGGGCAGGTGGCAGGCAGTGGACAGAAAAGGTGGCTGGCTTGGTGGCAGGTATGACGTGGGTCAGGAATACAGGAGAGCACTGGGAACGAGGAGACACAAGAGCGAACAAGGGAAGCGAGGAACAGTATAGCGTACTTGACATAAGGTAGCCCGTGGTACCGCTAGGAGATGCTGCAATACTTTGGCGAGGATTTCCGGGAACAGGTGGGCTTATATACACCGGTGGTGATGAGGCTGATTGAAGAGAGGTGCTGAAAACAGAGAGCGGAGGGGGGCGGGAGAGCACACAAAGCGCCCCCCTGGCTCCAATAATGGAACTGCAGGGCAGTGTATGACAGAATCGTTGCAAAAAGTGACAAAACTAATTGATGCCCCACCCACAATGTTTATAATTACTGCTATTATTATTTTACGTTTTGTTACACCTTATCAAGGTTAATCGTGAATTCACAATGTATTGTATGGATTGTAGTTGGCTTTCTTTTTACACTTGCATGACAGGAAAGAATATATACAACATTTTGTATGCTTGAGAAAGCTTTTGCTCTTTTTGCAAAGCATTTAGATTAACGGTTGCATTAACAAGTGCCTTGTATGTTTATTTTTGCCCCTCACTTCAGCCGAGTATTCCCCTTATGCTCCTACCCGCCCTCAATTTTTTTATCCTAATGGGAGGAAGTTAATCTTGCATTCCGGGGGAAATGGACGGTGTAATCTGTTAATGTTGCCAGGCCATTATTGGGGAGATAGCGACGTGATTGGCTGCTTCCTTGCTGGGAGGGACCCCAGTCACAAGCACAAGCCACACGAAACACACAAACACGAATCCTGTATGGGCATGCAGCTTTGTGGCCAATCAGGCTAGAGTTGTGACAGGAGTCAAGAGTATAACGTCTTCTTGGTATTCGTGTGTGGGCTTGTGTGTTGCCCCGAGCCACGGAACGTGTCGTCAGTTCCTCTCGCAGGGCGGGCGGATGTCGTCTTGTGTGTTTGCTATTAAAGTACTTACTTATCCACCCACTTAGTGTTTCTTTACCAAGCTCGATCCGCACTAATCCACATTGATAAATCCCACCATGGAAAATCTTAACCTGTGTGTGTGTGTGTGGGCATGCCAGATGTGTTTTCTGAGCCTCTTGCTGTTTAAAATTAGTATTGTACATCTTCCATGAGTGCGTGTACTTATTAAATACAGTGAGTTGTTCCCAGATGCTAACATAACTTGAATTTGTCGAGGACGAGGACAGGGAGTAAAGAAAATGGATGGATGGACAGAAGTAATGTAATGTGAATTCATCCAGAGTCAAACTGTGGCTGTCATACTATATTTATTAACTCTACAGGCATTTAAAAAAAAAAAAAAAAAAAAAAAGAAAAACTTAACAAATGTAAAGTAAACCACTGTATAATAAAACCAGAATAAAGTAAAAAGTTCTCGTGAGAGAACTAATGGAGCGTGAACAGAAGAAACTGTTGGTGCGCTTATTTGATCATTTTCATGCTAGTAGTCATTAGCCATTATGCTTACAGCTTCATGCTATATGCATGAGCATCTGCTTGGCAAAATTGATTTGTCTATATAATTGAATTGCTTGTATCATACTGAGCACTGTCACAGTTGACGTTCTGCCTGTGGTGATCACACTTTTCCTCTTTGCCATCACTGGGACTCTTCTTCCAAAGTCAGCTGGGATAGGTTCCAGCTCATCCGCGACCCTAATGAGGACAAGCGCTCCAGACGATGGCTGGATGGTTGCTACATCACAACAAACACAAAAAATACAAAGTCATTCCATTAGGGGACTCTTGACTAATAGCTGTCCCTCACTCAAAGGATTTACTAGCCAATGTAAGCCACAAGAAACGTCGAGGTCTGCAGAAAGTGTATTTGATTCATAATTCAAGGTCTCTGCTTCTTGTATTTCATATTTGAGCCCTCCTGTGTGGCCTCTAAAACGGTCTCCCAGAAATCACTTTATTTCCACTCCTGCTCACCGAGCAGATTTGTGCTGAATGCAGAAGAAGAAGCTTTCAGCTGTGACTCATTCATTGCGTCATGAACGAGCCCCCCCAGCCCCGCCATCACACACTCCACCTTCTCTCCGTACTTGGAGACCCGGGGACTATCATGACTTCATTGTACGCCGGCCCCAGTGTAGCGTTGAGCGCCGTGTCCACGGTGGAGCAAAGGAGGGCATCGCTAGAAATGGATGCATCGCCTCCTGTCGTAGCGTTCCCTGGAACGTTGATAAGCGCACGCCTGCCCCTCAAAACACAGCTGGCGTAAAACTCTTTGACTCTCTAAAGGACAGGACTCTTCAAGGACACCCTGTCTCCAGCAGGGGTGTCTAGGGACTGTTTGCCTGTGAAACTACAGGAAGTCCTCGATTCACGAACGAGGTCCGTTCCTCCGCTGGCGACGTAACCCGAATTTCCGCGTAAGTCGGATTTCACCGTTAAAGTCGAAATGTACGTCGAAATACTTCTGTTACGGGTATTGTCCCACGTGATTGTGACAGCAAGCGCAGTGAGTGTGGGCATGTGCGTCGATGTGTGAGCGAGACGGGACTGCGCAGGGGTCGTCCGGCGGGACTGTGAAGGAGGAAGGAGTGCGCGCAGGTGCGAGTGTGTACAGTGGCAAGTGTAGTGACGGCGACCGGGGAAGAGTAGCGATTGGCGGAGGACCCGTTGACGTTGAATGTGGGGAGGAGCTAATAAAGTCATTAAAGTAGCAAATCGGTGCCTTTATTGTTGCCGCCACCCGGGAGTTAACCCCGAGGAAGACAACCTCGGCCCTGGAGAAGGCGTCTCCCCTGCGTCTCCCGACCACGGTAGCAGGAAAGGTTAACACTTCGTATAAAGAAACTAAAATACATTAAAATAAAAAGAACAAGATGCTGTACTTACCATTACTGCTTAGAGTGTGAAAAAAGGAGGGCGAAAAAGGCAAAGATACTCACGGCGCACACACACAGACAAGCGCTAGGCACGGGCGTCGTAAAGTCGAAACGTCGTAGGTCGAGTACGTCGTAACTCGAGGACTTCCTGTATTGTATTTTTGTCATACAGATAACAGTTTTTAGACAAATTGCAGTGGAACCTTAAAGGTGTTCAGTCACCATTTTTCTACATTGAAAATAATGAGTGAATGTAAATAATCTCTTTTGGTTTTGAGCTGTTACATTATTAACTGTACGGGCAGTATTTTAAGTAACATTTTTACACTATAAAATTAAAGCTGCAAGCAGCAGTAAACAGGCTCTAGTATATTCTCTTTCTTTTTCATGGTGAGTCTTCGAAATGATCATCAGTCGATGGCGTCTGCTAAAAAGCTTTGCAATTTAGATAACCATATTCCGGTTAAGACTCATTTGGGCAAATTTCCTCGTTGGAGCTCATCAAAATTTGTGCAATTTGCACAAAACGGCAGACTTCCTCTTTTTTTCGACATGGATCCCTGAGACTTTTTTGTGCATCTTGTCACAATAGACACGTCCACCCAGTTTCGTGTCGATTGATGAAACTGGTTTCGTGTCAAATTTCTTTGTAACTTTCTGGGAATCGTCAAAATAATCATCAAACGTACGGCGTTAACGTTTGATGATTTTTTTTTTGGATGATTCTCATTAGATGGCGTCGGTCTATATCTGTGATTACAGTCTAGATTGGCCCTCTTTTCACCAATTCGCTGGTTCATGTTTATCTCTAAATCATGAATTGGCAAGATCTCCCTTATCTTCGCTCTCTGTACACCATGCATACCACCGCATTCTCCGTTCCAGCAGTTGTATTAACCTCTTTGTTCCTAAAGTCCACACTACAGTTTGTCGGTCTACTTTTTGACTTGCCCTGAGCATTGTGTTGTTCATCGAGGCTTTTAAAGTAATTTCCTGATGATGACTGAGTTCGTTCTGGAGTAGGCATTGATTGTTTAGATCCGCCGCTGGCGACTCTGATAATCTTGTTAATGCGTTCTCAGCGTCATGTTAAAATTTAGGGCAGTGACGGAAAGGCCTTGGCCTTTCAATGACCTGCCTGTTCAAGTTGGTTTCTCGAGAAGCAGGTGCAACAAACATTTCTTTGGCAGATTACATTAACCGCCAAATTATTTCTTTTGGATCCTTCTACTGTATTTTCTCTCTTCCTCTATCGCCGTGGAAGCCCTTCATGAGTCATCACTGCAGGAGTCCTCCAACCAACCAAAATCCAGCAGTCAGCGACTCCCACATATACCCCAAAAAAGACGCATATGAACAAGCATAGAACCATGCACTGTTTATTCTCAACGAGGCCGACCACAATACAACAGAGAGGGAGAGGCTTGTGCTTCAACATAATTAGGACTGTATTGTCTTGTGACCACATTCTTTCTAGTTTATAACTACTTCCATGACTTTCACTCAGCCTGGCTTTTGTCTCAGGCCTTAAGGGCTTTTCATGTACATGGAGACAGAAGATGACGCTTAACAAGCTTCTGTTGCCCAGACTCTTCCTTCAAGACTTTTGTAAAACTTTCTGTGAGTAAGGAGTCAAAACACTTGGCAACCTCAAGCTTTTTAATTTGATGGATAGCAGGACAGCCAGTCGGTGGTGGTCCCAAGCCCCGGTAATTAGGAAGGGTTGGCGAGGGAAGCGCAGCGTCCAGGAAAAAGAAAGTACAGCAACACTTCATCCAAAATGTCAAGCCTTAGTAGGGAAAATAATAAGACGTTAATACATTTATGTCCTTAAACAAGACAATCCCAAAACAGCAGTGATATTATACTTAATATAACTGCTCTCAATTGAACGTTTGTACTATTTCAATGGTTTTTATACCTTTACAGATTAAGAAACGGAAGTTGGTCAAAAATACAAAAACAACTTTCAGATCTCTTTTAATTTGTGTGTGTGTGTGTCTATCTATCTATCGATCTATGTCTATCTGTGTGTGTGTGTGTGTGTGTCACACACACACACACACACTCACTACTGGACACAAAGCAACCACGGTGAAGACCTAAAAGTAGAATCGGAATACACTGGCAACAAATTGCAAAATGTTGTAGTAGTTTGAAACGGGAAGAAGAGGCCTTCATCCTGCAGTGGATAGCTAATGGCTGAGGATGATGATGATGATATATATATGTGTCTGTGTTTATATATATATATATATAAAAGTTTATGCCGGTATGGTGGAACATCTGCCTCACAGTTCTGGGGACCGGGGTTCAAAATCCGTGTGGAGTTTGCATGTTCTCCCCATGCCTGCGTGGCTTTTCTCCGGGCACTCCGGTTTCCTCCCACATCCTCCCAAAAACATGCGTGCTAGGTTGATTGAAGACTCTAAATTACCCCTAGGTGTGAATGGGAGTGCCAATGGTTGTTTGTTTCTATGTGGCCTGCGATTGGCTGGCGACCGGTTCAGGTTGTACACCGCCTCCCGCCCGAAGATAGCTGGGATAGACTACAGCAGCCCGCGACCCTAGTGAGGATAAGCGGTAATGAAAATGGATGGATGGATGGATGGATACAAGTTTATCCAGCATCTGGCTCACCCTTAAAACAATGAAAAAAAAACAAAAAACAATGTATGAATTACGTTTATTTGCCAGCGGTGCTGCTATGACATCTCTTTTGTCCAATTTATGCTTTTAACAGCCATGGAAAAGCCAGTTGATGACCGTACAGTCAGACTGTACGGGGAGGAGGGACCTTATCAGAAACCCCAAGAGTGGAGTATTATTATTAGTTAGCTTATTGTTTGAAGCTGGCCGCTCTATCCAGATTCAAGATTGTCTGTGTTGTCTCAAAGCAAATCTCTGCCAAAATAAAAGTTCAAATTTTCCACTCTAAGAAGCGGAGACTCGGTATGCATGCCAGTGGCCATCGTTTTCAAATTCATGTCCATGTTTTTCTCTCCTGCGTTTAGGGGTGTGCGGTTGTTGCGGGGCTCTCAGGCCTCGCTACAAGAGGCTGGTGGACAACATCTTCCCGGAAGACCCTGAGGTGAGGGGCTCAGCTGACAGCTTGTGAACATGTTGTTGAGACTGTAGCCAACACCCAAGAGCTCTGTGTTGATTCATATTTTGACTATACTATGGTGATTTGTGATTGGAGTTGCGTTTTGTGACCACAAACTTAAAAACTTGCATCTCAAAATAGCATGCTAATATTGTACTTTGTAAAAGCATATAGTAATAACACAATTAAATAGAATGGAAAAAAAATAAATAGTTTGTGCATCAACGAAGAAGAGTTTCACTCAACTACTGTAAGTGACCCAGTAATCTGCAGTAATATTAGTCTGTTTTCGAAAAGGATAAAGAATAATTTCCGGTGAGTATTGTTATGTTACCCGTGTACATGTGTAGCTGTTGTTTGTGTTGAGATATTGCTTCTTTCAAGCGTTAAAACATTGCCACATAGACCTCATTTTTAATTGCAAGCACTAATGTGAGACTCATAACTTCTGCAGAAAATTAGCCGATTTGTTGCAGCCTGAAATGTTTCTGTGAGTTCATCGTTAGCCCTCTTTCCTTGTTAGATCTTGGGCCAACCCGGCCGAACGGGGAATTTGCCTCATTTCCATGACTTTGACGACTGCATATTAAGCCGCCAACACAGAAACTGGAACAAACAGGATTCCTGTCACAATATTTATTCTAAATTGAGTTACATCTTGCAGGGGTTCCTAAAAATATCTTCTTTGTAAATGAGATCACAGTGGCGTATATGACTGTATTGTCAGGCAAATGAAGGAGCTCATGGAGGTGGCGAACAAAAGTACCTTTTTGTGTCTGATTTGATTTCTTCCTCTAGGATGGACTGGTGAAGGCCAACATGGAGAAGCTGACATTTTACGCCCTGTCGGCTCCAGAGAAGCTGGACCGTATCGGAGCGTACCTGTCTGAGCGCTTGTCGAGGGACGTGGCCCGGCACAGATATGGGTCAGCGCAGCCTGTTAGTTTTCCAGGTCCCTTTCCAGATTAAAAGCTGCCACATTTCTGCCCCCAACAACAACGATGCAACAACTTTTAATCATTTTCCCTGCTACCTGAAGACAAAGTCTCTTTTAAACAGAGATCCTGCAAAATTGCCTTTGTCTTTTATACAGAACCCAATGCAGTGGGATATTCTAAAATTAGCGCCAATGTCAGACAGCAAAAAAATCTAAAAGACATTCCACACAGCAGGGTGGGAGAAGTGGGTGTCAGAAAAAAAAAAAACATGGCGAAACACAAAATAGAGATAGAAATAAATGTGTTGTGGCTCTTTACCACAATACAGCCTGCAGAGTCGACATGGCATCTGCAAAGCTGTTCATGGGGACGTTCAAAGACCGAGGCTGTAGGCTATCAGCTGCTAGACATTTTACTAGAAAGAAAAAAAATATTGTATAAAAGCACTGGTTCTCTCTGGAGTTGATTCAATCAAGCTCTCCGGCCACTGCGTGAGGAAATGCAGCACTTGTGATGTTTATTGTGTCTGTTCCTTAAGTTATGTGTGCATCGCGATGGAAGCGCTGGACCAGCTGTTGATGGCCTGCCACTGCCAGAGCATCAACCTGTTTGTGGAGAGCTTCCTCAAGATGGTCCGCAAGCTGCTGGAGTCCGACAAACCTAGTCTGCAGATCCTGGGAACCAACTCGGTGAGTCACGACTGCACATTATTCAATAGCAGTTATATAAACACTGATTTAATGTGGTTTTTGTTTTGAGTTGGGTTACAAGTCGTGGGTTGCAACCTTTTTTGCACCACGCTAAATAGGGTTGGAGTCAGTAGAAGAAGCAAATGATTACAAATCTAAATCACCGTTACGCGCAATGTTGTTGTAATTAGTGGGAGCCGTGCGCTTGTTTCTCGTCAAGGAGCCAGTGGCCAGGGGCTTGGCGCTCGCATGGCCGCTTTAGTGCGCTTTGTTGTTGCGGTGTCCTAAAGCCCCACGATGACCCGGTTGGATATATTCCACCCACCGGAGGCTTTAAGCGGATACGTGGCTCAAACATGTATTTATGTGTAGGCATAAGAAAGATACTAGATGATGTAGCAACCATTTTTCCTGGGTGAAGTAATTGTATTTGATTGACAGTTGAACGGCACCTGGTTGAAAGGTCCCATATTTTACTAAACCAACTTTTTATAGTATTTGGGATGTAATCGTCTGTAATAGTGTGGCACCTCGGTAAACATGACAAATCTTCATACAAATGCTCCACGCATTCCTGAGTTACAGATGTTTTTCTGCCAAGAGGCCTGAAATCAGGTCAATGGAATTTTCTCGAGCTCATCTACGTCACTAGCGAAGATCTCCGCCTACCTCTCTGCTCCCGAGCCAGCGCTGTCAACATAACAAACACGTGTGCTCTCACAAGTGGGTCTTCTACACAGAGGCAACCAATGAGAGGAACAGGGGCGGTGATATGGACAAAGCGGATAGAAAAGTGGGTCAAACAGAAGTAGTTGTCAGGGGGGCCTTTTCTGGACAGTCATATGACAAAACCAAAGTGTTTTTTTTTTTCCTCTTTACATAAAATTGACACTTTTATACTAAGTCAATGTTAGAGAGTCACTCTATGGAGGTCTAATTGGCCAAAATACGTACGTCGTACGTACGTACACATCCACAGCGTCCGAGAGCGGAGAGAACGGCTGGATTTTTCACAATCTTGAAACTTCATTTTATGTACTTGAAGATTTTCCTAATCATTCAAATTTGGCAGCGTTGTTAACAAGACTCTTCTCTGTGGTGTGTCAAATTTAAAGGCATGTTTATTTTCACTTTACAGGGAGTTTAAAGGAATGTAGAGACACTCAGATGGCTCTCAGTGTACTCAGTGTGCTGAATTCTTTCTCCCTGGTCTTATTTTCATTTAGTGGTTGGACGTTGTATCGTCTCTGTCTTCTGAGTCAGACCAATGCGCATGTGCGGAACACGTACCTATGAGGACCCCAAAATGCTGTACGAATTGTCCACATGCAAGTCCAAAGCGGTCTGCGGATGCACAATACGGGAACTATGGAACATGTACTAATTTTTGCTAGCTTGTGGGCTTAGATTTTAACTGCTGTATCGCCAAGCTCAAGCAGTTTGAGATATGTACAGAGGCACACTTGGATGCACCTGATTATCAAAATAAAGCCACTTTTAGACTCCGATGATCAATAAAATAGTTTTTGTCCAGTCTCTCTGTGCTGCCCGGTACTGGATGTCTCACAGGCCGATGGTTGGGGGACCACTGATCTAGAGGACATTTACCTTCCCCAAAATGACAGAAGTCATTTTGAGATTGCAGAGTCCTCTGGTGACAGAAGCAGCTCGTCGCTCGCCGTCCGCTGGGTCAGCAGAGGACGCGTAAAGGAAATGAGGTTAGCCGCAGAGCAGGTTGGCAAAGCCGCGCGGCCATCTACACAGATTGACGAGGCACGCCACCGTCTCATTTATAATCTTCCTGGCAGACGTTTCTCTCTTGCGCACACCCTCCCAAAGGCTGTGATACCAACTTCCATTACATGTTCATTTTATGGATTCTGCCATATCATTTCAAGCAAATGAAGTGAAACCTCAACACTCGAACACAGCAAGTTTGTTGAATTTGGAGTTGGACCAAAAATCTTGAATATGGACCAGAATAATCAGACTCAATTGAAGCATTAACTCATTCACTCCCTCGGACATTTATGTTCGTCAACTGGAACCCACCGACGAATGTATTCGTGAAGTACATTTTTCAATGGGTAGGCACGGAAGAGGGTCTCACCCAGCTTGTCTGCAAAATTCAGGTTTGTCAACTGCAGTAATAACTAACAGATACCCATAGATGGCGTGGCTGCATCATTTTGGATGTGAAATCAGCGCACCTTTTGAGTAGAAGATAAAGATTAGGGTGTGAATTTCAGCTTGTCACATCCATTATGTGGGAGAGAAAAACCAAAACGTAGGAGGTCGGACAAGTTTAGCCACCTCACACCTGAACAGAGTATGTACATGTATATAAGCAGAGTGTTTTACAATAGGCGGAAAGAAAATAAAAATAAAAAAATAGAAAGTGTGTGTCGCGATTGTGAGAAAAGATGACACTTCCTGGAGTGAAAGATGAACGGCACGTATAAAAGCCCGTAAGGTTCAAGTCGAGTCATGCGGTGAGTCAGCGTCCCTCACGGCACGTTTCTTAGTTGTATATTTTCTTTATTTTTATGTAGCCTTAATTTATCCAGGGAAGCGAACTGAAAACAGATTCAATACAACCCCAATTGCAATGAAGTTGGGGCGTTGTGTTAAACATAAATAAAAACAGAATTCAATGATTTGCAAATCATGTTCAACCTATATTTAATTGAATACACTACAAAGACATTTAATGTTCAAACTGATAAACTTGATTGTTTTTAGCAAATAACCATTAACTTTGAAATTTATGGCTGCAACGCGTTCCAAAAAAGCTGGGACAGGTGGCAAAAAAGAGTGAGAAAGTTGAGGAATGCTCATCAAACACCTGTTTGGAACATCCCACAGGTGAACAGGCTAATTGGGAACAGGTGGGTGCCGTGATTGGGTAGAAAAGGAGCTTCCCTGAATTGCTCAGTCATACACAAGCAAAGATGGGGCGAGGTTCACCTCTTTGTGAACAAGTGCGTGAGAAAATAGTCGAACAGTTTAATGACAATGTTCCTCAATGTACAATTGCAAGGAATTTAGGGATTTCATCATCTACGGTCCATAATATCATCAAAAGGTTCAGCGAATCTGGAGAAATCACTGCATGTGAGAGGCAAGCCCGAAACCAACATTGAATGCCCGTGACCTTCGATCCCTCAGGCATCAAAAACTGACATCAATGTATAAAGGATATCACCACATGGGCTCAGGAACACTTCAGAAAACCAATGTCAGTAAATACAGTTCGGCGCTACGTGCGTAAGTGCAACTTGAAACTCTACTATGCAAAGCAAAAGCCATTTATCAACAACACCCAGAAACGCCGCCGGCTTCTCCGGGCCCGAGCTCATCTAGGATGGACTGACGCAAAGTGGAAAAGTGTTTTGTGGTCCGACGAGTCCACATTTCAAATTGTTTTTCGGAAATTGTGGATGTCGTGTCCTCAGGGCCAAAGAGGAAAAGAACCATCCGGACTGTTATGGACGCAAAGTTCAAAAGCCGGCATCTGTGACGGTATGGGGCTGTGTTAGTGCCAATGGCATGGGTAACTTACACATCTGTGAAGGCACCATTAATGCTGAAAGGTACATACAGGTTTTGGAGAAACATATGCTGCCATCCAAGTGACGTCTTTTTTATGGGCGCCCCTTCTTATTTCAGCAAGACAATGCCAAACCACATTCTGCACGTGTTACAACAGCGTGCCTTTTGTAGTAAAAGAATACGGGAACTAGATTGGCCTGCTTGCAGTCCAGACCTGTCTCCCATTGAAAATGTGTGGCGAATTATGAAGCGTAAAACAACGGAGACCCCGGACTGTTGAACAGCTAAAGCTGTACATCAAGCAAGAATAAAGAATTCCACCTACAAAGCTTCAACAATTAGTGTCCTCAGTTCCAAAACGTTTATTGAATGTTGTAAAAGAAAAGGGGATGTAACACAGTGGTAAACATGACCCTGTCTCAGCTTTTTTGGAACGTGCTGCAGCCATCAAATTCTAAGTTCTTGATTATTTGCTAAAAACAATCAAGTTTATCAGTTTGAACATTAAATATCTAGTGTATTCAATTAAATATAGGTCGAACATGATTTGCAAATCATTGTATTCTGTTTTTATTTGTGTTTAACACAACGTCGCAACTTCATTGGAATTGGGGTTGTACTAATACTAGTGCTTTCAGTTAAGAGTGAGTCAGCTAATATGTTAATGCTTGCAGTAATTGAGAGCAGGTCTGGTCTCACTTTGCTTAATTCTTACAAGGACACTCGTTACAAATATAGAATGACTGCCAACATACATTTTATCCAGAGGAAATAGCTGATTATTTTTGTGTCGTCGGTAATCTCCCCCATATGTACTGCAATTATCTTACCACTTCATAGCTTATTAATTGGAGAGGGCTGTGATGCTGATTGTCAGGAATGTTTTAACAATGTCCTTCTGTGGTACAGTTGTAGCCACCCTCGCGCACTGCTTTTCACTCCCAATTAGATTTTGTGTGACTTAGTTTTGAAGTTAAGTCACATATTCACTTTAGTGTTGAAGCACAATTTTTATTGTGGTTCATCAAGAAAAATAAATGCTCTCTTATGCGAGGACTTGAGCTGGCAAGTCGGGAAGGAATCTTGGTATGATCATGGTCTCCACTTTGTTCTTCTACTTCAGTTCGTGAAGTTTGCCAACATAGAGGAAGACACGCCCTCCTACCACCGCAGTTATGACTTCTTTGTGTCCCGCTTCAGCGAGATGTGTCACTCCAGTTACGAGGACCCCGACATCCGAACCAAGTGAGTGAACGCACTGACTTATGAACACTGAAGCAGGGTATCCACATACAGTGACGTGAAAAAGTATTGGCCCCCTTCTCGAATTCTTAGATTTTTGCACAGTTTCCCCACTTTAATGTTTAAGATCATCAAACAAATGTAAATATCATACAAATATAACCCAAGTGAACTTAAAATGCTCTTTGTAAATGGTGATTTCATTTATTAAGGAAAACAAATAATTATTCAAAGTTACCTGGCCTTGTGTGAAAAAGTAATGGCCCCCTAAATCTAAGAACTAGTTGGGCCATCCTCAGCAGCAACAACTCAAATCAAACGTTTTCTATAACTGGCCAAGAGTGTTTCACATCTCTGTGGCGATATTTTGGCCCACTCTTCTTTGCCGAAATGATTGAATTCAGCAAAATCTATGCAAAAATGTAGGAATTTGAGAAGTGGGCCAATACGTTTTCACGGTACTGTAACGTTTTTTAAAATCTTAACTGATTTTTTAGATGTAAGACCAAACAGGACGAGGAAAAGGAACTCACCATGTGAGTGCTTACTGTTCCTATAGTGTGTGATATATTAGAGATGAGCAACATGCCAGACCACACACACACAAATATATCTGTCTTAGTACCACCTATGAGAGGCAGCATGGATGCTGACATCACACGTGATGCGAAGGTTTAAAATCCAAGTTTTGTTTGACGAGTAAGGCTTGTTTTTATAAATTTGTGGTGGTGACCTAAATCGTTTTATGGATTCCCTTCCAAATCCTACGTTGCTCGCTCCTTGTGGCTTCTAGGATCCGGATGGCGGGCATCAAAGGTCTTCAGGGCGTGGTGAGGAAGACTGTGAATGACGAGCTTCAAGCCAACATCTGGGACCCTCAGCACATGGACAAGATCGTCCCATCTCTGCTGTTCAACCTGCAGAGTAGCGAGCGCACAGAGAGGTTAGATTTGCCGAATGTGTTAACGTGCACTTCAACCAACTTTTCCTAACCTTGATTGCGCTAAGGCCACATGTTGTACATTAGAGAAATCTCAGGGCACCAAACACAAATGTCACAAAAAGTATATACAGTGGTAGCCTTTTTGAGTTGCGAGCCATCTCTTGGTTGATATTTTTGCAAATATGACTTCAACATAAAACAAAACAAAATTCAAGTTCTGTATTTATTGAAACCTCTTTGTTTTACAGACGGCTGCTAGCTTAATGCTAACACACAGTGCGAAGCGCCTTAGACGGATTGAATTTAGCATTAATATCACGTTGTGACGGTCTTTTTCCTGTTTCGTCATAAAATCCGCGTGTATTACGGATGTATTATACTACCCTTTGGTGGCCAAGGCACGCACACCAGAAGGAGCAGCACGATGTCCATTTAAATCAAGCATGAGCGCGTATCATTTGTAGTAAATAAATCATAATTGTTGGACCAATTAAGTGAAAGTGGATCATTTCTTGCGGCACACATGTTCTCTCATGGCAGTGGTTGGTAATCACCAACTTAAACAAAAGCTTGTTGCGGCATGTTTTTCGAGATGATGTTTTTGAGAGACAGTTGTCATTTGTGCCAACAAGATTCAGGCTCATCAATTATGTTGTCGCCTACTGCTGTTTATTTTTTTTAGGCCTTAGTTGTCTAAGCGCGACTATCACACATCACTCGGCACACTCACTTTGACCAGAAATAGTGTACTGAATCGAGAATAACAGAAGATTGGCTTGTCAGAGGACAACAGGAAGAAAAGCAAAAGATGGAAAAACAGAAACAAAGAGGTGAAAAAATGCAGAGGCACACAGCTCTCCCCTTTCTTCTTCTAGCCCGTGTATCCGTGAGGTTGTATCAAGCTGCGCCTCCTCAGTTTTCGCTCACAGTGAGTTTAGCAAGTCACTAGCAATAACCCAAAACAAACCAGCACATTCGGCTCAAAGTCTAATTACGGTAGGCTCGCAGATGGTGCTTGTTTCCTATTAATCCCCAGGCACATGGGCAAGCTCGTCAACGTCAGACTTTCAACACGTCAAAAAAAAAGACAATGTATGTGTGTAATTATTTCAGTCACAGGGTCTGTGGGGGACAAACACTTGAGCGTTGAGGGATGAACATGTTCTAGTTATACATGAGGTACAGGAGAGCAAAGTAGCGTAGCCACCGTGAGACTGGAAGCCGCACACCCCTCGCAGCAGGAGAGATGACAGTGCGGGGTTTGTGATGAATAATGTAATAAGCGGTGGACCAACTGAGGATAACGACATCCTTGTGTACAAATATGGCAGCCACTGACATTTGCCTTTGAGATTCATTATATTTGTAATACAGTAATCTGTTCCAGACTCATAACTCTCGCCATCATGAAACCTTGGTTGACTGTATGAGCAATATTTAAGGAACATTTTAACATTCAAATGGAAGAATAGAATTTAAACAGGCTATCATTAGTACGTTACAAAGAACAAAACCCTTGCTGTAAATGATGTTAATGGTCACATTTTTAGGAATATAAATTGCCACTGGTGTATCAGTAGGAATCAACCTGTTCATGTCATGTTTTAGATTTGAACCTCAGAACTATGAGGGAGATGTTCAAACATTTAGTTCCACGGTACTGCCCAAAACATTAAAACACAACACACAAAACAACTAACACTACATTTTGTCAAAATGACGCGCCGATGGCAGCTAACCAGTCACCGACTAGCACAAGGAGCTAACACAGCATTCTACGTCTTCAGTCAGGGGTCCTTCTCGGCAAACAGAGGGACACAAATGCACAACGCCAGTCACAGGAGATCCAAATCGAAGTCTGTTGTTCGCAAAAAGCTGGTCAATAACGGCACCAGCGGGTCTTAATTAAGCTGACGGAAATTGAAACGCTGGACAGGAGTGCTTGGAGACTTCCGGAGTCTTTTCTACTTTGAATGAATGATTTCCTGCAAATTCTGTAAGCTTTAAGGCAGAAACTTTTAACTAATGCTGTTTTTCTATTGCTCTCTCTTCTTCACCTCATCCCTGCCCTTTCTCCCCCCCCCCATCACCAGTCGGTCCCCCTCTCCGCTGCAGGCGTCAGACAAGGAGAAAGAGAGCCCGGTGGAGCTGACGGAGCGCTGCTTCAGGGAGCTGCTAGGCCGAGCGGCCTATGGAAACATTAAGAATGCTGTCACTCCTGTGCTCATGTAAAGTGACCTCCGCCCAACACAAAGACTTTATTCTGGATCTTGCCTTTGCTAATCAAATTCAAACTCCACGGCTCTGTATTAAGATGAAATCGCTACTTCATATATTTAAGCTTCATGTTTCCTCCTCATCTCCATTCTCCTCATTTCCTATGCTGTGATAGAAAGCTATTTTCCATCCATCACTGTGCTGGTTTTTGCCTTCTGTCATTTTCCCTCACTTTGTCCCTGTTCGCCCTGCGCGCAGCAGCTGCAAAGCAGAAGTGACCTTGATGGTGTTTGATAGATTGTGCGGAACATCTCTTTAGCGTTGATTAGCCGTTTATGTCACTCTGCAGCTTGCGGCGATGTCTTAGAAATTCCGTTATAATTTGAGTGAATAAGTCATTTCTGAAATCTGTATTCTTCATCTGTGTGTCCCTGAAGGCACCTCGACAATCACTCTCTATGGCAGGGAAAGACCTTTGCTGTGCGTTGCTTTAAAATCATCATGTACTCCATTCAGGTAAGTGCGACGCTGACACCGTTTTGTACCGATGAAAACCAAATGTTATGGGACAGATTTAGCATCACATAAACAGAAATCACTGTATGTAAATATCTAATGTTTTGATACGTCGAAGCGTTATGACGTTGTGTAACCAGGTAAAAGGATTCCAACGATTTCATCAAAGCAATGCATTAACATTTGAAACGTGCAGTCTATAGTTTAAGGGCTGATTTCATTGAACCAATTTTGACCTGCACAGGGTTGTCAATGCTTGTTGCATTAAAGGGAACATAATGGAAAAGTGACTTTAACTCCTTTTATGTACCGTACAGATTTTGGTATCGAATGCCCAAAACGTATGTGGTAGGTTCACTAAAGACTCAAAATTGTTTATAGGCGTGAATGAGAGTGTGAGTGGGTCTTTGTCTACATGTGGCCTGAGACAGTCAACAGTCCAGGGTGTACACCGCCTTTTGCGCAAAGTTAGCTGGGATAGGCCCCAATTCCTCTGCAACCCTAGGAAAAGCGTTTAAAAAAACTAATCTGGATCGATGGACTTCGCTGATACCTGGGGTAAAAGACACAATTTTCTGAACTCCACAGAATTATTATTACGTCAAAGGGAAAAGCTAAGCTGAGCAGCAGTGTTGTTGGATGCGCAAATTAGCGTAAACCATACTGGCACAGGCAATTAATTGAAATTGGATGTGAATGTGAGTGCATTGTATGTGCCCTGCGATTGGCTGGCGCCCAGTTAATGGTGTACCCCGCCTCTCGCCCGAAGATAGCTGGGATAGGCTCCAGCGTGCCCACGACCCTAGTGAGGATAAGCGGTACAGAAAATGGATGGAGGGATGGATAATTTTCCATGCCTCATCTGATAATCTCTCGTGGCACACACGGTTGGGAACCACTGAACTAATGAATTCCGATGTTTTCAAAATGTGAGGTCCCCACGCTACCACACTACATTGGGCAGCTGTGGCCCAATGGTTAAGCTCATCGCCTGCCACCGTGGGGGACCTCTGTTCAAAACCCGACTGGACCATCCGCCAACATCCCCCGGACTCAACGTCTGTGGTGTCCTTGAGCAAGACACTGATAACCCAAAATGCTCCCCGGGCGCTTCAGCTGCCCCCTGCTCCAGTGTGTTCACTGTGATGGGTTAAATGCAGGGAACAAATTTTGTGTGCATGCATGCATGTTCATGACAATAAAAGGTGATTCTTCTTCTTCTTCTTCTCAGGGATCCTTACTAGATCGCCCTTTTCCCCCAATGTCGGACCTTGTTATTGCACAGCAGCGGTATTGATTTTATGTTTTTTCCCCCTCCTGATTCTTTCAGTCACAGCACTCCCACTTGGTCATCCAGCAACTTCTCGGTCATCTGGACGCCAACAGCAAGAATTCCGCCACCATCCGAGCTGGGATAGTTGAGGTTTTGCTGGAGGCGGCCGCCATCGCAGCCAGCGGCTCAGTCGGTGAGAAGATTAGATCAGTTCAGAACCTGGATGCGCCTGGTTTGTTGCTGACTGTGTTTGTGCGCGCCTTGTAGGTCCCACCGTGCTGGAGGTGTTCAACACTCTGCTGCGACAGCTCCGTCTGAGCGTGGACTACGAACTGACCGGTTCCTACGATGGCAGCACCAACATCGGCACCAAGATCATCAAAGCTCACGAGGAGAGACAGCTGCAGGAGGCTGTCATCAGAACCATCGGTGAGTGTATTTTTGTGCCGTCAATGCTTTCATTGTAACCCACGCGGATACATTGGACTTAGACTACCTCAGAGATTTTTGTGCTTTTATTCCATATCTGCGTGGAACGTTTAACAAATTCCAGATGATCTATGAGGATATATTGTGGCCATCTATGATTGTCTTTTTCAGACTTGCGTAATACCTTATGGACTACTTAACGCTCCAAATATTTTTAAAAATCCTTCCTACTAAATAAATATACAACCCCAATTCCAATGAAGTTGGGACGTTGTGTTAAACATGAATAAAAACAGAATACAATGTTTTGCAAATCATGTTCAACATATATTTAATTGAATACACTACAAAGACAAGATATTTAATCTTCAAACTGATAAACTTTATTGTTTTTAAGCAAATAATCATTAACTTAGAATTTTTATGGCTGCAACACGTTCCAAAAAAGCTGGGACAGGTGGCAAAAAAGACTGAGAAAATTGAGGAATGCTCATCAAACACCTGTTTGGAACATCGCACAGGTGAACAGGCTCATTGGGAACAGGTGGGTGCCGTGATTGGGTAGAAAAGGAGCTTCCCTGAATTGCGCAGGCATTCACAAGCAAAGATGGGGCGAGGTTCACCTCTTTGTGAACAAGTGCGTGAGAAAATAGTCCAACAGTTTAAGGACAATGTTCCTCAACGTACAATTGCAAGGAATTTACGGATTTCATCATCTACGGTCCATAATATCATCCAAAGGTTCAGAGAATCTGGAGAAATCACTGCATGTAAAACCAACATTGAATGAAAAACCGACATCAACGTGTAAAGGATATCACCACATGGGCTCAGGAACACTTCAGAAAACCAATGTCAGTAAATACAGTTCGGCACTACATGTGTAAGTGCAACTTGAAACTCTACTATGCAAAGCAAAAGCCATTTATCAACAACACCCAGAAACGCCGCCGGCTTCTCCGGGCCCGAGCTCATCTAGGATGGACCGATGCAAAGTGGAAAAGTGTTTTGTGGTCCGACGAGTCCACATTTCAAATTGTTTTTGGAAATTGTGGACGTCGTGTCCTCCGGGCCGAAGAGGAAAAGAACCATCCGGACTGTTATGGACGCAAAGTTCAAAAACCAGCATCTGTGACGGTATGGGGCTGTGTTAGTGCCAATGGCATGGGTAACTTACACATCTGTGAAAGCACCATTCATGCTGAAAGGTACATACAGGTTTTGGAGAAACATATGCTGCCATGCAAGCAACGTCTTTTTCATGGACGCCCCTTCTTATTTCAAGAAGATGATGCCAAACCACATTCTGCACGTGTTACAACAGCGTGGCTTCGTAGTAAAAGAGTGTGGGTACTAGACCGGCCTGCCTGCAGTCCAAACCTGTCTCCCGTTGAAAATGTGTGGCGCATTATGAAGCGTAAAATACGACAACGGAGACCCCGGACTGTTGAACGGCTGAAGCTGTGCATCGAGCAAGAATGGGAAAGAATTCCACCTACAAAGCTTCAACAATTAGTGTCCTCAGTTCCCAAACGTTTATTGAATGTTGTTAAAAGAAAAGGTGATGTAACACAGTGGTAAACATGACCCTGTCCCAGCTTTTTTGGAACGTGCTGCAGCCATAAAATTCTAAGTTTATGATTATTTGCTAAAAACAATCACGTTGATCAGTTTGAACATTAAATATCTTGTCTTTGTAGTGTATTCAATAAAACATAGGTCGAACATGATTTGCAAATCATTGTATTCTGTTTTTATTTGTGTTTAACACAATGTCCCAAGTTCATTGGAATTGGCGTTGTATTACAATATTGCCAAATAACATTAGTATTACACTTTGTTTGTTTACTCATTCAGTAATTTATTGCAGGACTCTCTTGCCAAGACATTTGAATTTAAATTTTATTTTGCTTATTCTCGTCTTTTTTTTTAACCCCTTCCTTCTGTCTTTCAGGTTCCTTTGCCAACACTTTACCAACCTACCAGAGGTCTGAAGTCATGCTCTTCATCATGGGCAAGATCCCTGTCCCTGGTGTCCACCCGCTACTACCATCTTCAGGCTCTGGGTAGGCAGCATTTATGCATACATATTTCCTAATTATTTTTTATTTCATTTTATTTTTAAAAACCGCGTTGTCTTGAGATATGAGTTTAATTTCTTCTGAAAGTTTGTCGTGTATTCTTAAAAAAAAAGAAAAAAAAGCTCTCTGAGTATTTTTATTTCTACGTGTTGCTCAATGTTTGTATTCAAATATCCGTTGCTTAAAGGGTTATACTGTAACCCCGTGAAATCGATGCTACTTGTTAGCACGTCTCTGTCTTTTCTCATTATGTGTTCAAATTAGCGTTAAGCTAGTCGATTTAAAGGCTAAGCTATGTGGTTGTTTGAAATGCACAAGGTGGAATTCTCTTTGTTTGATGTTTAGTTTGACAGTAAGCTTGATGTGGGAGTGGCATTAAACGGCTTGAAACCTCTTTTTTGAAGAATCTCCAAAGTGGTGCTTGATGTGAAGTGAGTTGAGTTCACTGCCACCATACAATGTTCGTACGTTGAATTTGCGCTCGCAAGTCAAAGCAAAAAATTGGCCGAGCAATGTCTCGTTTCAGGAAAACTCTTAAATCAAGTCACTCGTATCTCAAGGCACCACTGTAATCTTACTTTGGCCTAAATATTTGTGAGATTAACGTTTTGCATACTTTCTCAGGCCTGAGAGTACGAGGATGATTCAGGTTATGTTACTGAAGTCCTTGGTCCAGGTAAGTCTGCAGCTCTGCTTGCTTAATCCAGTAAACAGTACAAAAATGGTTCAAACAACAACGATATGATCCATAATCGGTATGTTACGAGACGATGCACATTTCTACGTGCAGGTGACTGCAGGTTTCCAGACCACCAACATGCTTACAGCGCTCCCGAGCTCCTTCCTGGAGCCTCTGCTCTCGTTCTCCCTAATCGAAGACCCCGAGGTCCGGCTACTGGTGCTCCAAATCCTCCTTAGTCTCATTGACAGGCATGACAACCGGCCCAAATTCTCCAACATAAGGTGTGTATGTATGTGACGCTTAAGTCACCCACTTGGACAGTGGGCGACTTGAGGTATAGTAGGTAACAAAGCTCGGATCGGCTTTGTTAAACTTACTGTCCAAACAACCTCCGCTTGGCTTTGCTTTGCAGCATTATCACGGACATCTCTGTGCTGAAGCTTAAAGTGGACAAGTGCTCCAGACAGGACAACTTGTTTATGAAAAAGGTAGCTGAAGAGGCTGGAATTTGGAGTGTTTTATATTCTGGTTGACCGTGTGTTCTTGAACGCCTTCCTTCTGTCCCCAGCATGGCCAGCAGCTTTACCGACACATTTACCTGGGCTGCAAAGAGCAGAGTAGCGGCAGGCAGCACTACGAGAGTCTCTTCGCTTTGCTCGGTCTTCTCAGCGTAGAGCTTGCCAACGAAGAAGTGGTGGTTGACCTCATTCGTCTGGCGCTCGCTCTGCAGGTATTTATGGAATGGAATAAAATGTTGTATGTAGCTGGAGTTAGATATTAATATATGCTATCTGCAGGTGTTTAAAACGAAATAGTAAATGAAAATAGCAAAAATGAAGGCCATTACAAAGTTCTAAATTGAATATTACAAGGTATTATATTTTCAGTCTGTGAAGTGTGTAAGATAAGCTTATTTTTCAGCACCCAAATGACAGAAACTAAAAAGAAAGTACCTAAAGCCACGAATGATCTGTAAATTTCAAAAGTGAGTATTTTCATTAGGTGCCATGCGTAAATAATCAGAAGAGGCGATTGTTTGCTGGACATTTACCGCAAAGACATGTGAATTGCTAGCATAAATATGTGGAAGTTAAAATCAGTTGTAGTTTGCTTAGGTTGACAAATTATTGCAGGAATCTCTCTGTACAGTATATACCCCGTAGCAAAACTCAAAGGTGGTAAAATGAACTCCGATGCTTTAAAAATGCCAGGTGTGGCGTGTGGACTTTCATCAAGGATCCTTACTATCCATCCATCCATTTTCTGAGCCGCTTCTCCTCAGTCGGGTCGCGGGCGCGCTGGAGCCTATCCCAGCTATCATCGGGCAGGAGGCGGGGTTGCCAGCTGAACCGGTTGCCAGCCAATCGCAGGGCACATACAAACAAACAACCATTCGCACTCACATTCACACCTACGGGCAATTTAGAGTTGTCACTTAACCTACCAAGCATGTTTTTGGGATGTGGGAGGAAACCGGAGTGCCCGGAGAAAACCCACGCAGGCACGGGGAGAACATGAGAAACTCCACACAAGCAGGGCCGGGGATTGAACCCCGATCCTCAGAACTGTGAGGTAGACGCTCTAACCAGTCGGACACCGTGCCGCCGGATCCTTACTAGATTCTCTTATTTTCTTTCCCATGTAGGAACAAAACCCAGAGGTGATAAAAGTGATGTATACTAATGCAGTGTTTCACAACCTTTATTGAGCCAAGGCACACTTTTTTTTTTTTTTTTTTTTAGAAAAATCTCATGGCGCGCCACCAAACAAAAATGTCACAAAAATTATATTACTGAAATAATAGTGATCTTGTCTCAATATACTCACATTTATTTACTCAGCGTGTGTATGCCATTCTGTGGCAACAGGTGGATACGCAGGTTGGTTATGTTGTGATTATGATGTTATGATCTCTCATGGCACGCTAATGTACTGCCGAGCACAGTGGTTGTGAATCACGATACAGTACAAATGAATTCTGATGTTTTTCTGTTTTTAGAATGTAAGTTAGTGTGGGCATTCCACAGGGGTCCTTACTAAATCCACTCCCCCCAACCCCCCATGTAGGACCTGGCTTTGTCCACCGATGAGGCGCTACCTGTTTATAACCGCTGTGCAGTCCATGCGCTCGCTGCCGCCTACCTCAATCTCATCTGCCAGCTCACCACTGTCCCAGCCTTCTGCCAGCACATACATGAGGTCAGTTAGGCTTCTGTTAAGCAGCTATTGTCAATACATTTTCATTTTTCACACGCGCCTTACTCCTCTCCTCCTCAGGTGATCGAAGTGAGACAAAAAGAAAGTCCTTACCTGTTGCCTGAGGATGTCTTTATTGATGTGCCCAGGTACGTCCACGCTGTACTTGTTCCCCTGACACTTACATTACATTAAATGTGACACCTCTCCTCCCTTTTCCCAGACTCCCCTCCTCGCTTGACAAGGTAGAAGGCGACGTGCTGTTCCTCCAGTCCAAGATCACGGAAGTTCTCGGAGGCAGCGGTTACAACACAGAGCGGCTGGCGACCCCCTATGTCCCTCAGTATACTGGTGAGGAAGTATTCTTAAAGGAGCTATGTTATGCATTTTTCCCAGTTGTCGGAATACCATGTGAGACATTATGGTTCCTAGCTGATCATGTCATGGACTGAGAAACTGTGTGGGTGTGGTTATCGTGTAAATTAGCCCTGCTGTTACGTAACAGCATGGCAAATTTTTTATATCATTTTCAGAAATAAGAAGATGATAAAATATTTACTTGGGTGTTTAATTTAATAATTAATGGGTGGACAAGAACAACAGAAATTACAGTAATTATTTGTATACATTAAAAAAGTAAATTATCCATAACAAGGCCCCTTTAAATTAACCATCTTTTCCTCTCAGATCACATTTTTACAATGCCGTTCTACTTATTTGTTTAGATGAGGACCGCCTGTCAAAGAGAAAGAGCATCGGGGAGACGATCTCACTTCAAGTTGACGTGGAGTCCCGAAACAGTCCAGAGAAAGAGGAGGTAAGAGCCCAAATTCCTTTTAATGCGTTGCACCAACTCATGCGATGACTTTGCAAAATAAATCATCACGTCGATCATGTAACGCCTTTCAATCCTGCGCCGACTGTGATCGCTGCATCCGTTTCTGTTTTTGCAGCGGACTCCAGCTGAGGAAATCACCTTTGAAACGTTGAAAAATGCAATCGGTATGTCCACTCTCTCACGCTACAGTGTATTTCACTTTCCCAAGCCCTGTGCAAATTGCTTAAAAAAAACAAAAAATGAATGGGCAGACCACCGCAGACGATTCATATTGAATTTGGCAAGTGGGGAGCTGGACATGTTTCTCGACAGAAAACAAACATAGGTTATTCATTCAAATATTGAATGGCTGTAGTGGAAGCTTCAATGCCAACAGGATTGCTTATTACATTGCATTAACATGACTGATTTAATTTTCATAAGGGTTGTTGCATATTTGTCTGGCATGGAATTTGGGCTTGTCAAAATGGAGAGGATGTTTGTATCGGTCAGGTTTTCCACTAGTTTGTTAGTACCTATGTATGTTATGGCGATGCATGATTTATTTCAGTATGTTTACATTTGGGAAACAGTGGTATAAAAACCCCTCCAAAAGGAGCGCTGAGGCCAATTCCTTTATTTTTTTATGTTGAAAACGTGGGGTCGGACATCTGAATTAAGGATGGTTGTTGTTCAGTCATCAGTCCTAGTTAAAAAAAGTAAACAAAAAACAATATTTCACAAATTCTGCCAGGGTATGTAAAACTTAAGAGCACAACTGTACATATATACATTCCTACCTATCCCTGTCATACTGGAACAAAAGTGTAGGCTACACCATAACCTCATAACCTCTAGGTGGCGGTGTCATATTGGAATGAAGGTGTACAGCTTTTTCATAACCGCTAGATGGCGGCATACATTTATAAAATGTGAACGTTTTTTTTCATTTTCCCCTTTACCTATGTATAATGTCCACTATTGACTTTTGACATTTTTTGGGGGGTGCGTATTATACACGAGAAATTATGCTAAGTTGCGTACAGATTCATTTCCACTGCTTAGTCAACTCATCGTCGTATTTATTGCATTATTAATGGCTTTAAGACCTTTTGAGATACGACCCTCAGAACTGTGAGGCAGACATGCTAACTTCTCGCCCACCCTAAATACTAAGTTGAGTATCAGATCCAGATGCAACTGCCTGCAAATAAAAGCTGAAATATTTGTATCTTTTGGCGTCATAGCCATGTGTTTTCAGTCCACAGGAAAAATAAATGAATTGGCCCCGCCGTTCCTTTTAGGGAGTGTAATTCATAATTCACTGCATAACAAAGCACTCATTAAAATGCTGAGACAACCGACACTGGCCCATATGGCAGCAGTCATCTATTGCTGCAGGAAGTCAAATAACTAAAGGCCTCTCTTTGATGAATCGTGAGAGGCACTGGCTCATGCAAACAATCTTGTAGCTGCGAGTGTATCATGGGTGGCCAACCTACAGCAAACAAGGGCATTTGCAATTCTAAGAACAATAAAAGCGGCAAAGTTTGTTTTTGAAGTACCCCTGGAAATGGCCAAGATCACCTTTCTGTGGAGTTTGCATATTCCCCTCGTGCTTGCATGGGGTTTCTCCTGGTTCTCTGGCTGCTTCTTTAAAAAAAAAAAAAAAAAAAAAAAAAAAAATCATGTTAGGTTTATTAAAGACTTTAAATTGTCCATCGTTGTGAATGCAACATGAATCAAGCGCTACAGAAAATGGACAGATGGATTTATTACCAGTTACCAGCTAACTAGCAATCCTTTACTGCTCAGTTTTTTTTGTTGTTGTTTTTTTTGTGTCAATGTCTTTCTGTCTCCAAAGTGTTCTGTAAATTGACTGTCTGTTGTGGTACTAGAGCGGCTCCAACTACCGGAGACAAATTCCTTGTGTGTTTTTTTGGACATACTTGGCAAATAAAGATGATTCTGATTCTGATTATACAGGACGTTCTTGTACCTGAAATGGCCCCGGTCGGGAAGTGTTTCCCCACACCTGATGGATTCTTGTATTGTTTCTCTCTCCCCCTAGTGGACAGCGTGGGCATGGAGGAGCAGGAGAGGGAGCGGCGGAGGCAAGTGGTGGAAAAGTTCCAGAAAGCTCCGTTTGAGGAGATTGCTGCCCACTGCGGCGCTCGGGTACAACAGATACATCTGCTTTCCACATATGCTTTGTTTTTCTCCCTCACGCGTTGTTTTTCTTGTTTTGTCCTGCTCAGGCCACGCTGCTGCAGAGCAAACTCAACCAGATCTTTGAGATTACAATCAGGTGAGCGACAGCGATGGTTTGTATCAATAAGTTTCCAAGATGATGAAGACGACGACGATCTCTTCTCAGGCCGCCGCCGAGTCCGTCTGGGACCTTATCGTCCGGCTATGGCCAGAACCAGACTCGCTCGGTGCCCATCTACGAGATGAAGTTTCCTGACCTTTGCGTGTATTGAGACGGCACAGTTACCGAACCTTTCATCGACCGTTTGGGGAAACTGCAACAGCTGGAGATGTTTTTTGGTGGAAAAGGTGAAAAAACATGCACCTGGGGCAAGCCAAAATCTCAAGAACAAGCCATTTTTTTCCTCTAGCTCGCCATGGTAGGAATATCTTGGACAATCTTTTCCGTCTTCTGCACTGATTTTGTTAAACCTTTTTTTTTTTTTTTTGAGCCAAAAGTGCTGTCCATCCTCCCACCCGGCCATTGTTTTACCCTTATTTATTATTCTTATTACTTTTTAACAGTAGAATAATAGGTTTCCCCAAAGTTCAACAAGAGGTCCCCCTTGTCTAAATGTATACATAGAGAGAACTATATAAATCTTTAAGCTCATGTACAGTCAAGAAGTATGTGCGTGTAGGTATGTGTATATATTGTATAAGAGCTCAAATTTTAACTGTTGTTAGTGCCCATCAAGTCTTTAGCTAGTACAATTTTTTCTTGTCAGCGACGAATTAAAATATGTAACTGCTGCCCTCGTAAATCCAGAAAAATCAGAAATGTTCCTATTCTGTCTCCGCTCAGGTTTTCTTGGAGTCTAGGTTTGTGGTGTTGCCATAGCGATCTGACTCATGATGCGCAGGTTGACGCCTCCGTTTTGTGGCGTCTTTCCAACTCTAAGCCATCGGCAGTATGTGTATAAACAAGTCGCAGGTAGTTAAAAGCAAAAAAAACAAACAAAGACAGGCAATAAATGAAGCACTCAGTCGGTAGCAGTTCTTGTGTTTGGATCGTGGTGCTGCAAGACAGGGGAAGGTTTTAGTCTGGCTTGGTCTATTCCAACAGACTTTCGTCATATGGAGCATGCTGAGGAGGAGACTGACGAGAGTAACCAGCCCAAAACAAACAACTGAATCAGGCTGTGGTGAAAGCATGAAAAGCATCACACAATTAGAAGGCAAAAAGTTGTAACAGAATTGAAGCCCTTGCCTGGCCAACAACTGTTGGTAGCAGTTCTTGCATGTGTTTCGATCATACGTATGTCTCAACCCACAATTTCCATTGTTGTGGTGCTGCAAGACGGTGGAAGGTTTTAGTCTGGCCAAGTCAATCGAGCATGGGTTTTACCTGCAAAAGAGTAGACTAAAGTGAATAACCGGCCCAAAACACATGGTCAAAGTGCTTCGGCGAGCGCCTGAAAATGCATCACCAAAGTAGGAATGCAAAGGTTCCAACTAAAATGAAGCACTTGCTCAGCCAACAACTGTTACTAGCAGTTATTGTATGTGTTTAGATCGTGCCGCTGCGAGACAGTGGAAGGTTTTAGTAGATCTTGACGGACTTAAACCCAACAGAGCATGCAGAAGAGGAGACAAAGAAAACAACACCTGAACCCACAATCCCAGTTGTTGTTGTGCTACAAGACAGTGGAAGGTTTTAGCCTTGCCAAGTCAGTGTCGCCAGACTTAAACCCTAGAGAGTATGCGTTTTACCTGCAAAAGAGGAAACTACAGTAAAGTGAGAAACCATCCCAAAACAAACAACAACTGAAATAGGCTAGAGTGGAAGCCTCTCAAAAGTGAGAATGCCAAAGTTTGAACAAAAACGAAACACTCTCTCAGCCAACAACTGTCGGTAGCAGCTGTGTATGTTTGGATCTGTGTGTGCGAATCAACAATTCCCATTGTTGTGGTGCTGTGAGAGTTCATCTATTATCTGCCGCTTCCGTGAATTAAGGCGGTCTGATCCCGTTTGTGTCCGACTGTCATGTGTAACACGGTCTGGTCGCCCCTCGTTAATGGACATCCTCATGTTCGTGTGGTTGGTTTCCGCTTCTCTGTTGTCTCTGTTTATTGTTTGCGGTTCGCAGTCATGTCTTGTGACCTTTGGTCGTCCAAGTTGTCTATGAAGCGTCCCAAGGGATGTGATTCTCTTCTAATTTCCCAGACCCGGCGTACTTTTGTCATTCCCCCCATGTAGTCATGGATAGCTTTGTTTACAACGTAGTGCTCGTGCAGGTCAAAAATTCATTCTGTGAACTTTGCACTTTAAAAACTGGAGGACCTAGTGACCAAGGCAGCTTTATTTTGTTTTTTGGGACGTGAATGGAAAAATGCCTTAGCGGTCGGTGTGTCCTGCCTGACGTTGCATGCTCCTATAATGTGTTAGTTCTACAATAAAAGTTGCCAGTCGACTACAATCATTTTGCTTGGATTCTCTCGTCTTTTTCCTGTCACACCAGGAATTTATTGTGCGGTTTTGAATTTACTCAACAAAAATTATATTGCAGGTTTGTATATGTGTTTTTATATCTAAATATATATATACATATATATATATATGTGTGTGTGTGTGTGTGTGTATATATATATATATAAGGCTTCACTGTAATATCGTGCGGTGTATGCCAAATATCACGGTTTGGTATGGGCCTTGCTTTTAAGGTCACGGTTTGGTTCACATTTGCTTCTGTAAATGAACAAAGACTGTTTCATCTTCTGTCTAAATAAGAACAGATTTTATTAAATGCGACAATTGCAGTTTGAACAGGGTGAATTACTGTGCTATAGACACACTAATAATATAATTTGTTATGCAGTTGGCTCCATCTAAAGTGCCTGTGATCAAATGTTGAAATGCGGCGTTGCGGTTGTACTGCACTATTGAATTTTTGTCTGCCAGCCAGGAACGTAGCTGCGCTGTGCTTGTTTACGGACTAGCCTGTAAACAGTTCCACTTCTTGTCCCGTACTTAATACTGTGCATTCTGTGAGGGAACCCTACATGCGAGCAATTGCCTCTCTATGTTGGATTATTATCATTTTAACAAGTTTTGAACAGAAGTTTGACAGCCATGGTTTAAACAATGGCATAATCTTATTACGGACATTTACAACAAAGAAAAGTAACAGCACTCGGACATACTTGATGATACATGCTTGATCGTCCTTAAACATGCCAATGACGAAAACTGGGTAGTTATTGATAGCAACCATGCAAAAGTCAAGCGTCCGGGCTCCAAACTCAGCCCATTATCCTTTGCACATCATTCAGAAGAATGCCCTTGAAGATGCCGACCAGCGTTCTCGGAGGGTTCTTGGCATCGACATTGCCGATCTGTGGACTGCCCCTTGGTAGGCGCGTCTTCATCCCCTGTGGTCTCACCTGGATCTGATTGACATCCTCCTTGCTTGTCAGATGCCTGCGAGACTGAGGGTGGAAAATAGCCTCTGGGGAACCACCGTTGTCCATCGGGAAGGAAAAGATCTTGACCGGTTTGCGTATGCCGCCGGAGGGTTTGCTCCATCGGAAATGCTCAATCGCGTAGGGGCTTCTCTTGGAGCTTTTGCTTCCAGGTGTCATGTACCTGGGGGGTTTACCCCAGCGAAAGTGCTCCATGGAATAGCCCCGCTTGGCACTGTCAGACCCCGCTCTGGGTTCTTTGGTCTTGTTCCTGTTGGGTTTACTCCACCGGAAGTGCTCCATCAGGTAGGAGCGCCGCTTTTCGGCTTTAACTTTGCCGTCCGTCTGAGACGTGTTGACTCTGACGAGGCGGGGGAGGAGTTTATTTTCCCCGCTGATGTTGAGGACCAACTCTCCCAGATCTGGACACTCGGTCTGGCTCGCTGACTTGCAGACTTCCAGGCAGTCCTAGATGGACGCAATCACACAAATGCCAGAGAACGTCAACAAGATTCCATTCCACGTATTCCTTTTGACTTGGCCTTTGAAGTTACAATTTTGCGACGTTAAAAACAATTCACTCAACAGGGTGCCGGTTTTCTTGCTGCCTCTGCATTTTTATAGCACCCTAAGTGGCCAAAAAGGCTTCAAAAAGGGATTGGCAAGGAGGGTTAAATGTCGCAAGAAATGGCCCCCAAAAAATGAAAAGAAGAAATTTCACAATGGTGGAAATTGAGTTTTTATATTTGAGGACGTTCAAAATTTGTTTGCAGAATAAGAACAAATTCAATGACAGTTTGCGAATGAGGCTCACTGTGACTCACCAGCAGTCTCCCGTTGTTGAGCTTTTTGCAGATGGAGCACTCGGACCCCAGCGCCGGGATGGAAATGAACGCCACCAGCAGCACCGACAACCAACGTGGATGCTCCATGCTCAAGTCCGGTCCGCAGCTGCTGAACCTAAAAGGCAACATGAGTGGACAGAATCCATAAAAATATCCATCGTTGGTATCTGTGTTGTTCCATTTCAACATCCTTCATTCCAATATTTTTCGAACATCACTGTGACGTTCAGGCAGGGTCCGTTTTGACAACACACCCAATACAAAGCAAATCGAGTAAAAGAATAGTTTTCTTGGCATTTCATTCCAAAAGCTCTCCATGCTGTTTTTGGACAACAACAAAAACTAATTGGAGGGTGAAAGAACATTGATGCTCAAGTTTATGAATGCACTGTACCCTGTCCAATGAAATACATGCCCAAAAAAAAGAAAAGCAAAGATGCGCTGTGTTTCTACCAAAAAAAGTAGTCCTACAACTGAACATTGCAACGCATTTAGATCCAAAATAAAACTGGTTGTGATTCAGATACAAATAAATAAAATGACACATGCTTTTTACACTACACTAAATTTGAGTATACTATGTTTGGATGAATTCATTAGTTTGCTGTACAATAAAAACGTGTCCGGTGCTCCCCCAGTATTCGCAGGGGATAGGGATTGCGTTTGACCCCCAATCGCAAAATTCTGTGGATAATTTACGCCCATAATTGCACTGAAAAAAAAAAAAAAAAAGAGGGGGGTTAAAATCCTCCAATTCTTGAAGAAGCAAAGAAACTGCTAATAAGCTGTTTTGGAGGGGGGGGGGGGGGGAGAGAAAAATAATAATTTAATTGGAAAAAATAGCTGGGATAGGGTCCAGCATGCCCACGACCCTACTGAGGATAAGCGGTCCAGAAAATGGATGGATGGAAAATGAATATATATATATATATATTCATGAATAGGTGCATCTGCAGGTGCGGAGTATGCGGGGGTCCACTGGATACACTTTTCAGACGTTTTTAAAAAATATATAAATTCATCCTTTCATCCATTTTGAGACCATTTGTTGTTGTTTTTTTAAACAAATTGTCATTGAAACCAATGTGAACTGATGGTGGCCAGATGTGAAGTTTTCTGTCGCCATCTACGGGTGGCATTCTGAAGCGTACTCAAATCTTAACTTTCTGCTCCTATCTCAAGACAAAACAAATCAGCCAAGCAAGCCGAGGCAGTCGCATCTCAAGGCCCCGCTCAGAGCACCTGTGCTTGATTCTCCTCGATTCGATCCACATTCCAGTCGCTACACGGAATGAAAGTTGCCTTTGATTTTTGATGTTAAGAGGCTTACTGGACCTGGTGGGACCCACACACACACACACACACACACACACACTTGAGCTGGGTGAGAAAACCTGTAGCAGGCGTGGCCTCGCTTGCTGTCGGCTCACCCTCATTTCGTGAATGCAAATGCACGTTACATGCACGCCGAAGAAAAGCGATGGTACATAACGTCTGAATGGCCTCGTAATGAGAGCCTGAGGACAATGACTCAAGTTCTAGTGGAGATGCTTTCCTTTTTCACGTTTTTTGATTGTAAAAAGGTCTTTAAAGTTGCTAACCACCATCAACGTATGCTTCGTGCATGGATTTATCCGCTGTCATACGAAACGAGAATTTTGTTGTATTTAATATAAAGAAATCACTGTAATTAGTGTGAAACCAACATATTTGAACTTGAGCTATGTCCATGTATGTTTCTAATTATGGTTTGCTCGACCCTAGTGAGGAGAAGCGGTGCACAAAATGAATGGATGGATGGTAAAATTCTACGCAGTGGTACGTTCAATTACAAGTGCCCAAGTTTATTGAGTTGATTTGACATTTTTTTGGTGTGTGCTGCAAGCCAAAATTTGCTCTGCGATCTTCAAATATGGGCGATTCAGCCGTTTATTGAACGGGACAGATGCAAAACGAAAACGCGAGGAGCTCGGAGCAGATGCCAACACTGAACTAATTGCGGGGTAAACAGCCGAGTTTGCTCCCGGAACGTATTCAACTTAAAAGTCAAGGTCCCACTGTATTTGATCATAACATTAAATGGGTTAAGCAGGAGCGTCAAACTCATTTTTTGTCATGGGCCGCGTCGTCATTACAGTTTCCCTCAGAGGGCCGTATAAGTTTATAATCGCCTCATCATATTTTTACATATGCACAAAAAATGGATGGATAACTCGGTTTTAAATCAGATGTCAAGGATAACAGTTTGTTCTTTGCTGGTGAGAAAACCAACACATTTAACTTTAAATGTTTCTCATTATGATTTGATGCCAGAATGCTGGAGTTGATCCTAAATTTAAGCGGGTAAGGGTTTAAAGGAACAGATTTTCAAGGGAGCCCTAACATACTGTGTGTTGCCTTTACATAATTGCGGTCAAGTTTTGTATAAAATCCTGCTAAATTCTTGCTTTACGAGACCGCGGTGTAGTTCTACATGTTAATATTTAGCGGTTAACGACTCAGTCAAAAATGGTATTTTTGTTAGACTTAATTATGGTCAAGTTAAGTTTTCACTCACAGGACGGTGCTCCACCATTGATGTTTTCAATATGACGTACTCGTTCGATTTATTTATTTTTTTTCCCATCAGCCCGACATTTTTGCGTTTGAGTATTCAAATCAAGTAAAATTGATTTATATATCACTTTTCATACTTTAAAATGCAACACAAAATACTTCACAGAAATGAAAACCGACAAATAAAATGGCAAGAAATATACAAGACCCATGTTAAGAGATTAAAGTTGTAATGTCATCTAATAAACTCGTCAAATGTTGTATAACGTTCCAAAAATCAAGTTGTAATGTTAGGATGAAGTCATAACGTTACAAGAATATAGTCGAAATTAGGTTTTTAGACACGAAAAAGTCAACAAGTAGCCATTTTCAAAAAATCCCTTTTGCAAAGTTAGTTTTTTTTTTTTTTTTTTTTTTAAGTCTCCGAAACTGTTAGCATATAAACAGAGAAAAAAAAGCTCTTCTTTGTTGTGGCAAAAAAGTTACGTTACAAAAATATCGTAATATTCATATATGGATATTCATCATGGATGAAAACACAGGCAACGACTGAGAACTATGTTGTACTCAGTAGTGGAGATATAGCGTTAAACCTTTTTTTTTATCATTTCAGTTTTCCAGATTTTTTGGGGGCGTGGCTAAAATGGCGCCCAATGACACGCACTCGCCATGAGTCGCCCCTCCCCCAATATTGAAGAACTCGAGCGTGCTCGTTGGCATCGGCGGTTATCTGGCACAATTGCAACAATTTCAGTTAGCTAGCTCGCTAGGCCTACGCCTGGAAAATACATCTTCCGTTCAGATAGTCTGCTGGCGTGGCCACTTTAGAGCGCCTCGTTGTCGGCCATGAGTGCGCGCACATCATCGTCATCGTAATAATGATAATGATACATTACACAATCAACACATACAATATATAATATTCAGTAAAAAAAATAAAATAAAATAGATTTAAAAAAAATTCAACATTTTGTAGCAGAGGACCAATTATCAGAGCAACAATAGCACCAAGTAAAAGTGTGAACAACAATACGTCCGTTGAAAAAAGAAATGTTTTCAAGCGAGATTTCAAATTTGTCCCCTAAAAAGTGGCAGTAATTGCGGGCCTTGATTTGAAGTTCTCCTTCACCCTGAAAATGCCCAACTCGATGTTTTTTTTGAATGATATCCCAAATCCCGCCCCTAACCTTGCCGGCGTCTGAATAGAAAGTATTTCTTGGCCGAGCCTTGATGTTTTAACGCATGTCTCCTGTTCAAATGTGGTCAGATTTCAGCCTTCCTTACCTTGACCATGTCCCTGAGGACTGAACGCCTGATACTTTATGGCTACAGCAGATAGCTTACCACTGTGGAATACTTTATGCCAGGACTGGAGGACAACCGCTTCGTAGTCGCTTCACGCTTGAGTCTCTGGAAATCTTTGGAAGTTATTTGTTCCTTGCGACTTCTTTTGATAGTTTCGTGATCATGACCCAATAGCTTTGCAATTTCAATGCATTGCTGCGTTCCTCTTCATTTTTTAATTCCATTTTTTTTTTTTTTTTTATATTTTATATATTTTCAGAGTCAGTCAAAACTCTTATTGGCCCATTTTGTCTGAGGCGGTCACTCTCAAAGTGTGCTACAAGTACCATTCCTGCTATGCGGAACAATCAATGCCCGAGTAGAGTTCACTTGTATTTAACATTTAGTAGCTTAAGTCTGTTTTTTTTGTTTTTTTGTTTTGTTTTATATTTTCCTATCCAGTTTTGTTATCCGTTTATTGCTTGTGTTTAGAACAAATATGTGATTAATTCCAAAATAATGATCTATGCTTTTAATCCACTTTTTTTTCAAGGAAACATCCAAGGGTCCTGTTGATGCATTCATCCCAAATGAAGAAAAATGTAATCAAATGTAAATAGTTGCACTACTATGAGATTTTCAACAAGGTAACTTGTAATTGTAAGCAACTACATTTCCAGTCTTCTTGCCAACACTGTTCAAGCAAAGTTGTTCTCTTCTCCACACTTACCGTTTAGAGTAAGAAAAAAAAAAGGGAGGGGGCCGTTGAGTGGATTCATAGAGATTTGAGGATGACAAGAGATTATTTCTATTTTCATGACTTCAAAATTGAATGTTGGTCAAAATTTCTGATTGATATTGTACTTCATATTTTTCCTGTCCGCCTTCTGCTAAATATTTAAGAGTGACCATCCCTCCCATTCGTTAGTCTTTGTTTTACTGAAATATTGCAGATAGGTTATGCAACCAGCTGCGGTCTTTTCTTCTCATCGGGAAATTGTTGCGTTTCTTTGCATCTTTGAGGTCGCAACCAAGCCGTGATTTACTAAACACTCTGTTCTCACTTTTTTTTAATATAAAGAAACATTTTAAGTAGAAAGGCATGCAAAGCAATCAGCTGATCTCACTCACTCATCCCTGCTAAACCTAAAAAAAAAAAAAAAAAAAACTAAGTGAAAATGTTCTTACCTTTACGGAGTGAATGCTTTCTTTTTTGGTAGTCTCTTTCTGTATCTGTTTTTTTTTTTTGGTAGTGCGCTGTGACTCTTATGCGGCACCTCTCAGCTGCTCTGCGCTCAGTCTTTGTGTGCTCTCAGCTCTTTTTATAGAGCGCCTCAAGGCCTCGGGTGTGAGATGGACGTGAGGGATCTCCCACTCGGTGTGGGCGGGGGATCGATTCTTAGTGTGTGCATGTGTTTCAGTGTGTGCGTTAGCTCACGTTTTGGGGTTTTTTTTTTTTAATCAGTCGCACAGCTCACGTCACTGTAGGTGACGGCGCCTTGAGAATTGACCTCTGACTTCCTCCCGTAATTGTCCCTGAAACACAAAAAAAAAGATGTAATGTTCCGACTAAACGCTGATACAGCTGTGCCTTGAGATACGACTGACCCGACTCACGTGTTTTTCCAGATAGACGTGTTTTTTTTTTTTTTTTTTTGCTTTGACTTACAAGCAGAAAATTACAAGCGCTGCATGGTGGCAGTGAACGCAACTCAAATCAATTTGGCAGACAGTGAAATATTCTTCTCAACATAAAACAAATTACATACCGTGTATTTAAAAAAAAAACATAACTTTACCTTTAAATCAGATAGCTTAATGCTAAGGCATAATGAGAAATGCCATAGACAGGCTAACAAATAGCCTCCATTTGACAGTGTAAGGGTTATTTGAACACAAACAGTGCAGCAACACATGTATACAGACAATACAACAATATTGCTGGAAGCCATATGACAATATTTCAAATGTTTCTGTTTTTGACATGTAATTCCTTATTTTCTATTCCTATTTATTAAAAAAAGGATTATGTTACGTGAATAAAGTTTGGATGTTAAAAGAATTTAAATCACGATGTTATGAGAATAAAGTCGTAACATAAGAAAAAAAAGTCTCAATGTGACAAAAAAAAAAAAAAAAGAGCGTAAATTGCCAGCATTTTTTTAATGTGCGCCCCGCATCACAGCGCTGGTCCAGCCCCCTCAAGAACTGACCTCCATCTTCGTCCTTCCTGGAGGATTCTGCGGCGTGACAGGTAAGGTTTTGTTCCATCAAAAGTTGATGAAATGTCATGTTAATCCTTTGCTCCCGATCCCACACTTGAAAGGTCAGCCGGATGAATGTCTGCATCACGCGTGTAACTCGATTGGGACGCCACGGAAATTTCATCAGTGCCGCCGAGGCCTGACTCATTGTTAAGGGTAACAACACAAACACACACACACACACACTAGAGCAGAAAGCTGTGCTTGAAAGCATAAAAGCCTACTAAAACATCTGAACTTCATTTTGGTCAACTTGCAATGGTGGCATCTGTGTGCTGACTCACATTTAACATGGTTTTGAATGAGATTGGTTAATTCTGAACACAGTTACATCCCAGTTACAAGAGGGTGTGTAGACTAGTGCAACCGCATTCTGTCAGTTGTTTATTTTTACCTCCCATCTCAAAGAGGACTTTTTTTTATTCAATTGAGTTGTACAGGTTATAAGTTACATTAATGGTGGGAAGGTTTGTCTTGGTCTCATTTTTGTATATCACAAAGATCTGGCATTTGAACGGGCGTGTGGAGACTTTTTATATCCACTGTATATACTTTTTGTGTCATTTCTCTGTTTTTGTGTGCCGTGATATTTTACTCATGGAAACTGCTGTATTTGCCTTGGCTTAATAAAGACTAGGAAACACTGCTGTACTTAAATGTCACAATTGTCGTTAAATTAATGGTTCCACAAGGCTCACTACTACTACTACAGTATGCTCTACATCATTTATTCTCAGTTGGTGTGCCGGGACCCAAAAGTGGGTTGCGGACCCATTTTGGGTTGGTCGCGGACAGCTAGTAAAATAGTTACATGTACTGTATTGATTTTCTGAATGTATTTATTTATTTACTTATAAATTTTTTCCAAGGGTACCGTGTTCCCACACGGAACATAGTAGGAAAGCGACAAGAAATCTTTACTCGGTAAACGAATACAGAGCAACTCAGCCTCTGGATGGTGGATGTCATGGCGAACAATATGCTTTTAGCGTTAAAGCAAGCTCATTCGAAATGGCATAGAAAACTACAATATACTGTACATGTGTTTTATGAGGCTATATATTTCTATGAAAAAAATATTTTTTGCTCTTAACTTCACTAAAAGTGAGTCGCGGCTTTGCAACAATGGGAAAATGTGGGTCCCACGGTGAGAATAGTTGAGAACCACTGTCCTGGATGAATGTTAAAATTACCTGGCGTTGCACTAGAGAACAAGTGGTGTTCCACAAGACTCAATACTAGGTCCACTTGACATAAATGTCAAAATTAGTTGACGTTCCAACAGGAAAGCTACATAATCTAAATAGAAACGGTGGGTCCTCGGTTTATGACGGTACCGACATCCAACATTTTGAGTTTCTGAATTTTGTGCAGCGAACCAATTTTGGCAATGCCATAAGAATACGCGGTCACATGATGGCATGCTCAGCTAACACCGTACTCTAATTGTGACTTTCGTACTGCGTTAGCGTAAGTTAGTGATCGACTATGGGGCATTACAACTTAGGTACAAATATGCAATGGTAAAAAATAGTTGCAAAATGTTGTAATCTTCGGAGAATAAACGTCCATTTTTTGAGGTTGATTGGCAGTTGACAGTTAGGCGGGGCTTGGCTTCAGCGCATTCAACGGACACGCCGAAAGCGTTCGTGGTCGATGTGAGAGAACGGTTTGATTTTTCATGATATTGAAGCCTGATTTGATATACTCGGCTGCTTTTTTAATCATTCAAATATGGCAATGTTGTTCAAAACTCTTCTCTGTGGTGTGTGAAATTTACAAGACATTTATTTTCACTTTAAAGAGACTGTTGTGGAAAATAAGACGCAATGTTAAAAATAGTTACAAAATGTTGTAATCGTAGGAGAATAGAGTTACATTTTTGGGGGTACATTGTCAGTTATTACCAAAATAAAGTTGTGATTTTAACGAGTCAAGGTCAAAATCGCTACACAAACCTAGACCCTGTTTCTAAAACGTATATACTAACCATTTCTTACCTTGACGCTAATATACATGTGTGCTAGCAACTTTTGTTGTTCTCCTATGATGACTTGGCTGCAATTGGTGGGCTCCCAGTCGAGGGTGCGCCGTGCTTGTCACCCAAAGTCAGCAGGGATCGTCTTCAGCGGTGAGGACAAGGGCTTTCGAAAATGAGGGGATCTTAGGACCTAATCCTCGTCATTTTCCCCTCTCAAAAAAGATGAGTTTAATCTTTCATCTCGAATCATTCTTTTCTTTTCTTTTCTTTTCTTTTCAGTGTAGCCCTCAAACTCCTTGAAATGAAAAACAATATATTTGAATAATGCATTTGTTCTGCTCCAGTTACAGACATTAATAAATCACATCTTAAGTGCATTCTTTTCTTTTCTTTCTTTTAATATACAAATTCTGTGGGGATAGGAGGCCCCATGCTCGTGGAGCCAATGTTACATCAGCGATTTTTAGAACGAACGAGGGCCGTGCCTTAGATAAAAAAATGCATTTACTCAATATACATATTAGCTCACCTGAGGGGGAAAAAGAAAACCCAACCATCCAAAACCTGCCGCCATAAATCCGTCACTTTGGAATCCCGAACACATTTTTAATTCTTCGGCAGTTTTCCCAAGTGACCTGCTGTTTGCCACAGTTTGTGTAAGTGCCAGTGAGACGAGACATTCCGAACCATTTCAAGTCACGACGTGTCATTGTGAGACGCGGATAGGCAATGATAGCCTTTGACCCCGTTTTGTGCCTTGAAGGCCAAAAGGTTTCCTGCTTTGAGATAAAGAAAACCGATTAGCGGTGGAACATTGCCTTCTGGAGAACACTCTGTTCAGAAACATCACTATTGATCTGACCTCCGAGGTTAAAGAATAATAAATAGAAGACTAAAGACTAGGCCGACATCGACGCAATGTCCAATACCGCATTTCCAGGGACGTATTTCTTCTGAGCTGCAGATGGGCATTTGTTATGGACAAGTGGAGGAATGTAACAAACTAAAAATACTTTGTGACGTGGCGTTCCACAAGGCTCGATACTGATTCCGCCGATTCTCACAGTGGAGCGGTGCCGTGAAATATGAGTCACCCGACTTAAGAGTGACGAGGCAAATTTCTGCTTTGACTTACAAGCCAACATTTAAGATACAAGTGCTTTATGGTGGCAGTGAAAACTCTTCATGGAGAGAAGACGGAAGAGCGAGGGGTGCGACAGGGAGGTAGGGCTACTGTGACCATTATAGAGGGCCTCGTTGTCTGCTGTGAGTGCATGCACTTCACAAGAAAAGGTGGAAGAGTGATGTAAAAAAAAAAATTTTTAAATCGAGAAAGTCAGACGTGACAGCCAGCGTGTGGACAGGGGCTTTGCGTTGGCGTGGTCACTTTAGAGCGCCTCGTTGTTGCGGGTTTGGAAAGTCCCACTACGACCTGGTTGCATATATTCCAGCCACTGGAGCCTTTAAGCGGAACATTTTTCACAACTCAAACATGTAGTTATGCGTAGGCATAAGAAAAATGCTGGACGAAGTCGCATCCATTTTTCCAGCTCGTAATGGAGCTATTTGATTGGCCCTGGACAGTTGGGCAGGGCGTGGCTTCAGCGCATTCAAGGGACACGCCCACAGCGTCAGTGTGCGATATGCGAGAGCGGTTCGATTTTTCGTCATTTTGAAGCCTCATTGGATATACTTGGCTGCTTTTTAATTGTTCAAATATGGCAAGGTTGTTGACAACTCTTCTCCGTGGCGTGTCAAATTTACAAGACATTTATTTTCACTTCAGAGAGACTCTCAGGCAGCGGTTCTTAACTCGGGTTTGATCAGACCCCAGGGGTTCGGCGAGGCAGTCGCTGGGGTTCAACGGAGGACTCGACACACACGGTGTGTGCGTGCTTGCATGCATTTTTTACGCGGCATTTTCAAAACGCAACGCCGCGTCAAGGTGGCCGTTTACCATTGCGGCGCTGCGCCTCCAGTTGAAACGCTTTGTTCTTTATTTAACGACATTTCAACGATAGACGAGTTGAGTAGCATTGCTGTGGCGTCAGCCAGCGCATCCAACAATAAAAAAGAGCCCCAAAAATGTACTCTTACCTACGAACAATTTTCGAGAATTGCAGAAATAACATAAAGAAAAGGAATTGTGAATTTTCACAACAAATTCCGTTCCTCTGACATGGGAGTGGAACTTACCGAGGGGAATGGCAACAGCGAAATTCACATTCACTTATAGTACATTTCCATTGAATTGAATTTTTCTTTTGCTTTTTTGTTGGTTTAGTTCTTTTAACACAATGATCTTGTGTGCAACTGATGCGTGGTTCATGTTGTGCGTGACCTGGATGACTGACAATCTACACGGACAATAAAATATATATTTGAAGGATATTTTATTTCTCAAATTAGGAAGGGTTCCTGGAACTCCAGATGAAACTGGCGGGGTTTGCGTACCTCCAACAAGGTTAAGAACCACTGCTCTAAGGGGATAAAGTGCTTGAAGCAAGTGAAACGCTCGGACACTGAAACAAAGAAGAAATACAAAATCTTGGCAGACAGCGAATGAGCAAACATATTTTGCCTTGATTTGGGATTTAATCTGGGTTGGATTTTAGTTTTTGCAGTGCACTTTTCACTAAATTTCCTCATCCCCCCCCCCCCCCCCCCCAAAAAAAAAAACATGCACATTAGCTTGGTTGAAGATGAAATTATTCAAAAGTGTGAATGTGAGCGTGAATGTTTGTTTTTTTTGGTCTGTATGTGCGCTCTGATTGGGTGATGCCCCAAAGTCAGCTGGGATAGGCTCCAATTCAGCCGCCACCCGAATGAGGACAGGAGCCGTAGAAAAGGAATGCATTTCCCGATAGGAGAAAAAGGTCTTGTTTTCTTTTAGTGGTGAAGTTCCTCACGTAGTAGGAATCTTTACTTGGGGACTACAAGTCCCGGGATGATGAAACTATGTTGCAATTGAGCAGTACCGGCTCGTTTTTCCAACTCTGCTGTGGCGTCCCCTTAAGTCGAAGTCCAAACAGAACTCTGAAGCCGTCCATTTGCCGACAAGGAAGCTTTTCCCTATCGGGGTCCTTTTAAACTTCTTCAGTGAAACCAATGGAAATTTCGTTCACCCGTTCCCAAAATCCCAACAAATCTTTTTGTAATGTGTTTTTATAACCATAGAAAAAAAAAAACTCTATAATATTGTACTTTATAAAAACATTCAGTTATGACATAATTCAAGAGAAGGTAAAGAACCAAACAATTTTGTCCACATTTTTTGCTTTAACTCAATAAATGTTGTGCTGCTCCTTCTGTCGTGTGCGTCTCGGTTCAGCAAAAGACTATTTTTTTTTTTTTTCATTGAATTCACCATAAAAAAAATCTGCTTCAACTCAAAATGTGTGGCTCGCTTTTCAATTTCGGGTACGAGCCTTTTGAGACTTTTCCCGTGCATTTTCACGACAGAGCGCGTCCCGTCCATTTAGTGTCAGGGCCTCCCGGACGCTATCGAGTGATTTTAGGGGGGTCGTGTTCAGTACCCCCAAAAATGGAAAAAACTATGGGAAGTTAACCGGCATGTTGACACCCCCTCGCCAAAAGGTTTCATGAGTCTGAACAGCAATAGTTTGCACTCCTCGGTGCCGGGGCCCCTAATGATAACAATAATAGCAGTGACGCCTCCTTTTTCCACATTTTACTGCAATCAGATCTTTCAGTATAATGACAAGGGGGGGACAAAAATATTTTGTTACTGGTGATATTAAACAGATGTTTGTGCCGACAAAACAACAAAAGACAATCAGTATTAATGAAATGTGGAGCCTGAAACAACACGTTGCTTCATCCAAATTGTGCCAAGCGGCGATCGTGAAGGGATAAGGATGCGTTCAAGCCCCCCGGACCACGTGGTCATATGATTAACAGACGTCCTTTAACGTGCTTGCATTCGAGATGGCGAGCAGCTGCTATTCCCGCAGTCGGCGTCGGGGTACGCGCTTTACAGCCGCCATTCTGTGTTTCGTCAGAAATGCATGAACCGCCTCTCGTGTCGCAACTATTGACAATTCTATTTCCGTGCATCCTATTCGGACGCCTCTCCGCGCGATCTTCTCACGTTATCGGCGACCGCAATCGTGAATCGCAATCGTGGGATCTCATCCGTGCTATTTACGACAAGTTTTGTTGCCTTTTAAAGTGGGCAGACATTTAATGGAAGACACCTGCACTCCTTAAAGTTCTTAACTTGCGAGTATAAACTTGTACATGAATTTCATCTTTTGGAGGTTAAAGTCGTAATGCTGTATAATGAGAGTAAAATCCTCGTTTTTTTGGAAAGCGAGTGTATCTTTCAAATATTTATTTTTACATTTTGAAGAAAACGTTGTACAATCCACTGCACCGCAATTTTTTTTTTTAGATTTCAGAGATTAAGTTCTTAATCTTATGAGAATATAATTGTAAATATTTCGGAAAGAAGAATGTATATTTTTCAGAAAAGTGGGCTCACTACTTTGTGACCCAAAAAAATCCGATTGACTAGTCGACAAGTAATTCTCGACAAAAACAAAGATGTTTGAGCCCGGCAAAAAGGAATATGATTGACAACTACGTTTGTTCTCGATGCACTTTTAGTGATTAGTTGAAGCAGAACCTTGAATTTTGGAAGCTACACATGATACAACTTAGTTGTTACACTGTTATTACACAGTTGTTACATGCAAGTTTTGGAAACAGCAAACAAAAGTGAAGCGCTTTTGGCAGCATCAAAATTCTTAATCTGGCTTGACTTTACGTAACCTCACATGAAAGCGGACCCGTCGCCAATCCGCTGTTCAAGCCTTAAATCCGAACGTATCTCCATCAGCTCAAAGCCGAAACTCGGCTCCATTTCATTCTTCTTTTTCCAAGATATTTTGAAAGAACTTAGTGGCATCTGGATGAGGCTCATGTCCCGGCCGCGAGTTGGAGCCGAACACAGACATTTTTATGAGCCGTAAGATTTTAAGACACCTGCGCGTACTACGCTTTATCTTTATGCTTTATGCTATATCGAAATAACCTCGCTTGTAACTCAAACCCATCCATCCATCCATTTTCTACCGCTTACCCGAGGTCGGGTCGCGGGGGGAGTTGCTTTAGCAGGGACGCCCAGACTTCCATCTCCCAAGCCAGTTCATCCAGCTCTTCCGGGGGGATCCCGAGGCGTTCCCAGGCCAGTCGAAGGATGTAGTCTCTCAGCGTGTCCTGGGTCGTCCCCGGGGTCTCCTCCCGATGGGATGTGCCCGGAACACCTCACCAGGGAGGCATCTGAATCAGATGCCCCAGCCACCTCATCTGGCTCCTCTCGATGCGGAGGAGCAGTGGCTTTACTCTGAGCCCCTCCCGGATGACCGAGCTTCTCACCCGTTCTCTAAGGGAGTGCCCGGACACCCTGCGGAGGAAACTCATTTCGGCCGCTTGCATCCGGGATCTCGTTCTTTCGGTCATGACCCACACTTCGTGACCATAGGTGAGGGTACAACATCGAACTGCGACCTAGGGTGTCCTGGTGCCAAGTGCACGTGTGGACACCCTTATGCTTGAACATGGTGTTCGTTATGGACAAGCCGTGATGAGCACAGAAGTCCAACAACAGAACACCGTTCGAGTTCTGATCGGAGGGGCCGTTCCTTCCAATCACGCCCTTCCAGGTCTCACTGTCATTGCCCACGTGAACATTGAAGTCCCCCAGCAGAACGATAGAGTCCCCAGCGGGAGCGCTCTCCAGCACCCCCTCCAAGGACTCCAAAAAGGGTGGGTACTCTGAACTGCTGTTTGGTGCATAGGCACAAACAACAGTCAGGACCCGTCCCCCCACCCGAAGGCGGAGGGAGGCTACCCTCTCGTCCACCGGGGTGAACCCCAACGTACAGGCGCCGAGCCGGGGAGCAATAAGTATATCCACACCTGCTCGACGCCTCTCACCGTGGGCAACTCCAGAGTGGAAGAGAGTCCAACCCCTCTCGAGAGGACTGCTACCAGAGACCAAGCTCTGCGTGGAGGAGAGTCCGACTATATCTAGTCGGAACTTCTCGACCTCACACACCAGCTCGGGCTCCTTCCCTGCCAGACAGGTGACATTCCACGTCCCTAGAGCCAGCTTCTGTAGCCGTGCATCGGATCGCCAAGGTCCCCGCCTTCGGCCACCGCCCAGCTCGCACTGCACCCGACCCCTATGGCCCCTCCCACAGGTTGTGAGCCCATGGGAAGGGGGACCCACGTTACCCTTTCGGGCTGTGCCCGGCCACCAGGCGCTCGCCTTCGAGCCCCACCTCCGGGCCTGGCTCCAGAAGGGGGCCCCGGTGACCCGCGTCCGGGCAAGAGAAACCTGAGTCGATTTTTGTCATCATCATAAGGGGTCTTTCATTAGGGTAACTCCAACACTTCCATCCATTTTCTGAGCCGCTCATCCTCACAAGGATCGCGAGCCTGCTGCAGCCTATCCCAGCTATCTTCGGGCAGGAGGCGGGGTACACCCTGAACTGGTTGCCAGCTAATCGCAGGGCACATACAAACAAACAACCATTGGCACTCACATTCACACCAACGGGCAATTTAGAGTCTTCAATCAACCTACCACGCATGTTTTTGGGATGTGGGAGGAAACCGGAGTGCCCGGAGAAAAGCCAGCTGAGACGGATACAAGGATCAAAGTCCACTTTTCGTGATCTTTCGAACGCACGTAATTCCGAAAAGAGGACGATTCAATAAAATGAAGCACATGTTGGCATGCGTCACAGTGTCTCGCACGTGTCAGCCTCTTGTTGTGTTGCTGCTTGCCACATTGCACCAGAACGTTCTGGTAGGCTTTGTGCCTGTAAAAAAACAGTGGAACACGTCTGCTATTTACTATCGCACTTGTACTTGTCCTTGTTGCGTTAACAACATCAACATTTTTTTCTGGGGTGCGTTACATTTAAAGGCTTTGTAAAGTGAATGCAAATATATATTTTTTCGAAATAAATTATACATGGAGGAAGATCTTCTTCTCCTTTGGGCTTGTTGTCCCTTTCGGGGTCGCCACAGCGCGTCCTCCTTTTCCATGTCAGCCTATCTCCTGCATCCTCCTCTCCAACACCGACTGCCCTCATGTCTTCCCTCACGACATCCATCAACCTTCTCTTTGCTCTTCCTCTCGCTCTCTTGCCTGGCAGCTCCATCCTCATCACCCTTCTACCAATATACTCACTATTTCTCCTCTCGACGTGTCCGAACCATCCAAGTCTGCTCTCTCTAACTTTGTCTCCAAAACATCGAACCTCGGCTGTCCCTCCGATGAGCTCGTTTCTAATTTGATCCAACCTGGTCACTCCGAGAGCGAACCTCCCCATCTTCATTTCCGCCACCTCCAGCTCTGCTTCCTGTCGTCTCTTCAGTGCCACTGTCTCTAATCCGTCCATCATGGCTGTTTTATAAACTTGGCCCTTCATCCGAGCAGAGACTCTTCTGTCACAAAACACACCTGACACCTTCCTCCACCCGTTCCAACCTGCTTGGACCCGTTTCTACACTTCCTGACCACATATATATATATATATATATATACACACACACACACACACACACACACATGGAGGAAGATAATTCCTGAAAATGTAGTATTCACTCATGGAGATATAACATTAAACTGTTTTTCACTATTTCAGTTTTCCTGATTTTTTTTTGGGGGGGGGGGGGGGGGGGCGTGGCTAAAACGGTGCCATTGTCGTCCATCATGAGTAGCCCCTCTCCCACTATGTAAGAACTTGAGCGGCTTCTTTCGCATTAGCATTACACAGTGCATTTGCGACGTGCAGCTAGCTAGCTAGCTATACCTTTACCCTGAAATGTATTTTCTGTTCGGCTTGTCCGCTGGGTTGGCCGCTCTAGAGCGCCTCATTGTTGTCCAGAGTGTCCCAACAGAAGCCTCTCCTCAGTGCAAGACACATGAAAGCATGCCTGGAGTTTGCCAAAAAACACCTGAAGGACTCCAAGATGGTGAGAAATAAGATTCTCTGGTTTGACGAGACCAAGATAGTGTCGTGTCATTGTGAGACGCAGATAGGCAATGATAGCCTTTGACCCCGTTTTCTGGTTTCCTGCTTTGAGATAAAGAAAACCGATTGGCGGTGGAACATTGCCTTCTGGAGAACATTCTGTTCAGAAACATCACTATTGATCTGACCTCCGAGGTTAAAGAATAATAAATAGAAGACTAAAGAGTAGGCCTACATCAACGCAATGTCCGATACCGCATTTCCAGGCAGATGGGCATTCGTTATGGACAAGTGGAGGAAATTAACAAACTACAAATACTTTGTTACGTGGTGTTCCACAAGGCTCGATACTGATTCCGCCTATTCTCACAATGGAGCGCTGCCTTGAAATATGAGTCACCCGACTTAAGAGTGACGAGGCAAACTTCTGCTTTGACTTACGAGCCAACATTTAAGATACAAGTGCTTTATGGTGGCAGTGAAAACATTTCATGGAGAGAAGACAGAAGAGCGAGGGGTGAGACAGGGAGGTAGGGCTACTGTGACCATTATAGAGGGCTTCGTTGTCTGCTGTGAGTGCCTGCACTTCACAAGAAAAGGTGGAAGAGTGATGTAAAAAAAAAAATTTTTTAATCGAGAAAGTCAGACGTGACAGCCAGCGTGTGGACAGGGGCTTTGCGTTGGCGTGGTCACTTTAGAGCGCCTCGTTGTTGCGGGTTTGGAAAGTCCCACTACGACCTGGTTGCATATATTCCAGCCACTGGAGCCTTTAAGCGGAACATTTTTTACAACTCAAACATGTAGTTATGCGTAGGCATAAGAAAAATGCTGGACGAAGTCGCATCCATTTTTCCAGCTCGTAATGGAGCTATTTGATTGGCCCTTGACAGTTGGGCGTGGCTTCAGCGCATTCAAGGGACACGCCCACAGCGTCGGTGTCCGATATGCGAGAGCGGTTCGATTTTTCATGATTTTGAAGCCTCATTGGATATACTTGGCTGCTTTTTAATTGTTCAAATATGGCAAGGTTGTTGACAACTCTTCTCCGTGGCGTGTCAAATTTACAAGACATTTATTTTCACTTTAGAGAGACTCTCAGGCAGCGGTTCTTAACTCGGGTTTGATCAGACCCCAGGGGTTCGGCGAGGCAGTCGCTGGGGTTCAACGGAGGACTCGACACACACGGTGTGTGCGTGCTTGCATGTATCCTTTAAAGCTTTTTTTACGTGGCATTTTCAAAACGCAACGCTGCGTCAAGGTGGCCGTTTACCATTGCGGCGCTGCGCCTCCAGTTGAAACGCTTTGTAAGGTCTTGTTTTCTTTTAGTGGTGAAGTTCCTCACGTAGTAGGAATCTTTACTTGGGGACTACAAGTCCCGGGACGGTGAAACTATGTTACAATTGAGCAGTACCGGCTCGTTTTTCCAACTCTGCTGCGGCGTCCCCTTAAGTCGAAGTCCAAACAGAACTCTGAAGCCGTCCATTTGCCGACAAGGAAGCTTTTCCCTATCGGGGTCCTTTTAAACTTCTTCACGTTTGTAACTATGCAGTGGTGCTCAAAATACTCAAATCATCTTTCCCCGGTGAAACCAATGGAAATTTCGTTCACCCGTTCCCAAAATGTGTTTTTTTTAACTGTATAAAAAAACCTCTATAATATTGTACTTTATAAAAACATTCAGTAATGACATAATTCAAGAGAAGCTAAAGAATCAAGCAATTTTGGCCACATTTTTTGCTTTAACTCAATAAATGTTGTGCTGCTCCTTCTGTTGTGTGCGTCTAGGTTCAGCATACTTTTTTTTTTTCATTGAATTCCCCCTAAAAAAAATCTGCTTCAACTCAAAATGTGTGGCTCGCTTTTCAATTTCGGGTACGAGCCTTTGAGACTTTTTCCGTGCATCCTGTCACGACAGAGCGCGTCCCGTCAATTTAGTGTCAGGGCCTCCCGGATGGTATCGTGTGATTTTAGGGGGGTCGTGTTCAGTACCCCCAAAAATGCACAAGCCAGTGCAAACTGTAGGCCGGTACCAAGCCCGGATAAATGCAGAGGGTTGCGTCAGGAAGGGCATCCGGCTTAAAGCTTTGCCAAACAAATATGAGCGTTCATCCAAAAGAATTCCATACCGGATCGGTCGTGGCCCGGGTTAACGACGTCCGCCACCGGCGGCGTCAACCTGCGGGTCGCCGGTGGAAATTCAGCTACTGTGGGTCGAAGTCGAAGAAGAAGAAGAGGTGGAAAGCGGGTTCTTCGGCAGAAAGAGAAGAGGAAAGCACAGAGCTGAGAACTGAATGTGGGGACTTTGAATGTTGGGACTATGACAGGAAAATCTCAGCATTTGGTTGACATGATGATTAGGAGAAAGGTTGATATATTGTGTGTCCGGGAGACCAGGTGGAAAGGCAGTAAGGCTAGAAGTTTAGTGGCAGGGTTTCAATGATTTGACCATGGTGTCGATGGGAAGAGAAATGGAGTCGGGGTTATTTTCAAAGAAGAGTTGGCTAAGAATGTCTTGGAGGTGGAAAGAGTATCAGATCGAGTGATGAGGCTGAAACTTGAACTTGAGGGTGTTATGTGTAATGTGATTAGCGGCTATGCCCCACAGGTAGGATGTGACCTAGAGGTCAAAGAGAAATTCTGGAAGGAGCTAGATGAAGTAGTTCTGAGCATCCCAGACAGAGAGAGAGTCGTAATTGGTGCAGATTGTAATGGACATGTTGGTGAAGGAAATAGGAGTGATGAAGAAGTGATGGGTGAGTCCCGGCATCCAGAAAAGGAACTTGGAGGGACAGATGGTGGTAGACTTTGCAAAAAGGATGCAAATGGCTGGAGTGAACAGTTTTTTTCCAGAAGAGGCAGGAACATAGGGTGACCTACAAGAGCAGAGGTAGAAGCACGCAGGTGGATTACATCTTGTCCAGACGATGTCATCTGAAGGAGGTTACCGACTGTAAGGTTGTGGTAGGGGAGCGTGTGGCTAGACAGCATTGGATGGTGGTGTGTAAGATGACTCTGGTGGTGGGGAGGAAGATTAGGAAGACAAAGGAAGAGCAGAGAACAGTGTGGTGGAAGCTGAGACAGGACGAGTGTTGTGCACCTTTTCGGGAAGAGGTGAGACAGCCTCTCGGTGGACAAGAGAAGCTTCCAGAAGACTGGAACCAAGGTGATCAGAGAGTACTTGGTGTATCTTCTGGCAGAAAATGAGAGAAGGAAAAATACAAGGAAAAAGGTTAGCTAAGAAGAAGTGGGACACTGAGAGGACCGAGGAGAGGCGAAAGGAATACGTTGAGATGTGACACAGGGCAAAGGTAGAGGTGGCAAAGGCCAAACAAGAGGCATATGATGACATGTATGGCAGGTTGGACACTAAAGAAGGAGAAGATGATCTCTACAGGCTGGCCAGACAGAGGGATAGAGATGGGAAGGATGTGCAGCAGGTTAGGGTGATTAAGGATAGAGATGGAAATATGTTGACTGGTGCCAGCAGTGTGCTAGGTAGATGGAAAGAATACTTCGAGGAGTTGATGAATGGGGAAAATGAGAGAGAAGGGAGAGTAGAAGAGGCAAGTGTGGTGGACCAGGAAGTGGCAATGATTAGTAAGGGGGAAGTTAGAAAGGCATTAAGGAGGATGAAAAATGGAAAGGTAGTTGGTCCTGATGACATTCCTGCGGAGGTCTGGAAGCATCTAGGAGAGGTGGCTGTGGAGTTTTTGACCAGCTTGTTCAATAGAATTCTAGCGCGTGAGAAGATGCCTGAGGAATGGAGGGAAAGTGTGCTGGTGCCCATTTTTAAGAACAAGGGTGATGTGCAGAGCTGTAGGAACTAGAGAGGAATAAAGTTGATGAGCCACACAATGAAGTTATGGGAAAGAGTAGTGGAGGCTAGACTCAGGACAGAAGTGAGTATTTGCGAGCAACAGTATGGTTTCATGCCTAGAAAGAGTACCACGGATGCATTATTTGCCTCGAGGATGTTGATGGAAAAGTACGGAGAAGGTCAGAAGGAGCGCCATTGTGTCTTTGTAGATCTAGAGAAAGCCTATGACAGAGTACCCAGAGAGGAACTGTGGTACTGCATGCGGACGTCTGGAGTGGCAGAGAAGGATGTTAGAATAATACAGGACGTGTACGAGGGCAGCAGAACAACGGTGAGGTGTGACAGACGAATTTAAGGTGGAGGTGGGACTGCATCAGGGATCAGCCCTGAGCCCCTTCCTGTTTGCAGTGGGGATGGATAGGCTGACAGATGAGGTTAGACTGGAATCCAACAACAGGAAGCAGAGCTGGAGGTGGCGGAAAATGAAGATGTTGAGGTTCGCTCTCGGAGTGACCAGGTTGGATCAAATGAAATATGAGCTCATCGGAGGGACAGCCGAGGTTTGATGTTTTGGGGACAAAGTTAGAGAGAGCAGACTTGGATGGTTCGGGCACGTCCAGAGGAGAAATAGTGAGTATATTGGTAGAAGGATGATGAGGATGGAGCTGCCAGGCAAGAGAGCGAGAGGAAGAGCAAAGAGAAGGTTGATGGATGTCGTGAGGGAAGACATGAGGGCAGTCGGTGTTGGAGAGGAGGATGCAGGAGATAGGCTGACATGGAAAAGGAGGACGCGCTGTGGCGAACCCGAAAGGGACAACAAGCCCAAAGGAGAAGAAGAAGAAGAAGAAGAAGAAGAAGTGTTCAGTACCCCCAAAAATGGAAAAAACTATGGGAAGTTTACCGGCATGTTGACACCCCCTCGCCAAAAGGTTTCATGAGTCTGAACAGCAATAGTTTGCACTCCTCGGTGCCGGGGCCCCTAATAATAACAATAATAGCAGTGACGCCTCCTTTTTCCACATTTTACTGCAATCAGATCTTTCAGTATAATGACAAGGGGGGGACAAAAATATTTTGTTACTGGTGATATTTAACAGATGTTTGTGCCGACAAAACAACAAAAGACAATCAGTGTTAATGAAATGTGGAGCCTGAAACAACACGTTGCTTCATCCAAATTGTGCCAAGCGGCGATCGTGAAGGGATAAGGATGCGTTCAAGCCCCCCGGACCACGTGGTCATATGATCAACAGACGTCCTTTAACGTGCTTGCATTCGAGATGGCGAGCAGCTGCTATTCCCGCAGTCGGCGTCGGGGTACGCGCTTTACAGCCGCCATTCTGTGTTTCGTCAGAAATGCATGAACCGCCTCTCGTGTCGCAACTATTGACAATTCTATTTCTGTGCATCCTATTCGGACGCCTCTCCGCGCGATCTTCTCACGCTATCGGCGACCGCAATCGTGAATCGCAATCGTGGGATCTCATCTGTGCTATTTACGACACGTTTTGTTGCCTTTTAAAGTGGGCAGACATTTAATGGAAGACACCTGCACTCCTTAAAGTTCTTAACTTGCGAGTATAAACTTGTACATGAATTTCATCTTTTGGAGCTTAAAGTCGTAATGCTGTATAATGAGAGTAAAATCCTCGTTTTTTTGGAAAGCGAGTGTATCTTTCAAATATTTATTTTTACATTTTGAAGCAAAAGTTGTACAATCCACTGCACCGCAATTTTTTTTTTTATATTTCAGAGATTAAGTTCTTAATCTTATGAGAATATAATTGTAAATATTTCGGAAAGAAGAATGTATATTTTTCAGAAAAGTGGGCTCACTACTTTTTGACCCAAAAAAATCCGATTGACTAGTCGACAAGTAATTCTCGACAAAAACAAAGATGTTTGAGCCCGACAAAAAGGAATGTGATTGACTCTTAGATTGAAAACTACGTTTGTTCTCGATGCACTTTTACTGATTAGTTGAAGCAGAACCTTGAACTTTGGAAGCTACACATTATACAACTTAGTTGTTACACTGTTATTACACAGTTGTTACATGCAAGTTTTGGAAACAGCAAATAAAAGTGAAGCGCTTTTGGCAGCATCAGAATTCTTAATCTGGCTTGACCTTACGTAACCTCACATGAAAGCGGACCCGCCGCCAATACGCTGTTCAAGCCTTAAATCCAAACGTATCTCCATCAGCTCAAAGCCGAAACTCGGCTCCATTTCCTTCTTCTTTTTCCAAGATATTTTGAAAGAAATTAGTGGCATCTGGATGAGGCTCATGTCCCGGCCGCGAGTTGGAGCCGAACACAGACATTTTTATGAGCCGTAAGATTTTAAGACACCTGTGCGTACTACGCTTTATCTTTATGCTTTATGCTATATCGAAATAACCTCGCTTGTAACTCAAACCAACCCATCCATCCATCCATTTTCTGAACCGCTTCTCCTCACAAGGGTGGTGGGGGTGCCGAAGCCTATCCCAGCTATCATCGGGCAGGAGGCGGGGCACACCCTGAACCGGTTGCCAGCCAATCGCAAGGCACATACAAACAAACAACCCTTCGCACTCACACCTACGGGCAATTTAGAGTCGTCAATGAACCTAGCATGCCTGTTTTTGGGACGTGGGAGGAAACCGGAGTGCCCGGAGAAAACCCACGCAGGCACGGGGAGAACATGCAAACTCCACACAGGCGGGGCCGGGGATTGAACCCCGGTCCTCAGAACTGTGAGGCAGACGCTCTAACAGTCTATAGCACTCTATAATATTGTACTGAATAGAATGTATGTAGAATGTATTCATTAAATAGAATGTAAAGAATTAAAAAATGTTGCCACATATTTTGCTTCAGTTCAATGCTACTGTGCTGCTCCTTGTGACGTGCGCACCGTGGCCACCTGGGGGCAGTATAATACAGCGAAAATCCTCAGAGAATCATCAAAATGTTGAAACCCCCAAATCATTGAATAATTCATTCATTCATTCATTCATTCATCTTCAGTTGCGCTTATCCTCACTAGGGTCGCGGGCGTGCCGGATCATTGAATAATTGTTACTTCTTATTATTTTTGTACTTGATAATCAGATTTGTGTATTTTTCAGCCCAATTATTTCTTGAATTTTGTAAAAAAAGTTTTCCCTTTGTATGAGAAAAACCTGATATTTTAGCAGCGGTTAAATGTCTGTCATGTATAACGACATTGCCTCATTGTTTTATCTATGAATTTAATCCTGTATATTTGAGTACAATGGCTCGGTTGTGTTGCGTTCCTCATCCTAAAAAGGCCTGTGTGCTCAGACCTCACGTTCTTCGTTTTGATTGCTTTATGTGGGGGAAAAAGGAAGTTGAGACGGATACAAGGATCAAAGTCCACTTTTCGTGATCTTTCGGGCGCACGTAATTCCGAAAAGAGGACGATTCAGTAAAATGAAGCACATGTTGGCGTGCGCCACAGTGTCTCGCACGCGTCAGCCTCTTGTTGTGTTGCTGCTTGCCACATTGCACCAGAACGTTCTGGTAGGCTTTGTGCCTGTAAAAAAACGGTGGAACACGTCTGCTATTTACTATCGCAGCCGCACTCGTACCTGTCCTTGTTGAGTTAACAACAACATCAAAAAAAATTTCTGCCGTGCGTTACATTTAAAGGCTTTGTAAAGTGAATGCAAATATAGATTTTTTCGAAATAAATGATACCTGGAGGAAGATAATTGCTGAAAATGTGAGTAGCCCCTCCCCCACTATGTAAGAACTTGAGCGCCTTCTTTCGCATTAGCATTACACGGCGCATTTGCAACGTGCAGTTAGCTAGCTAGCTATACCTTTACCCTGAAATGTATTTTCTGTTCGGCTAGTCCGCTGGGTTGGCCGCTCTAGAGTGCCTCATTGTTGCCCATGGATGTGCGCACATCACGCAGGGAAATATGGAATAGCGAGAGTGGTGGAGTTGTTTTTGTGTTTGTTTGTTTGTTTTAAAGTGTGACTTGACAGCCAGCCTAAGGGTCGGCGTGGCCGCTTTAGAGCGCCTCGTTGTCGCGACGTGGAAAAACCCCGTGATGACCTATTGGGATATATTCGAGCCACCAGAGGTTACAAGCAGCTATATTTTTATGCGACTTAAACCTGTAGTTTTGTGTCGGCATAAGAAAGATGCTAGATGAATTAGCATCTATTTTTCCGGGTCTTAGAAGTTGTGTTTGACGGACAGTTGAAAACGGGAAGATGTCGGTGATGTGAATTAGTTGGCAGAAGGATGGAAAGAATTCTTTGTGACAGTCAGACTCAATCTGGCCGAGGAGATCATTTAGCGACAAGAGGGCAGCGGAGAAAGAAATCCCGAAAGCAAATCGATTCCAAAGTCTGATAGCTGACTTGTTCAAACAAGTCAAATGAAAGTTATCTCTGCAACAGGCAATGTTGGACGATGCCTTGGGAAATGTCCAATTCCAAGTTGCCCTGTCCAAGATGGAACAGTCGTGGAACTATTTTCATGACTTTCTCAAATTGACCTTTGATGACATTTTGATGACTTTTCTTCATTTAGGATGAATGCATCAACAGGACCATTGCACGTGTCCTCGAAAAAACCACAAATCATTAATTTGGAATTAACCACATGTACAGTGGGTACGGAAAGTTTTCAGACCCCCTTCAATTTTGCACTTTTTGTTATATTGCAGCCATTTGCTAAAATCATTTAAGTTAATTTTCCCCTCATTAATGTACACATAGCACTCCATATTTTGCACGCCAAAATTTAACTGTTGACATTTTTGCTGATTTATTAAAAATGAAAAACTGAAATATCACACAGGCATAAATATTCAGACCCTCTGCTGTGACACTCATATATTGAACTCGGGCACTTTCCATTTCTTCTGATCATCCTTGAGATGTTCTCCACCTTCATTGGAGTCCAGCTGTGTTTGATGATACTGATTGGACTTGATTAGGAAAGCCACACCCCTGTCTGTCTATAGAAGACCTTACAGCTCACAGTGCATGTCAGAGCAAATGAGACTCATGAGGTCCAAGGAACTGCCTGAAGAGCTCAGAGACAATTGTGGTAAGGCACAGATCTGGCCAAGGTTACAAAAAAGGCACTTAAGGTTCCTAAGAGCACAGTGGCATCCATAACCCTGAAATGGAAGACGTTGGGGACGACCAGAAACCTTCCTAGAGCCGGCCATCCGGGCAAACTGAGCGATCGGGGGAGAAGAGCCTTGGTGAGAGAGGTCAAGAAGAACCCAAAGATCACTGTGCCTGAGCTCCAGAGATGCAGTCGGGAGATGGGAGAAAGTTCTCGAAAGTCAACCATCACTGCAGCCCTCCACCTGGCGGGGCTTTATGGCAGAGTGGCCCGACGGAAGCCTCTCCTCGGTGCGAGACGCGTGAAAGCCCGCATGGAGATTGCTAAAAAAAAAACACTTGAAGGACTCCAAGATGGTGAGAAATAAGATTCTCTGGTCTGATGAGACCAAGATCGAAATTGTTGGCCTTAATTCTAAGCGGCATGTGTGGAGAAAACCAGGCGCTGCTCATTACCTGTCCAATACAGTCCCAACAGTGAAGCACGGTGGTGGCAGCATCATGCTGTGGGGGTGTTTTGCAACTGCAGGGACTGGACAACCGGTTGCAATCAAAGGATTGATGAATGCGGCCAAGTACAGGGATATCCTGGACCAAAACCTTCTCCACAGTGCTCAGAACCTCAGACTGGGCACAAGGTTCACTTTCCTACAAAACAAAGACCCTAAGCACACAGCTAAAATACCGAAGGAGTGGCTTCAGAACAACTCGTGACTGTTCTCGAATGGCCCAGACAGAGCCCTGCCTAAAACCCAATTGAGCATCTCTGGAGAGACCTGAAAATGGCTGCCCACCAATGTTCACCATCCAACCTGACAGAACTGGAGAGGATCTGCAAGGAGGAATGGCAGATGATCCCCAATTCCAGGTGTGAAAAACTTGTTGCGTCATTCCCAAAAAAGACTCGTGGTTGTATTTGGTCAAAAAGGTGCTTCGACGAAATACTCAGCAAAGGGTCTGAATACTTCTGGCTGTGTGATAGTTCAGTTTTTCTTTTTTAATAAATCTGCAAACATTTCAACAATATGGGGTGCTGTGCGTACATTAATGTGGAAAAAATGAACTGAAATAATTGGAGCAAATGGTTGCAATATAACAAGAGTGAACAATTTAAGGGGGTCTGAATACTTTCCGTACCCAGTGTGTTTGCTCTTTACACAAATAAAACATAACAATGGAGACGATGGCAGAATGGCACATGACCGGCGACAGCCAATCCCAAGCGTCGGCCTGAGAAGGAGGAACTGATAGGACAAGAAAACAAAAACATGGAAGATTTTGCGGCTTTATTTCAAATGTAACTAAAATTGTAATCAGATGAATTTCCAAAAGCCACTGTAATTTTAGTGACACCATTTCCCACAGTAACGTCATGGATTACAATCCCATACATTTTGTCATGAAATTAGGTCATCTGTTGCTCCCCAACACTGGCGACGAGGGAGTTTTTTCTCTTGTTTCTCTTGTGGTGAAATGTAGCCAGAAAGAACAAAGTTTAGAAAGAGAACAAATGGGAAAAAAGGACAACAAAAACAGCAGAACAAAGACAAATAAATTACAAATGAGTCACGTGCAGGAACATTTTTTGCCACTAATCGATTTCAAGTCACTCTGAAGAAAACAAAAAAGTCAAAATCGAAATTTCACACGACACAGCCGCTCTCTCACACACATCAAGAAGCTTTCACAGACCAAAACAACTCACACTCAACATGAAAAACCTCGCGCATGACAAAAATCTCATGTGAAAATGATCACACACCCCCCCCCCCCCCAAAAACAAAAAGTAAAAAATCACTTACAGAAAAATCTCAAACACACAACAAAATACTCCCGCCAACCAACATAATTGTCAGACAAAAACCTCTCACACAACAGGAAACCTTTCAAACACCACTCAAAATTGTCCTTTTTTACCCCAGAGATCAACAATACATTAATTTATATTTCAATTATCTTATTCTATTTGGAGATCACTGATGAATTAATGAATGGATTTCAATTACTTACTATTTAAACATATATTTAGACATAAAATAATAATTTATCTATAACCTTTACTAATTGTATTTAAAATCTTTGAGTTGTTGGTGTGCGGCACGGTGGTTAGAGCGTCTGCCTCACAGTTCTGTGTGGACTTTGCATGCAGGGTTAGGTTAATTGACAACTAAATTGCCCGTAGGTGTGGCTTTGAGTGCGAATGGTTGTTTGTTTGTATGTGCCCTGCGACTGGCTGGCGACCAGTTCAGGGTGTACCCCGCCGCTCACCCGAAGGTAGCTGGGAAAATGGATGGACGGATGGATGGAGTTGAACGTTCGAGTCATTGGCAGGTTGCAATTCTACTAATAACCACCAGATGTCACAATTGAGTCACAAATAATTAAGAGGGCGTCTGTGCAGGGAAGAAGCTCGATTTATTTTTGCATTTGAAATGAAACGTTGGCTCTCTGATATGAAGTTAACAAAATCAACAACAACAATAAATCACTACAAATCAGATGCAATGACAGAAAAAGGAAAAAGAAAACAAATCCCATCTTTGAGAAATAATGTGAAGGGAGCAGCAATTTCAATATCATCAAACATTTTTAAAAAGTAACTCTGGTAAGTAAAATTTCATTACTACCATAACTGTTACTATGAAGGATTTAAAAATGTTTTTCCAAATATGCTTGCACATACTCTTAAAATTGTAATTACTTACAACATGTTTGTAAAAATGTAGATTATGCAAAGAAACGTTGTAAAGTCATAAAGAGGAGAAAAAAGGAGCGAGGGTATAAATAACATAAACGTCTGAGGGTCTTTTGTTGCACGTACTTTGTGGCCCCTGGAAAAGCCTGAAACCGGGAGGTCTTCGAGCAGGAGCCCCGCATTCCTCACATTCCTGCCTTGTGATGTCACAACTACCCCACCACCCCATCCCACGCGCTCCGCCCCCAAGAGGCTGCTGCTGTTGCCTTCACAGTACTCGCCAGAGCTGGGAATTTACACTTGACACCTACTTTACCTCTGTATTGTGTTCAAGAACTTGGCATGTTTTTGTAACAGTTTTTTTTTTTTTTTATTGCTAATAGAAACTTTAAAAAAAAAAAATTCCACACCCAAAAATGAATATCCCCCCCCCCCCAAACAATAACAACAACACTAATTACCCCAAGAGCCGCCTTTTTGAAATAAATGATATGTCCTGGCCCTCCACGATAAATGATGGATGGAGCTGGATCTGGTGGAGCACTGCACCATGCGGGGCCCCCTGGATCACACTGGGTGTGGATAATTGAGCACAAAACATACATGGATTCTTATTACTTTTAGAAATGAAAATAATTGAATTGAATCCTTTATTCTGAACATGTGAAAAAAGTGACATAAAAACAACAAAACCAACAATATTTGAACAAAAAAATAAAGTAGTTAAATTATACATATTTGAAATGGAGTAGGGAGAAGTACAACTTTAGTTCTCCTACCTCTATCGCTATTTCCTTACAATCTGATAGAAAACGGATTTTTTTTCTGAGGAAGTTTTTTCCCCCCCCAAGAATTAAAGTATATCTACTTTTTATTTTTTCAAAAAAGAAAATGGTGTATTTTTAATTTAGAAAAATGGGATGTAGATTTTTGTGGTATAATGATGCATTTCGAAAAAAAATAGTAATTTTGTGTTTTTATGAGATTATCTTTTTAGAAAAAACTTTTTTTTATAGCAGAAAAAATTACATTTTTCATTATTTTTGGGGATTTCTTTTTTTTATATCTTATTGAAAAGTTGTGTATATTTGAGAAAAGAAAAGTCTATTTTTTTTGTCTGAGAAAAAGAAAAGTCTATTTTTGAAAAAAAGCTGCCAATTACTAATTGGTGTATTTTTTCACGTTTTGCAAAAAGTTTTATTTATTGAGGGAAAATTGTGGGTTTTTTTCAGAGATGTGGGTGTTTGTGTGTGAGTGTGTGTGTTTTTTTTACATAAATGTTTTGGGTGAAAAAAAAGAGAGGGTGAATTTTGTAGAAACAATTGTACATTTTTGGAGAAATTTTTACATTGTTGAAGTTTGACTTTAAATATATTTTTTTATGGGGAAAAACTGTGTTTGCGAATTTGTTTTGGTACCTTAAAATGATCTGTTTTATTGTGCTTTTCTTTCGAAGTAATATAAAGTTGTGAATGCTTCGAGCAAAGAGACCACTTTTGCTAAGTTGCCTGGATTCCGATATTATGTGGCGAACGTGAACTACCCCCCGCCCCCTGGTGTCCCGCACGCCCCCGTGAGGCTAGCAGGGGCTCCTCGTCCTGGTCCTGGTCCTCGTCCTGGTCCTGGTCCTGGTCTTCTTCATCGCCAAATCCACCGCGTCGCTGCTCTGTTGCCCGTCGCGGCCGAGTTAGCCCACTTTTGGGAGCGTTTTTCATCCTTTGTGTTGCCGAATAACTTCAAATTGTGCGCGCTGGAAACTTTTTCGAATGGAGTTTGCGTCTGTGATTTAGCCACCGCCGAGAGTCCCTTGCAAAATCTCGCGTTGCATGTGGAAGCCTAATCCAAACTGGATGGGAATTATGTTTTTGTTCTGAGGGGGAGAGAAACAGACGGACAGAAGTCGCCCCGGAACTCATCGGCATGTAGCGGGGGTGAGTTAGACCGCTTCAAATTGTTTGTGCCACTTTTCTTGTTGACGGTTTGAGGGGGGGGGGGGGGATGAAAAAAAAATAAATCAGGCCAAATGCTGGGCATCCCAAACATTGTCACGCCTGGCTCCCCACCCCCGTCGAAAACACGTCACCTCTAAGTATTTGTTCATGTGACAAAACTCAAATAACATGGCTCGGGGCTGGGGGGGCTTCGGGTAGACAGGAAATGGCTGGAGCTTAGGGAGCAGTATATCACCTGGAAATACATCTTAAATTAATTTAAAATGACAGACAAAAAAAATAAAAATACACTTAAGGGAGCAGTCTATCACCTGGAGTTTCAGCGGTTCATCAATAAAAAAAATTAATAAAAAATGCACAGCCAGTTTAATGGAAAAAATTCATCCATTCGTTCTCCATGTGCTGTTTTTACCGGGGGTGCTGGAGCCTATCTCAGCTGAAAGGCAGACTACACCCTGGACTGGTCGCCAGTCAGTCGCAGGGCGTAAATCAGTCTCAAACCACAGCAGAAATCACAGACAGAGGAGCAGCCTATCATCTGGAGTTTCACCGTGAACTCAGTCAAAAATGACAGCCAATGGAGCAGTCTATCACATGGAGCATCCAAGCGAAGTCAGTCCAAAATTAAACAGCCAAGATTTAGGACTCATGGTGAATGTAGTGACACAGCCATTGGGGAAGTCTATCACCTGAAGCTTCATGGTCAAATCAGTCTAAAATGACACGCTGTTAGAAAGGTCGATGGCCTGGAGTTTCAGGATTAATTAACAATGACAGACAATGGAGAAGACTATCACCTGAAGCTTCACGGCGAACTCATTCAAAAATGACACTCAGCGGAGCAGTCTATCACCTGGCGCCTCATGGTGAAATCAGTCTAACAGAAATCAGTAACAATTGCAGAATGGACAAGACTATCACCTTGAGATCCAAGGCAAACGCATTCAAAAATTACAATACCAGGGGTGCAGTCTATCGACTGGAGCTTCATGGTGAAATCACTCAGAAATGACAGCAAATGGAGCGGTCCATCACCTGGAGCTACATGGCAAAATCGATAAAAAATGAAACAGTCAATGGAGCGGTTTATCACCTGGAGCTTCGTGTCCCTCGAGGGGAGGGGGCCATTATGATTGTAACTATTCATATCAATGTTTAATTGCCTCATCATATTATTACACATAAACAACAAATTGATGGATAACTAGTTCTGAAATCAGAAGTCAAGGATAATGGTTTGTTCAACTATTGTTCAAGTAACCCGTAAAAGGGGTTTGGAGGGAAAACATGCTTACAATAGTTCATTACTGTTACATATTAATATTATACAAACATTTGGAACAGATTTTAGCAAGAATCAGGGAAGTTGACACACATGATTTGCTTTCGCAGGCCACATAAAATGATGTGGCGGCCGGATCTGGCCCCCGGGCCTTTAGTTTGACACCTGTGCTCTAGGGTTACAGTTGAAAATCAAAAAAAAAAAATGATACAGCCAAGAGAGTGTTTATAGTTAACTCAATCAAACAATGACAATTAGAATCTGTATTGAAAAAAACAGGGAGAAGTCTGACACCTGGAGCTTTATGGTGAGATCAGTCAAAATAAACACAAGTCAAGGGAGTAATTTATCACAAAGCACTTCATGGTGAAATTATCAACTGGAGGTTCGTGGTCAAATCAGTCAAAAATTGCCAAGGGAGTGGTCCTGTTTAACTTTCACACCTAATGGACAAGTCTTTCACCTGGACCTTAATATTCAAAGCACTTGAAAATATAGCCTACGTTTTTTGTTCTTTTTGTTTTGCGACGTATGAGTTTAACCTGGACACCTTTGGAGTCCTATAGTAGCCCAAAGTGTAGCTTGTACACACTGCTATTTAGCTCATGCTTGTTGTTAAGTGTGTGTGCTTGTGTGTGTGCATGTGTGTGTGTGTGTTGCATAACTGTTTCATGTTTGTGTGCGTAAGCATGTGTAAGATATGTTTGGACACGCACCAATAACCTCAAAAAAACAAAACAAAACAAAACAAAAAAAAACACGCACAAATCTCCAAAGGCATATATAGCTGCAGGAGACGTAGGCTCTACACACACATACACACACACACACACACACACACACACACACACATACATCTGGCTGCTTCTAAGCTCCAAAAGCGCGCTGTGTAAATTACATGGTACTAGGCCAGTGGTTTTTGGGAATATGCAGCAGTTTGCCGGAGAATTAAACATTTTCCAGCGGCCATTTAGCGCGACACAACAAGGGGGTGAGGCCGATGCATTGGTGGTCTGCGTGATTTTGTTGAAGTTGGGAAAAAATGTACAATAAAAAACAACCTAAAAACATCAATATATCCTGGTTGTGTTTTGACGGACGACGACACAAAGCGTGTTAAGACCTGTCCCGTTCTGTTGTACGCTACTTCGCAGGTGCGAACTCGTGGCATGTCAATCACTGCAGGCCCCGCCTCCCGTGATGGTACAACCCCAACAACAACTCTACATTCACATTCGCCGACTCCAACGTCACTCACCAGGCCAGGCCCCGCCAAAGTCATAGATACTACAGTGTAGAACGTGAGGATGGTGACGCCAAGTGGACAGAAATATTACCTGCACCTCTTCCATATTTTGAATTGGTATTGTTTTTGTTTTTTTTCCATTTTATGAAAAAGTGGTACAGTTTGGTGCATACCTTTCACCAAAAGCGAACCAACTGTACCGCTTTGTTCTGGTACAAGCCACGAAAAAGAAAGTCCAAACAAGTACGGATAGTAGCCGGGCGGATGTACAACCCCAATTCCAATGAAGTTGGGACGTTGTGTTAAACATCAATAAAAACAGAATACAATGATTTGCAAATCATGTTTGACCTATATTTAATTGAATACACTACAAAGACAAGATATTTAATGATCAAACTGATAAACTTGATTGTTTTTAGCAAATAATCATGAACTTAGAATTTTAGATTTTTTTGGCTGCGACACGTTCCAAAAAAGCTGGAACAGGGTCATGTTTAGCACTGTGTTACATCACCTTTTCTTTGAACAACATTCAATAAACGTTTGGGAACTGACAGGTCTGGACTGCAGGCAGGCCAGTCTAGTACCCACAGTCTTTTACTATTAAGCCACGCTGTTGTAACACGTGCGGAATGTGGTTTCGCATTGTCTTGCTGAAATAAGCAGGGGCGTCCATGAAAAAGACATTGCTTGGATGGCAGCATATGTTTCTCCAAAACCTGTATGTACCTTTCAGCATTAATGGTGCCTTCACAGATGTGTAAGTTACCCATGCCATTGGCACTAACACAGCCCCATACCGTCACAGATGCCGGCTTTTGAACTTTGCGTCCATAACAGTCCGGATGGTTCTTTTCCTCTTTGTCCCGGAGGACACGACGTCCACAATTTCCCAAAACAATTTGAAATGTGGACTCGTCGGACCACAAAACACTTTTCCACTTTGCATCGGTCCATCCTAGATGAGCTCGGGCCCGGAGAAGCCGGCGGCGTTTCTGGGTGTTGTTGATAAATGGCTTTTGCTTTGCATAGTAGAGTTTCAAGTTGCACTTACACATGTAGTGCCGAACTGTATTTACTGACATTGGTTTTCTGAAATGTTCCTGAGCCCATGTGGCGATATCCTTTACACATCGATGTCGGTTTTTAATGCAGTGCCGCCTGAGGGATCGAAGATCACGGGCATTCAATGTTGGTTTTGGGCCTTGCCGCTTACATGCAGTGATTTCTCTCGATTCTCTGAACCTTTTGATGATATTATGGACCATAGATGATGAAATCCCTAAATTCCTTGCAAGTGTACGTTGAGGAACATTGTCCTTAAACTGTTCGACTTTTTTCTCACGCACTTGTTCACAAAAAGGTGATCCTCGCCCAATCTTTGCTCGTGAATGACTGAGCAATTCAGGGAAGCTCCTTTTCTACCCAATCATGGCACCCACCTGTTCCCAATGAGCCTGTTCACCTGTGGGATGTTCCAAACAGGTGTTTGATGAGCATTCCTCAACTTTCTCACTCTTTTTTGCCACCTGTCCAAGCTTCTTTGGAATGTGTTGCAGCCATGAAATTCTAAGTTCATGATTATTTGCTAAAAACAATAAGGTTGATCAGTTTAAACATTAAATATCTTGGCTTTGTAGTGTATTCAATGAAATATAGGTCGAACATGATTTGCAAATCATTGTATTCTGTTTTTATTGATGTTTAACATAACGTCCCAACTTCATTGGAATTGGGGTTGTAAACAGAAGCGATGTGTTAATGCAAACCAGGCGCCTCTGTTGTAACGTCCTCGCTGTTTTTTTGCCTGCAAGTGTGATGTGGTTCCCAGGCAGAGGAGGGGGACGGGGAGGACGCCGCTTTCGGGTTGGTGGGAATGTCATGGAAAAAGTGAACAGCGTCGTGGTTTGGCGGCATGAAGAGAGGCGGCGGCGTGACTGTGTCCCGTGTTCCTCGTTGTTTACTTTCCCCTCCTTTCCGTTCTTCTTTGGAACAACTGGAACGACATGATAAGAGATGTCACACCTCCTCCGTTTCCCACCGTAAGATTCGCTCTGCCCACTTCCTGTCATCTTGCGGAATGTAGCGGCATGGTCTGTGTTATTTCAGTACAGCTGGAGTTGGAATTTGCCTGTTCTCCCCGTCAAGGCTGGAAGCAATCAAATATTCTAACGATTATCTCATCGATTATAACAATCACTGGATAAAAATGTATTCGTCCTGAGTTAAGGCACGTTCTGTACATACGTGTGTGTGAGATGGATCAAGACAAAAAAAAGGGTGCTGAAAATTGAGCAGATGCGCTTTCAAGAAAAGTCTGGCCTCCCAGCATGTTTGCAGCTGCTCGTGTGTGTGTGTGTGTGTGCTGTATCATCATCAAAATACCAATCTCATACTGTCTGTTGGCCTCAATGAGAATGAACAAGAATTTACGAAACTGCCCAGACAACAAGAGAATAGCTCCATTTTATTTATTTGCTGGTCCAATCAAATATTGTTGCTTTGCAAGATCACTTTACCTGCGACCAAAAGCCCAATGAAAAAAAACAAACGTGTGTGTGTGTGTGTGTGTGTGTATATGACCAGTAGGAACCATTCTGGGTGTGCGGTAGACGGGCTAAATTTGGCTTACGGTATGCATTTGTACTCGAGAAAACACTCGGGATAACGCTTGTTGATGACATCATGCTATGGTTGAACATTTTGGTGTTTAAATATACAATGTGAAATTCTCTTTTATTGTATGTGATGCTGCTTTGTGTGTGTGTTAAAGTAGAAGCTGTTTGAAGGATTATAATTACCGAAACATCTCAGCTAATTTCTGTTATCCTGTCGATGGCATTTTGCATTGCATGTTAGCATTAAGCTGGTGGACTTTCATAAAATATTAATCATTTTTTAAAAAAGAAGACATTTGTGAATATATTGTATGGTTTAAACATTTTGGTTTAAAATTTAATTTGGTTTAAATATAAATAATGTTTAATTCTCTTTTGTTATAATAATGCAGATTTTTGTGTGTTAAAGTAGGAGCTGTTTAAAAGTTAAGAATTATCGTAACATTTATGCTAATTTCGGTTAACCTGTTTATGGCATTATATGTTATCATTAGGCTAGCGGACCTTTATTAATATACAGTTTGTTTGAACATTTCAGTGTGTAAATATGCACCCCTCCATTTTCTATACCGCTTATCCTCATTAGCGTCGCCGGCATGCTGGAGCCTAACCCAGCTAACTTTGGGTGAGAGGCTAATATGTTAAAATTATTCCCCGATAGATTGAAAATGCATGGACGAACGGATGGATAGACCGAGATATCCGGATCGGCATGGACTTGTAAGCAGCCAGCGGGTACACGGGAGAGGAGTCAGGCGGCAAAGCACTTAACCCAAACAGCGCTCATGTGTAACAGAAGGGCAGGTAGGCGGGGGGGGGGGGGGCATCGTTGGTATTTGAGCCCCAGACGAGCAGCACAGATCAGATTGATTGAGTTACACATGCTACACTTGTGTCCTCAACTAACGTCTCAGCGGTGGGCGGCAAAGTGCTCTTTTGTTGTGGTTGCCGCCTTTTGTGTGGACGTGAATGGGCCCAAAGCGACTCGCCCGAGTGGGAGAGCTGTGTCCCAAGTGCAGACATGTCCTTGTACGCATGCTAGCTGTAATAGCCTTACCATTAGTGAGCATCCAAAGCCATATTCTGTTTGTGTATTGTCATGTTTTGGTCTGGTTCGTTCTCGGGTGGCGAAACCTGTGTAAACATTATTTTCAGGCTCATTTGATAACTTTTTGCCAGCTGTTTACATTATATGTCTGTCAAATGCGCGGTTAACATAGTGCGGGCATCAATTCTTCTCTTTTTTTGTAGTTAGTGTTAGCTTTTTTGGGTTGAAAATGCAATTAATAAATTCATGTAGTTGCTGTTTTTACTCCAAATGAGTTCCCAGGTGACTGAGCGTCAACGTAAGTACCCAGCGAGCTCCCTAGAATGGTAGTTACTTTTCCCGACAAGCTACAGCTTCATCATTTTTCTCTGTACGGCACAGATGTTTGCTGCTATCGCTAGTTAATTTGCTGCTATCGCTAGTTAATTAGAGAGATATTCAATAGTTAGCTAGTTAGCTTAAGCACTGTTTGGGAAAACAAAATAACTTTAAAAAAAAAAATCATTCAAGGTGATGGTTTTGTACTCCAAAATAGTTCCCAAGTGACTGCAGGTCAAGTTAAATAACCAGCCAGATGTCTAGCTAGCATTATTTTTTTCCCCGACGAGCTACATCCTTATATTTTTTTCTCAACGTGGTTTCAAAAAAACAGTCTAATTGGCGTTAATTATATGCGGATTTTTTCTATTTGTTTGCAAAATAACATGCTTGAATTGTATTCAGCATTTACACAATTAAAGGATAAATTGATCGTTAAGTCAATCAAGCACCTTAAGTCAAATGCAAATCCCAGAAAGACAGACAAACACACCAACAGTTTTGCCAGTCGCTTAAAAAACAATCAACAACACAATCAGATAGGAATGTTTTCATGTAAATTTAGCCAAAACAGAGGAAAAGCAAAACAACTTCTCTTCATGCCACAAAATTACAATGTCCAAATTTTTAAACGGACGCGCTTTTAAATAAACACCGGAACGTGATTTTAAAACCGCTAGCTATCCTATTGTCTTTCTGTCTGTCTGACTTGACTCAGCCGCATTCTCCGCGGCGTGACACTGATTACTAGCTTTGGACCTGCGCTAAACTGCCCTCTGGTCCCTTGGCTAACCTCGCACCGAGCGGCCCGGGTGTGTTGTTGATCCCGTGTGTGCTTTTGCGGTGCGCCCTTGTTAGTGCATGTCCCTGTTTGTTTGCTATGCGGTGAAAGTATGCGACGCTATTGCTAGCGTCACGACTCTTTGTTTGCATTCCTGCAGGTCAGAGGGCCTTCTGTAATTCAGAGCTAATAAACATGACCTGTTTGTTCGTGCCTTGTTTGGATTTTGTAGGTTTGCCACAAAAAACAAATACTGTAGTAGCTTTACTGTACTCCGACTGATTCAGGACTAAGGAATGTGATGGCAGCCAGGATGGCTTTTATCAACGTCACCCTTTTTTTAAGCGCACCAAACGTTGTTAAGAGCCTCTCCTTGGTCCTCCTTCTTCCGTGTGCTTCCCACTTGGGTCAGGTGTGCGCTGTTTTCCAAGTCGGAGGAGAGAGGAATCTGGGCCGGCGTCCAAGCTGACTATCTTCAGTACGTTTCCAGATCCCGGACAAGAAGCAACACATCGATTCCATTTCTTCTCCTCCTCCTCCTCCTCCTCTTCCTCTCTGATCACTGGAGCGTTCTTGTTTTGCTCGTTTTTCGACTTTCGACCATCCTTTTCCTCGTAACATAAGCATACATTTGTACCATTTTAGAGGTATAAACAAATGATCTGTTTTTCAATCCGACCAACTGAACATTTACGTGATCAAGGTGTAGCATTTGTTCCATTCATATGGCCATTTTCATACTAAAATTGGCAAATTAATATATATTTTTATTTATTTGCTTGTTTATATATTGTAAATAATAAAATATATTAGTAAAACAATTGTACAAATATGTTTAGCTATTTAAAAAAAAAATAGAAAAATGAGCATGAATCATTTCATTTTGAAAATGAAAATTTGACCATCACATTTAACTTTGTTCTACACGACACCCGCGTGAGGAAAGCCAGGACGTGACTGCATCACGCCGCAGGTTACGATCGCTGCTGTTCTTCTCGCATCTCGTAGATGCGGCTCGTGAGCGCTTCCCACTGTTGCCGATTGTCAAAACAAATCAAGACGATCCCCTTTCAGTGCATTGTGATACAATAAATCCTTTATCTATTCCCCGTGTGGAAATTTGAGAATCGAAAAATTTCTATTGGTAAATGCTAAACACAGCGCAAACAACAAAGTAATATGAGATGAAAGGGAATGAAAATTTCCAATCATGTACGAAATAATTTGCATATCCGTTAAGTCACCTGTAGTTCTATCCCCGTATTGGTTTTCAAGGATGGTTGGAGCGTGTCGATAATAACTAATATTGTTGCACCGCCTGAGAGATGTTTAGACAACTTCCTATCTCAGAGATGCTAAATACAGTGGTACGCGCTATGTGAATTTGATCACAGTTAGCGGTAAACTGTCAACCCTTTCATCTGTAATTGAGCGTGCCTTTATCAGCCGAATGTTTGTCCTCTTTGTGTAGCCGCAGTGGCGAGTAAAAGGGAAATCTCCTCGGAGCGCTTCTCCAACTTTCTGGGCCGACCAAATTTCTTTCCAAATCTTAATCTTGAGTGTCGTGTCTACTAGGAAGCTCTTGACTAGCCGTTGTACTTTACCCCCCAGCGATGCTTTCAAAGTGTTCTGCAAAGATGTGTAAACCACAGTGTGTGTGACGTTACCGAAGCTAACAGTCGTTTACATACTCAGACTTCTTCTCGTGTGGTTTTAGTTGACTGTTTGCGTGTGTATCTGTGTGCAGTTACGCACGGCTACGAAAACGTCTGTCCCCGTGTTGGCCAGAAAATGAGGCGAAGATGGAATTAAGGTTGAGGGGGGGAAAAAAGACGAGGCGAGGCCTCCCACACAGGCCGATATGAGTCTTTAGAAGCTCCATTAGCTCCTCAAAGCGCAGCTGCCGTCTTCGGATGGATGCCCGCGCTCGGCCGTTTGATGTCCACTGACGCGCGAGCTCACGTCTCGCCTGCTTGTCACCCAAATGTTGCCCGACGCTGGGCCTCAACTGTTGGATCAAGCTGTGCCAGTGATTGAGTCATTGTTGTTCCGTGTAGTTGTTGCGTACAATGCCGCTGGCTGTTCTTGCTGCTTTTTGCTCTGAGTGTAGTATGCATAGTCTCAGAAAGTATTTTGTAAAAAAGTATTTTTTCATGTACCTGTACATTCATTTAACTGTAGATTTATTGTTAGTTTTGCTCCATGTGATGCTGTTGACTATGCTTGCCCCCAAGAGAGTTATACAAACAAGAGTTCGGTGCACATATTGCACAATGTATCTGGGATTTTCTGTTATCCACACAGCGTCAAATTTATGCATGCGTGCATTTGGTACCATCAATACTATACAAAAATGCAATTTAACAGCACGCAATTGTACCACGTGCATCATCTGGGGCAGTTCACAATTAGTATTTACCTAATAACAAGACAAAAGCATTGAAGCAATGGTATAAAATACACCACTCTGAAGTGGATTATTCAATGTAGTAATGTGTGCAGATCACTACAGATGTGTTTTGCTTGTCGAAGTTGGCTGTTTTTGCTTTGACGATTAAAAAGGATTCCGATTCTGATCAGAGGACAGACACAATCACATCGGCCAGCGAGCTGGCCGATGTGATTGGTTCAAGAAACGGTCCCATTGCTAATACAGCACGACTGGTTCAGAAGGCCCTTGGGCAGATTAGACTGACATGGCCGATTGGACAAACTGGACGCAGTGGAGCCAAGAGAAATGCTACAAAGGCAAGAGAATGGACGATTGGGAATAAATGATTACAATTTCATGGAACAAATATGAGCATGACACTTCTCAGGCGCTTGAGCGATCAAGGGGGTTAATAGATTATTTCTCAAGCTGTTTACAAGACTTTAAATTGATTCACGATGTGTAAAAATTAACAGACGACGCGGGGACAGACCTAAAGTATGGATTTGTGAAAAAATATTGACCATATTTGGACAGACAGGGTTTCTGGCTGACAGTGACGATGTAATATATATATATATATACACCTGCTATATTGCCGTTAATCTGTCTTGCCCCCACTTCATTGCCTTCGATTTTATTTATGGTTTGCCATAACGGAGGTTCACTGTAATTACAGCGTGATGATATTTTCTGACAATGTGCCTTTTTTCCATGTGCAGCACCTGTCCACCTGTCCTCATCCGTTGGGAATGGGCCAGCATCTGGCCAGGGAGCATCTGGACTCCACGCGCCGGTGCGGCCGGCGCGGCCCGAGAGTGAGGGGGGCCGCGGCCAGCTCGTGAAGGCGGCCTAACCCTGCCCCCTCTTACTCTCGCTCCTTTTCTCTCTTTCTGTCTCTCTTGCTTTCCCTCTGCCTCCATCTTCATTGTGACTTTTGAACTTGCGATGCCCTTCCGGCTGAAGCTGCGGCGCACGCGGCGCTACAACGTCCTGAGCAAGAACTACTTTGTGACGCGCATTCGGCTGCTGGACAACAACGTGATCGAATGCACGCTGTCGGTGGAGAGCACGGGGCAGGAATGCCTGGAAGCCGTGGCGCAGCGACTGGAACTACGTGAGGTGAGCCCAACACTTTTTTTTTTTTTTTTTTTAAATCCCGTATCTCTACCAGAACATGGCTGCCATCTCATTTGCCCTCAATATGGGCAAGGAACCATATTTGGTAATGTTAGTCAAAAAGGATGGCGCACACCTCATGATTAAGCAGCAGAATCATGTGCTTTCAGTCATAAAGTAGAGAAATTGAAATACATTGGAAAAAAGCACATTATAATGATTGTTACAAAAAAAGACTAAGTGCCAAAGGTCAAATGTTCTGTTTACTTTTTTTTAAATTAACAAACACCCAATAGAAAGCGACACAGACCATCTCAATACTTTTTTCAGGGCTTCACAACACAACAACAGTCAAACACACAAATACAAAATGAGCGCACTCACAAGGAGCTGCTGTGGGCCACAACGGACGCCCAAACGCCAACCCGGCACCAGCTTCTGATGTCACTCACTAGGCCACGCCCACTAAAGACACAAATTCTACAGTATGTACACTGCGTTCCAAATTATTATGCAATATTATTAGTATGACGTGCATCCTTGCAGCTGCTGCACCTTTTTGCTTTATTTTATGAGTGCGGCACACGCTGCACGCACAAAACAGGTGTGTGGAAGCACACGCACAAAATAAATGTTGCTCTCGCATGCTTAATCACGTCAAAAGGACGGTGAAGTCACGCTGCGGGTTTTTACGATCTAACACAACGCTCAGCTTGGGAACATGCTGTTTGTTTAGGAACAGTTTTGGACTGAATAATAAAAACGACTCCAAAATGGGTGTTTGCTTACGTCAAGGAGGTCCTAACGTCTTACACTGAAGGCCGCATGCAGAAAAATTCAAGGAAGACATTGGACCCACTTCACCTTGTTTTGATCAAACATGCCAAAACCAAGCCCATAGAGTGGCGGTCAAGATAGGATAAGCAGCCATTTATTTTATTACACATACAAAGTAATGCCCCGAGATACGAGTGACCCAGCTTTTTCAAAATATTGACCTTTTTTTTGTCCTTCTATTGTAATATCTTGTTTGAAAATAGATTAAAAGTCAATATTTTTGGTGTCACATGAAAGAGTGACGTCAAACAAGTGATCCGATGTGATGCAGCGATAATGTGCTTGTGGCATTTCCTCTGCCTGTTTTCCGTACTTGAATCCACTTCATAAATCCAAAGCGATGCTCAACAATTCCGTCTGACGTGTGTCCTGTCCTCTCCCTGCCGGCTGGCTCCAGACTCCCTACTTCGGCCTGTGGTTCCAAGGGAAGACCCAGGCTCCGGCGCAGCGTTGGGTGGAGTTGGAGAAGCCCCTCAAGAAGCAGCTGGACAAGTTCGGCAATGAGCCGCTGCTCTTTTTCGGGGTCATGTTCTACGTGCCCAGCGTGTCCCGCTTGGAGCAGGAAGCCACCAGGTAAAACACTTGTCTTTGTTTATTTCTATTGTCCTAGGTGGCAGATATCACAAATAAGTGAGGAATGGAATAATCTTGATTGTATAATGGTTCTCCGGGGATTGTCGAGCCGTTTGATTCGTAAGGCCGCTTGATGAGGGAATTGTAGCTGAGGAGCTCCGCAGCGGTGGTGATAGTTTTGCTCTTATGCCAAATTTAAATGAGGATTTTGCTCACCACGGAACATTTGGGAGAGCACTGCAAGCGCAAAAGGAAGTTTGAAGAGATGGAAGTGTCAGTGGAAGAGGCAAACAAACATATTATTAAACGTATTATTACAATATTACATATCGTTGGTGTCATGCCGAAACCTCTCAAATTTGGTCAATTTCATTTTTTCCCCCCACAAATCCTGACCCTATTGGTCAGTCCCTATGTGGGTCTGTATTTTTTAGAAATTACTGACCAATGTAAAGTGTTGAAAATGAATTGATTTTTGACGATGCAATGTTAATGGTTCGTTTGTTTGATTCTTTCTTTCCTGAAAAGTGATAAAAAGTGAGTCTTGGAAATTATGCTCAACGGCAGCAATATTTTCTCACCAGCCAGCAACCGCCCAAAACCCTTACTTTGTTTGATTGAACTCGCCCCGGGTGTGTGGCCATCGGATGGCCAGACTTGTGCCCACCCTACGGAACATTGCGTCTAATGCCTCGGACAGTCCTCCTGAAAAAACGCTCTGCGAAAAGCGAGCACCAATTGTCACCGTGCAAATGCACGGACATACAAATTTGAATAGAGTTTTGTCGTTGTTGATAAGGCATGACGCCTTCTTGTGACGAGCTCCCAGTAAGCTCTTAGAACATTCAGAAGCTCCAAAATTGCATCGCTGAATAGACGATACGTTGCGCATTTCCAAAATGTTTACATGTGCTACGTCGGCACCGCTTTGCTCCGCGCAATCTAAGGACGCCAAATCAGTCATGCACAATTTGTCTCGGGTTTTTTAAATCACATTATGCGTGCTAAATTTCTCTATTTGCATATACTCCTCCCACAATGCGCAAAATGTAACCTATAAATTATTAAGTGGGCATATTATATATGCCGTAGCTCTCTGGACTAGGCAGTATTCCACTCCACAGTCTCCACATTGTTGCAATGCTCCAGTTTCTTGCTCCCCTTAGTCTTTGCTTGGATAAAATATTGCTGCAGTTTGTTGCCGTGTCTCATTCAACAGCTCTTTGAGGTTTCCCGTGTAGATACAGTATACACACAGGATTACACTACCAAATGTCCAAAAGACTGGCTGGTGTCTTAGCCGCCCATCCTAGAATACGGCACGCGCGTGTTGAATCGGACGTGCCATAACGTCGCCTGATTAACGTCGCCGACAGCCCCGTAATTCCTGCGCAGCGCGCAAACATTTGGTGCGCGTCGAGCAGATGCGCTGAATGTGTGTCTTCTGTCCGGCTGCGCAATGTGCAAAAGAGGTCGACGGCGGGTCAGGGCTTGAATTGAAGACGTTGGGACTATGTGCGTGCGTGTGAGAACATTTAAGTATCAATTATAGGATAGTTCATTGCACGTGTGCACGTGTGCCTTGGTCTGCAGTGAACTTTTTTTTTTATATATAGTAAATTACTTCTAGCTGTTCTTTTTATTCCTTTTGCGCAAGGTAGCCATCATTAGAATAATGCTAAAGTAACTGACGAGAGGAGCGATTACAATAATTGTGTGGAAGTACTTTGCGCACGCATTGACTCTGCGGATTAATAATAGTACTTCTGTCTTTTTCTGTTGATATATATACACACACACACACACCGGGTGATTGAAAAGTAGCTCCCTATTTTTAAGTACTCGTAGTTTATTTCTGAACTATAATTCTTACAAGAAATGAACATGAGAAGAAAATGTATTGCATGGAGTTTGATTTAAAATTGGATATGGGCGCCAGCATTAGCCACCAGTTTCTCAAGCCGCCTGGGAACCGCGTTAACTGATTTCACAAGGGACTCGTGTGGGGTGGAAGACACAACTTCTCGTATTCGCCCTTCAAGTTCTTCCAAAGTCCTTGGTTTGGTAGACTTGCTCCTTTAATCATGTAACATACACAAAAAAAATATTACAACATATGAATAAATTATTATAGTATTTTAAAATAGGGAGTTACTTTTCAATCACCCTGTGTGTGTGTATGTATGTATGTATATATATATATATATATATATATATATATATATATATATATATATATATATATATATATGATATGAATGATGGACTCTTTTTTTTTTTTCTTTTTTAAATTTGTATTTATTTTTGACTGTGTGGATTATATCCAGTCTTACGTGGCGGGTTTAATTAACACACATCACATCATCACGTGACACGTACATGTGCCCTTAGCGATGATTAGTGACACTGGTTGCGAATTTCGTGTTTCGCTGCGTTAGTGTACACAACCCGACACTAGCCATGGTTTTTGCTTGCAACAAAAAATGCACTTTTGGGTCATGTTGGGCCCAAAATCTTTGGTGAACATATTCTTGGCGCATCCCTGCCTGTGTGTATTGTTATATTACCAGTCTCCATGTGTTGCTCCACCGTTTGTGTTCACATATTTGTTGCGTCATTATTATACCACTGCCACATAGATGGTATCCTTTAGCCCATCTAATTGTTTGCATTGTTTGTTAGCATTAAGCTAAACGAACTTTCTAAGAAGCTGTTTGGTTGTTTTCAACACACAACGTTTAATTCTCTTGATTTTATGCTCAACTTGACAGTTGCCTTTAACTGGGAGTGGCATTAAACAGCTTAAAGCTCGTTTTGAAGCGAATTGAGTTCAACGTCACCAAACTGCACCCATATTCCCGAATTTTTGCTCACTCGTATGTCAAGACACAACTTGACATACCGCGAACGTTGCTTTTCCACCAACACCAAAGTTTTGTCTTCTTTACGTTAGTGGCCACAATGAGCACGCGGAAGTATAAAGACAGTGACGCTGGCACCTTTCAAAGACACACTTGTTTTTTCCATGCATACTGTGAGCATAAATTGAGCTATTTGGTCATGAGACTGACCAGCCTGACTTTGTTCGAGAGTGCAGGTTTGTTCTGCAGAGGCCAGGATCTGCTCTGTTAAAGGGATGGTATTCCAGGAATCCCCTGCGGGCTTTTATGGTGTGTTTGTGTGTGTGTGTGTGTGTGTGTGTGTATGTGTGTGTCTATGGGGGATTGAAGGGGCCTGAGGGGAAATTTAGTCAACAAGAGTCTCCTCTTTTTCCCCTCTTTCGCTTACTATTAGTATGCCTGTACGTAGTGTCACGAGCACATTTTCATTCGAGCCCCGTATTTAGTAGTCTTTCACTCCTTCCCTCTTTTTTCTCCTTGTGTGAGTCAGGAATGTTGGCACAGCCGGCCAGCGTAGGAGGCGGACCACACATTCCTCCAAGCAGAAGTGTGGGGGGGGGGGCAATGTCTGCTTTACGCAAAACACACACATACACACATGCTGGCTGCACCTCACACACCTCACAAGAATCCTCAGAGAAGCCAGCCAGCTGCAGAGGCGCTGTCAGATGACTTAGTCACAATGCGCCGCATTGTGGGCCCCTACGCGCCGCCCGAAGCTAACGTTCGGGAAAGCCGCACCCCCGCCCCCACCTAAACCTTATAAACAATCCTCACAGTGCTTTTGCCCGTCACACTTGCGCCAAGACATTGTGTACGTTTATGAGCCAACAACCTCGCAAACGTGGGAACACTAGCTGACAGACTTGATAAAACAATGTTGTAATATGCATGCCGGGCAGGGCACCAGTTGACAATGTCTCTGTTGTAAAGAAAAACTACAACACTGCCCACTAAATGCTCGTCCTGCCAGGTCTTACTAGAAACCATCGAGTAGCATTCATCTGCGAATGTGATCGTTTTCAGACTCGAGACAACTAAGACAGCGACAATTGCTTTCAACACAACACAGCGGAAGAAGCGAGATGTCTGGTGTTACGTGCCACACCCTTCTTCCATCCTGCCTTGGTCATGCCTCCGATACAACCCGCGGTGTGTCGGAATTGCTGGATTGCCTTTTTAACAACATTTTCTCCACGTTTTGGTCAGAAACCAACTCGCGTTTGACTGTTGCTTACTAGAGAACGGAAAAAGCTAGAAACAAAGTATTTATGTCTGGTGAAAGAAGGGAATCTACTCTTTATTTTTGGTAGGTTGGGTGCTTATATTGTCATTGAAGCCAATATTCTGTGGGTCTTGAAAGGGCAGTCAAAATGCTGTAAAACGTCTGGCAATATGGGGAACTGCTTTGAAAACAGTTGGCAGTGAATGAGTCTAGTTATTGAGACTTATTTTGAAATGCAGCTCTAATTTTAATTGGGTTCACACGGAGGTAAATTTGTAGCGTATCAGAGGAGGAGCAGAAGACAAGCCGGGGACAGAGAATGTAAATGTTTTGCCGCAAAACTTGTCTTATGGTTTGTACCGCGTTATTTATGTGGTTATAACTCACTGCCTGCCCAAGTTTTTTTTTTTGGGGCTCAAACGTAAAGATAATTATGTCTGGGCTCACCACACAGAAAAGTGTTTATGCTTTTTTATTGGAAATACAGAGCAAGCAACTCTGCTTTTGGGGAGATTGTTTTTTGATTTACTGCTGGCAAAATCTGCGAGTGTCAAAAGTCCTTCTATAAACAACGGCCATGGCTTAAAGAAACAGACGGCAACAGTTGTTGTTGTTTTTGCTCTGTGCCTATGAACTGTACTTCTTCTACACTGTATTTCCTAAAATAAATGCCGCCCTTTTCCCACCAGGAAAAGGTTTGTAACTATCATGATCTCGCTTCATAGATGCTATTGTTCATGAAAGAGTTGAACCCATTTGAAATCTGTTGCGAAGCAAAAGAGCAGCACCTAGCAAAGCATGTAAAGCCACTCAGATTAAACTTTAACCGCATTTTGTAAACGCGTGTACTATTAAAGACGATCTCACGTTGTGTGGGGATTCTATGTGGCCACTCAGCAATGTTGTGTGCGTCCGTGTTTAATGTTCTGTTGGGATCATACGAGGCGGTCAACTCGGGGGAGTGTCAGTGTTGAGATTTACCCAAGAAAGTGATCCGAGTTGAATGGCCACTTTGAAGCGGAGGTTCACATTGGCATGAAACCCGACGCCCGATCTTCCGTCGAGAAAGGCGCAATAGCGAGGTGAATTTCTTTGACTAAAGTGCCTCATTGCGCACATCACTGAGAGAAGCCGGAAGAGCAAGGTAACATTTTTCTTTTTTAAGTCAGATGTGGCGGACAGTGTGTGTACAGGGGCTTCATGCTGGCGTGGCCGCTTTAGAGCGCCTCGTTGTTGTGGTCTGGAAAATTTCCGGCACTACCCGGTGGGATATATTCCAGCCGCCGGAGGCTTTAAGCTGATATATTTCTGTGGCTCAAACATGCAGTTACAGTATGAGTAGGCCATTTTTCCAGGTCATAGAAGTTATATTTGATTGACAGTTTAGCGGGGTGTGGGTTCGACAGATTGAGCGGACACGCCCACAGGGTTTCAGAGCGCAGAGAACAGCAACGGATGACGTGGCCTGTCTGTTGGTATATAAAGGAACCCTGTTGTACTGTCCCATTAATAAAATCATTTTAAAGTGGTCCAGAGGGACAAATTGAGGAATCTAAGCAGAGCTTTGTTGACCGTTTGGCCTCAGCAGCCCTCAAGGCTAACAGCAAGCGACACACTTGAAATCCTAGCTCGCACACATGCACACAGCTGTACTTTGTTGTGCCCCTTGCTGATTCAACACATTTCAAATGCAGATCCTCCCGCCCTCCCACACGTCTGCTCTCACGGCTGGGCCGAAGGGCGGCGGGAGGGGGGTCGGGTCTTCGGGGTCAAACTGCAAGTGTTAGTCGGCACATGCACACTCGAGCATGCGGGCACATATGTTCGTGGGCTCGTCGCACAAAAGCCCCCCTCGGACATCTGGCGGCATCTCGCGCGAGGGTTTGAACGCGCTTGGCCGATATAAAAGGCTCTTTGTAAGCGTGTGAGGGCCGCGGTGCCAAAAGAGCACTCGGCCGTGGCGGAAGTCACAAGTGGCTCCACGCGGGCGAAAGTTTGCCTCACTTTTCGACGCCCGCTTCCCTGGTCTGCCCGCAATCCGACATTCCTGTATTGTAATGTAATCATATCTTGTCATGTATTCCCGTGATAAATGGGGGTTGAGTGAAATAATCATCAGTGGAGATGCATGCTTTACCCCGAATTTTTACCAAAAGGGTTTCGGAGGAGTACGAAAATATTGGAAAAGTAAGATCTTGTTGTGCCTCTTGGAAAAATTTCAGTAAATGTCCTTCTTTTGACAGTTTCCAACCTGCCGCCATCTGCTTCCCGTGTGCAAAGGTCACAAGTCGACATGCCTGCTTGGCTTTCAGGATCAGCAGCTTTAGATTAGCGAGCTTTAGGAACCGATGCCGTGATAAGATTAGATGTTTTTGTGGCTGCGCTGTATAGTTTGGACTCCCCCGGGACCTCTTTTTACGGCACTTTCGTAGTCATTTTCAACAGCTTCCTGTCCGCCTCGGAAACCCTGAGAGCGACCGCGCTCCGGACCCCGTGCGCGCAGGGAAAACACGAAGCCTCGGTATAAACAATAGTTTGATGGTTTTGGTCCCGCTTGGCTCCTCCTCTCTGGACCGCATCAAGCTCCGCCCAGCAACCCCTCCTCACTGCAACAGCGGCGGTGCGGCCTGGCTAATTAGAGGGTTGCCACGGGAACGGAATGGCATCCTAGCCAATGAGTGTAATGACAGGGTGAGGGTGGAGGAGTGCGGGGTCAGATTATAGGCCCGGCAGTATGCGCTGAGAGGAGCTAAAAAAAGGAAAGAAGCAGGGGAGACGGGGTGAGAATGTGAAAATGAAACAAAATCATGTTGTCTTTGAAAATAAAGCTATAGGGAGCATTTGTTCCCGAACATCTCTTGACATTTCTTTGTTTTATTGCTTTGTACAGTGATAACGCACATTTTGCCGAAATGAGTCAAATCATGTTGTCCGAGAGCAACACTTTGAAAATGAATCTTTTGCGAGTTCAGTGCAAACGTTCCCGTTGGTCACTTGGGATTTGTTCGTGTCTTATTGTTGACAACAAACTCATTCGCTGCCGTGGACGTTTATATTCGTCAGTTGGAATCCGACCGTTTACTGCCACCGAAGAATATGTTCGTCAAGTACTTTTTTTCAACGGCTAAGCGTGGAAGAGGGTCTCTCTCTCTCGTTCAGCTTGTCTTTGAATATCAAGTTTGTAAACCACTTTAGTGACCAACAGATCCCTTTTAGGTGGCGGTATTGCACAACTCTGGATTTGAGATCAGCACGGCGTTTGAGTAGAAGATCACGATTAGGCGCAGAATCTCTGCTTGTCACGTTGGTTACGAGGGAGACAAATCCCAAGAGGTTGGAAGTTGGACAAGTTTAGGCACCTCACACTCAAAGCAGAGTTTTTGTTGCAGTAAAAAGTTGAAACAGATCATGAGAAACAGATGACGCAATTCATGGAGTGAATGACGAACGGCATGTAGAAAAGCCATGTGTCATAGTTGTGCAAATCAATGATTTTGCCATCATAAGCCCATTCTCACTCTTGTTTTTGTGGTTTTATAGTTCGAGGTGTAATAGCGTCAAAGTCACTGTTTTGCGTGACATGATTCTTTTCACAAAAAGCTTTTCTCTGCTTTTTGGTCAGAAAACATTGTTTTTTTTTTCTATTGCTGATTACTAAAGAATGGAAAAAGATACACTTTTTTTACTGTTGAAAGAAGAGAGTATACTCTTTCTTTTGGTATGTTTGTTGCTTGTATTTTTTCAATATTCTGTGGGACGCGAAATATCAGTCAAAATGGTCTTAAATGGGTGCCAATATGGGACGTCTGCTTTGAAAACGGCTAGCGGTACTGCGGAGACGCACGTTTTGCCCAATTTTGGCATATCTGACTGCAAGGGTTAAGTGAGAAAAATATGTGCGAATGTTTTATAATGTTCCGAGCAACGAGCCAGAAGCAGATTTCAAACTGCAGCATGTATGTTCACGATTAGCTCCAGTGTTGTCTGGTGTCAGGAAAGTTTTGCCTTACAGCCCACACTGGAAAGACTCGGCCTGCGGTCACCATGGCAACAAACAGGAAACGGCGTGCAAGTTTTTTAATGCGGCCGAGCCCCAACGGTTTCACGCTCCTTCCTCCCTTGTGTGGCCATTCTTTAGAAGACAAACGCTAGCTGGGACCAGGGGCTAAAAGTGTGACACAAAGTAGCTGAGAAACGTTTGCCTTGGTGGCTTTTGGGACTCGAACCGCATTGTGTGAAAGCTCCGGTGGCCTCAACAATCTCAACAGTGTCATATTCCATCCGCCTACTGCCAGGCGAAACCACCACAGCCCCAAACCACGAAGCATCCTGGTTTTTCCCTCCACATTGGCAAAACAAATTCTTCTTCTGCGGGGCTTGTATTACGCTAGCTCACATTCATCCGTCGTCGGATCACATTGCTGCGCGTCAAACTACGCAGAATAGGTTTGCCATAAATCTTCAGTCCAAAGTGAGTCACTTGGGTGATTCACTCATCCCTCAGTTGAATTCTCTAGAAGACCTCTGTAATGTTGCCAACTTTTTTTTTTTTTTCCTCTCGATGCGTTCTTTGTGTTGGAAGTCTTCTTTCATGCAGCGTTTTTTTCATCTATCATCACGTTACTTTCTTCTTCACAACTGTGTTTTTACAGGAGTGGTTTTGGAAATTAACGCAACATTGAAAGCTTCAAGAATTGCTTTCAAGTGAAGTTTTTGTAGGCTGATAGACATGCTTCAGTCAGATACTTGAAAGTTCTGGAGTGCTTTAATGTTCATTTTTGAACTGCATGCAATAAGAAGAAATAAGTCACGGCTCAAGATGCAATGCTTTTTAAACTGTGATAACGTTTCAAAAGGTTATCATTCCCATTTCAAATTTTAATTAGCGTTGCTACTCCAAGACCACTGGTTGTCTTTCGGCGTCAGAGATATAAGAAGACTTCAACTTGAGGCCCAGCGCACACCAAGCGCTGTAACGGAAAAACTGCGACCCTTTGTGTTTTGAAGCTCCACGAACAATATACTGTATTAGCTTTTATTGAACCACAAAAACATGGCGCGATTGTCAAGGGATAAGCGAATGGGCCAAAAAAAAGAAACGGCGCAGAATAAGTGTGGATATTTTTGAGAGGCTGCGATTGCCGCATTCACTGACTGCAGTCTGCACCTGTGAATTCCGGCGACAGAGACATTTTTGATTGGCTGCTACATCTGCCACGTCTCTCGGTGTGTGGCGGGATTTGGGAGAAGACGAAGACAGTTATGTCCCGATGTCGTGTCGGTGTATTCGGGACTGACAAAGGATCGTAATTTAAACCGGGTATGGGTGGAAAAGTAAAGTAATAAGGAATTGTTTCAATAAGGGAACTCACGTCGGCATGAAAGCAAGAAGCAATTCTCATAATGTAATTATGTATACACAAACAAAAAGCAATCCTTTCGTAACAAAAGACGAATAATCCGAAAACTGTTAACACAAACTCAGCGACAAGACTTAACTCTTAATTTAACGAAATAAGTCTAAGGCACCCCATACTGTAAACTGCACAATAGACAGTACAGTATAATGCAAATGTTACAGTGCTATGAGATATATGTATTTAGAGTATTTTGGTTTTTATGATTACAGATGTGAAAATCTATTTAATGGTCATTAGACTCAGTGAGTGAGTAGTTTTGCCATTTATAATTTGTAGTGTGCAAAGCTTGAAATGGTGACTGATTTGATATACTAAATGAAGAATTTTCAGTATGAAATGTTCATACTGCTTGATTTCTAGTCGTGGGATCCAGCCAGTAGGTTTGCTTCATCAGTCACTCAGCTACTCGGCACTCCGAAGAGCTGGCTTCATTTCCAAGGCGATCCATCAGAAAGCTGTTGGTCTTATGATCGGAGCGTGGAAGAACAGAACCGCAACGCATCTTCACGGATCATCGTGGTCTGAGACCCTTGTAGATCCATTGGATGGTCACGGTTGCCGCTTCACATGATTGTCTAAGGAAAATGACATTGGATGCGCTTTTTCTTGAACGTGGTCTTTGCACGATTCGATATTGTGTCACCATGGTCCTGCTTGCCACTAAAGCATAGGAACAAATTGAAAAGCTTGGTCGAGAAATCTGATTGGTCCTCAGAAGACCCACCGACCAACCAAAATGCCTAAATGACTGTGGTTACATCTTCTCAAATAGAGTCTTAGAGTCATGATTGATGCAATAAATGAAACGATGATCTGACTTTTGACCTTTGCGGCTGACCATTTTGCAGCCATCCTTTTTTTTTTAACAACACAACCATACTCTGCTCTATCTAACCTATTTTCACTCGTTACTGTCCAAAACACATCCAGACTTTCAGTCTTCAGGTAACAACATAATGCGGCACGGCTCCCCCAGAGTGAGTAAGAGGCGGAGTTTTACAACAATTCGCCAACAGTTGAGAGTTAATAGATTTGTTCTCAAGCTATGTTCAACACTTGAATTCGGTTAATAATGCAGAAATAATGGGCGACGTGGGGGACAGGCAAATAGGATCGATTTGTGAAAGAAATATGAACCTGACCTTATTTAGAACAGCATTAAATTTACCCTTGACAGCGACGATACATACATGTCCCCTCACTGTAACCTTAAACCCTAAGAGAGTCTATCATCTACAACATTTTTTTTGTTTTTGTTTTTGTCATTTCCTTTTGCAGGTATCAGTATTACCTTCAGGTGAAGAAGAAACTGTTGGACGGACGTCTCCACTGCACGGTGGAGCAGGGCATCAGACTAGCTGGCCTAGCAGTACAAGGTAAGACCGGCCGGCGGGTGACACAATCGCAGAAGAACAAACAGCTCATGCGAATAATCTCACCGAAAAGACAGACAGTACAAGAGGCCGCAACCTCGCATCTTTTTCTCAGGTCATCTTGACTTTGCTACCTAATATGGCTGCATACCACTGGGAGAGCCCAGTCCACTTGAGTTCCTAGGCTATCGCTCTTTACACACGCATACGCACTCTCCTGGTTGATGTCGGTATCTCCGGGGGAATGTAAACACACAGTTTGGCAGTTCCAAGGTTCGTCTCGGCCAGCGGCTGGAAGGCCGCTTATCAGACGGGGAGGCGAGGATCCGTTTACTACAAACACTACTTAGGATGCCCGGTCGGAGGCACGAGCACGTTGCAAGTGGGAGTACTATCGCGGTGTTGTCACGTCTAGTAGTTACAAGACTGAGTGAGGGGGAACAGTCATAAAATCTCCCAAACGCATGTGGGGAAATGTGCTATGGTCTGATGAAAGGAAGGTTGAGCTAATTCCAAAAGGTATGTTTGGTACAAACACAACGCCGCTCATCGCCAAAAGAAAACAGTGAAGCGTGGCGGTGGCAGCGTTGTGCTTTGGGGCTGTTTTTCTCCAGCTGCAACTGGAGCCTGAGTTGAGGTGAAGGGAATTATCAACCGTCCCAAATACCAGTCAGTGGTACCACAAAACGGCGTCAGTGTTAGCGCAAAACCGTCGAGCTTCTGCTCGAAAGAAAAAGAAGAAATGTCAGGCAAGCCTCCTAGAACATCCAAACTTCAATCAGAGGCACTTTAAATGCTGGCATGTATGTGCTGACTCCCATTTATCCCTCCCTCCATCCATCCATCCATTTTCTTTACAGCTTATCCTCACTAGGGTCGCGGGCGACTCCCATTTAACGTTTGAATTCAATTGGTTGATTTCTGAACTCAGCCACTTCCCACTTATAAGAGGTTGTGCACGCTTGTGCAACCACATGAGCTCATTTGTGTGTCTTTACTTCTAAAACTCGCTAAAAGATTTGAAAGTTGTTATAGGTCACATTCTTGGTTGAAAAGTTGTAAAATTATTTACCTTGATCTCATTTTTTAATATCACAAAAACATGGCATTTGAACAGGGGTGTGTAGACTTTTTTATATCCACTGTATTGGTGTGTTAGTTAGTTTTGTTTTTTGTTTTTTTAACAAAATGCTTCGTTTTAATTTATTAGCTTTATTCAGGAAAAAAATATATTTTTAATGTATTCTTTTAGAAAATGCCATTTATTCCTCAATTTCTGGGCAAATGCTATTTTTCTCTTTTTCAAAATGTTTTTTTTAAACATTTTGTTTTCAGAAAAATGATCTTTATATGTTCATTTTATTCATTTTTTAAAAATATATAATAGACCTGCACAAATATTCAGTACTAATTGTGAAGTAGGAAAAGTTCCCCAAATTGGCCAAGAACTAAAAAAGAAAAATGAAAACAAAATACGTGTTTGTGCGGCACTGTATATTTTCCTGTTGTTTGTGATTTGTGGAAACCTTTAACTCGCAAGCGCATCTCTTGTCTGTTGTGTTTCCAGCCGACTTCGGGGACTTCACTCAGTTCATGTCTCAGGACTTCCTCAGGGAGTACGTGCTCTTTCCAGTGGTGAGTCGCCTGAAACCGCCTGAAACCGCTTCACTTTTAAGACACACGATTGTGCCATCGTTTTCAACTGTCGAAAAACGCTTAGAACTGGCCTAATGGAGACGAGGTGCTGGAGGAGTGGACTCAGAAGGTTGCCGAAGAGCACAAGAGCCACTGGTACGAGCAGCTTCATTCAGTTGAATGTTTTTATTCCAGAATGTGTGTCTGTGTTTTGTAAAGAACCTGTAACGTGAATTCAGAGATTTGTTTCTCAATACATTATAAATGATTCAAGATAATTGCTGAAAACCTGCAAAGACTGAGACCTGTACAGCAGTACTCAATTGTGGAGATATAGTGTCAAGTGTTTTTCACCCATTTCAGTTTTCCAGATTCTTTTGGGCGCCGCCTGAGTCGCCCCTCCCCCACTACACAAGAGATCGGGCGCCTTCGTTTGCATCAGTGGTGATCCGGCGCAATTGCGACATGCAGTTAGCTAGCTACCTTTGCACACACCCCAAAAATGAATCTTCCCTTCGGCTAGTCCGCCGGCAAAGCCGTTTTAGAGTGCCTTGTTGTCGCCCGTGAGTGCGCGCATGTCATGCGGAAGAGCGAGGGTGGAGGCGGGATTAAATATAGTCCGACTTGCCAGCCCACAAGTGGACTGGGGCTTCGGGCTGGCACGGCTGCTTCGGAGCGCCTCGTTGTTGGCCCCGAGTTCGAAGAGCGAGGAGGGCAGATTTTTTTTGTTTTTGTTTTATAAGTCTTGACGTGACAGCCGGCGTGTGGACCGAGGCTTGTGGCTGGCGTGGCCGCTTTAGAGTGACATGCAGTTAGCTAGCGACCATTGCACACAACCCAAAAATGCATCTTTCCTTCGGCTAGTCCGCTGGCGAAGCTGCTTTAGAGTGCCTCGTTGTCGTTGAGCAGGGGGAACGGCTTGATTTTTCAAGACCTTAAAGCCTCTTTTTTTTTTTAATCATTCCAATTTGCCAGGGTTGTTAACAACACTTCTCTGTGATACGTCAAATTTACCAGACATTTATTTTGACTTTGGAGGTAGTTTAAGATTTTCAATGTCTTGTGAATGTTTGCAGTCGAATGCAGGCGGCCGAAGCGGAGCTGTTGTACATCAAGGAGATTGAGAAACTGGACGGCTTCGGCCAGGAGAGTTTCGCCGCTAAGGTGCGTAGCGGGACCCCCGAAATCTCCCGCTCTTCACCGGCATTCTGTTCTGAAAGATTCCCTCTACGTGCAGGACAACTACACCAACGACATTTTCATCGGCATGTCTTTCATCGGCGTCTTCGTCAAGCACAGAAACGGAAGGTCCATCATGCTCCACAGGCGAGTCTCGACCGCCGGACCTGTTCCGATGTCATGGAGTTGGGACGGTGTGGGAAAACGTGTGTTTTTGCGCAACAGGTGGAAGGACATCGGCACCATAGCGCACAACAAGTCGGCCATCACGGTGGAGATAACCAGTCGGGACGACACCATCATCTTTCACATGGTGAGTTAGTGTCGCGTCTGAGCGAGGATGCGCACGTGCAGCCGGGACACTTGATCAGGTACACATTTACCAAGATGGCGATCATAATCAAATAAGAATACGTTTGCTGTAGTGTACTATTTAAATTATATTGTATGTTATGTCAAGCACCGCAGGCTAAATCATAAAAAAGAAAAAACAACAACTTTCACATTCCCCCACCCCCAAGATTGAAAAAAATATATACTGTATATATAATAAAGACAATTCAAATGAAAGAAAAACATGTTAATATCTAAGTTCTCAAAGGTACAATTTCCTTATTTTTCTTGTCTGTGGTATATTTAATTTGACCTATATTTAAATTTTATAAAAAAAAATTTGTAGGGAGTGGGACTAGTATTATTATATGAATATAAAAACTATCTGAAATGACTAGCATTCATAATTAATTGATTTCATTAATTAAAATGTCAATACAGCCTACATCATTAGCACAATAAATCTGCACAAAATCGCAAATTTAAATCTTAACTCTGCCTTAATTGTCTAAATACTGTAGTCAAATTAAGTTATATAAATAAAGACATACTATGTACAGTACAATAGTTAGTTCAAAACGTTTTTTTAAATAAGATAACGAAAATATTAGAAACACATCTCGGAGTCAAAAATCTTCAGTAGCGATGTGTTATTGTTAAATTAATACCGCTTTCTAAAAAAAATCTTTACAAAGATAATTTTAGCGTTTAAAAAAAACAAAAAACAAAAGAAAACAGGTTACGGTTAGAATTGCCATAATAACAACTTAAATTATTATTATTTATTTTTAATGCTATATTTGATATTTGATTGATATTTTAGATAGAAGGTTAGTCTATTTTAAAATAAGGTAACCAATATATGAGAAACGCATGCTCGGAAGCGTTAATGCTTTTTCTAATACGTCTTGGAGCATTATTATCTTGATAAAGGCATATTTTTGTTGATACGGCTCCTCGATAGGATCTTAGTAGATTGTGTAGCGGTGTGCCTGATGTTACGGCCCGTGCGAGCACACGAGGACAAAATTCCGTGTCAAATAGCGCATGAATGTTTTGTCTTTTTGGGCACAGGAGGATATGGAAATGGCCAAGTACATCGCTCGTCTGTTCACGGCCAGACACAAGTTCTACAAACAGAACAAGATTTGCGCAGAGTGAGTCTCGAGGACGTCCGAAGGCCGCCAGGAGAAGCACAAAACGGATGCAAAGCCACGTGCTGCCTTATCGTCGAATTCACTGTCACGTGTCTTCTAGGCCGACTCACTCCCCTGCGCCAATCAGGAGACGGCCGACCTGGACGCACCGCCTCTCTCTGGTACTCTCAGCCTATCAAAAGCCCACAGTGTAACACTTTTTTTTTTTAAGTGTGTGGTCCGGGGCGTTTGCCTGGCTGTCGCTTGGTGTGATTTCCGGCATGACAATGAAGCCAGTGATTTGCACGTCTCCTTTGCCGCTGGCCTCAGACAATGGCGGAGCTAAATGCGGCACAATGGTCGCTCCCTCGCACCGGCGGAATATTCTGTGTGCGCAACCGCAGGCGCTGCTTGTTTACAACTACGCCGGCCGCAAATATGTTGCAAATGTTGCTCTGATCCAATTACAGCATGGATAAATAAGTCTTAAAAATAGACCAGTGGTAGTTATTTAACAATATGTGTGTAGTGGTGTAGAACTGCGTAGCCATAATACCGAGAGCAAATATGAATATATTTGATCTTATTTCATTACACTGGTCATTGGGCAATACCGTCATCAAAATAGAGCATTATTATTGCCTTTATATTTGAGTTTGAAGGATTATTATTGTATTATTCTTATGGTAGATTTGGTGCTTGTATCGTCACAGAACAATATTGTGTGCGACTTGAAAGATCGGTCAAACTGCTGTAAAATGGCTGACAAGATGGGGAACTCTGCTTTGAAAACAGCTGCCAGTGAATAAGTTAGATATGGTATTTAGTTTCTATTCAATGAAATACTGAGTATCATAAACATTACCCACGGCATAAACGGTGGTCCTCTGCACGATGATGATGTAGCTTCTGGGCTGCACTTAATATTCTGGTGAAGTGAGTATATGACAGATTCTTCACATTTTCATATTTTGTGACATTTTTTTTTTTTTTCTTACAGCCCCGGCCGCAGTCCTGTAACTTCCAGACAATGCATTCCCAGTATGGAGAACATTACCAAGACACGAAAAGCTCGCAAGGTAACGCACGCAAAGTTTTGATACAAAGAGTGTGCCACTCGCGAAAGTGGTTTCTTGACTTATCCGATTACTCAAATGTTGCCTCGCAAAACAAAAGCAAAAAATGGCAACAGCTCGTAACTTGAATTCTCCTAAGTTGGGGCGAGTCGGATAAGTCAAGGTACCGCCGTGTGAGTCTTGTCCATTAAAGTTACTCGTGTGCGACGCCGTCGTCCCGTCTAGACAGCATCTTCCACGACGACCCCTACTACAAGTCCGAGAGCAGCCTGGACCACTGCCAGGTGGACTTTCCCTTCCGCAACGGCACGCTGCCCAACGGAAGCGTGTACAGCAGCCCCAGCCTGAGCTCCCTCAACCGCTCGCAGACGTTCGTGGCGCCCTCGCCCATGTCGTCCAACCTCAGCATCCCGGGCAGCGAGCTGATGCGGCCCGACTACATCCCCAGCCACCGGCACAGCGCCATCATCGCGCCGTCCTACCGGCCCACGCCCGAGTACGACGCCGTGATGCGGCAGAAGCGGCGGGTGCTGCACGCGCACCACGACCTCCACAGCCAGTCGCTGCGCAGTCTGAACATTAGCAACGCCTGCGCTTATCGGCAGCCTGAGGCGCTGGTGTATAGCCAGCCCGAAATGAGGGAGAGGGGCCCCTATCATGGCCTGGGACCCAGCCAGGGACCGTACGCACAGGTATGGATTTGATCTTCAATATCTGGTATTGGTAGACCGATCGCTAAGTAGGTAGGTAGACTCGACTGATCAGGTCGACTGGTCGGTAGGATTCAACTTAGAAGAATTCTCCCTTCACATCTCAGGTTTTATTTTTTTTTCCTTCCAATTTTGAGGTGTGTTTGGAAGTACACGTTCGCGATCTTTCAGCTAATTAGAGTACCTCTCAACTTTATACATTGTCAGTATATATTTCTGAAACGATATCCCTTAGGAACCGGATTTTGGTATCACTTCGAAGCTCTTTTGTTGTCGTACAAAAGTTCTTCAACTTCTCAAGTATCATTTAAAATTCAAAGGTAAGTTAAAAAAAAAAAAGAAAATGTTAATTTTGCCCCAATTAATATTGTAGATACTTCGGGATCTGGAGGAGCTTTGAAAATATTGTGATGGGCACTCTAACGTTTACGAGAAATGAGTAGTTCTGTGTAAATGTCCAATCAGAAATCCGTGTGCAACGTCAGCAACAGAAGGAGAAATATTACTGCGCTGTCTGGCAGACGGTACCACGATTATCATGTCTCCATTTTCAGGATCATGTTTGTAAGTGCGTGCGGGGAGGGCAACACTCCAAAAGATGAAAATCCTTGTGATTATTTGCTTGTTTGATGTCAAGGTAGTAGTATGTTGAAGTGACTTAAGTAAGAATGCTCACTGCCATCTTGAAGGGGGCGTTGGTGCATCAGTGCAACTGCGTTCTGTATGGCCTCAGAGTTCCTTGATGTTCTTGCATTTCTAACACCACTTCTGCTTTGTAGATCAGTTACAGTAAGCCAGTGTCTCACGGCCCCCATCAGGGAGGACCGGCCAGCAGTCAGGGTCCTTGTCATTCGCCTTGCGTCAACGGCGGCGGCGGCGTGGGAAGCTCGATCTCTCACACGGTCAGCACACCCGAGCTGGCCAACACCAAACAACAAGGGAGCGCCGCCGGCAGCTACGCCGCCACCGCTCAGGTCGTGAGGAACCACGTAGCGCGACCGCCCCCGCCGTACCCCTCCACGCCCTTCCGGCCCGCCACCAGCACGCCGGACCTGGCGAGCCACCGCCTGCGCTGCATCGGCGGCAGCAGCCCGGAGCTGGTCACCCGCATGGTGCAGCTGTCCGTCAAGACCTTCCAGCCGGACAGCTCGGCGGTGGTGCACCAGTCCCTGCAGGAGGTCAGCGAGCCGCTCACCGCCAACGTGGCCAAGCGCCGCTCCGCCCTGGGCAAGAGGCACAGCATGGAGGTGATCAGCAGCATGAGAGGCGGTGGCATGGAGGGCACGGCGATGAAGGGCATCAACGCTCCTCTTCATCGAAGGAATACTCTCCGGGAGCACGTGTCGCAAGCGCCTCAGCCTCATCCGCCGCAATCCAAAGACTCGCCCGTCCCGACGCCCCCCCAGAAGGAACCGGCGGCGGCGCCCGCCGTGGCCTACCAGCATCAAAAGACTCTCTCCAACGCCACCATGCTCATCCACAGCAGCGAGAGCGAGGAGGAAGAGGAGGAGGAGGAAGAGGAGGAGGAGAGGCCGGAGCTGGATGTCCAAATCCCGGGCCTCAACGAGGACGTCAGCATCAGCGCCCAGTTGCAGGCCGCCCTGGCCAAACTGCCCAACAAGCCCCCTCCGGAGTACCCGGGCCCCCCCAGGCCCCCCGGCAACGTTTCCCTTCACAACCACACGCGCCACCGCGACCACGATCCGGCACCGCACGGCGGCCGGGCGAATCCCGAGGACGGCGAGCCCGGCAGCGGGGGTAGCGGGACTCTGACGCGAGGGGACCAGGGCGGCGTCAACGGCAACGTTTTGGGTCCGTCCTTCTCGGAACCGGACCTGACCAGCGTCAAGGAGAGAATGAGGAAGGAGCCGCTCAAGGAGCGGCCCGTGTCGGAGATGTTCTCCTTGGAGGACAGCATCGTGGAGAGGGAGATAGCGCAGAGGGTAAGACGACGGCACGACAAATTGCGACTCCGAGAACACCGATTCAACTTACTGTAACTGCCTGTTCAAGTTGCCTAATTTTGAGAAAAAAAATGAAAACACGCTACAGGGAAAGAGAATCAAGTATTATTTTTCAAGGGAAAAAAGTCTCGTCAGGATGAAAAGTCGTCGTCTTACGAGAATACAGTTGTCTATTTCTGAGAAATTATAACACTAAAGTTAACCGGTCCCCATCTTTTGGAACCGATTCCCTGTTTGTCCTGGAAATTCCTGCTTATTCATATTTTAAAAAAAATCTCTTTTACAATTACAGGGCACCTAAATAGTAGATGATTGACGCCCGTTATAATTGCAAAAAAAACAAAACAAAATAAAAATCCTATTTTAAACACCCCAAATTCTTGAATAAGCGCTTATTCATAAACTGCCAATAAGCGTTTACCAGGTCGGTTCCTCCCCAACAAAGAAGAAACGAATGAAAAGGAAAAAAAAAATGGGGGAAAATAAATCTGTGACTAAATCTGAATCTGCGTGGGTCTACTGTATAAGGGAGCTTCAATTATTTTCAGATTTTCTCTCTATACCAATTATATACAGCAAAGCATCGCACGTTTTTCCCAAACTAGCGTGGGTTCATTTCCCCCCCGCCCTCTGTCCCAAAATGTTGTTTATTAGCTAGTAGGCTACGCCAGCGCCTGATTAGCAGTAATCCGCCGTTCAGCAGCACCTGAGAGGGAAGCGCTCGTCTCCCGAGTCCCGCCGGGCGGGCCCGCTAAAACCTCCCCAGGTCCCGCAGATTACGCTTGGGGGCGGGGGTTGTCTGTCCTTCTTCAGATTGAGGTCCCGTCAATCTGGACACGGTGCCACCCGAGCAAAAGGCAAACGCAAAGCCGCAGATCACCCCGGACGCTTGTTGTTCGGCTGTTCCAAAATGGAGAGAAGGGCAGGCTGGAGCCCTCCTGCGGGGTTTAATAGCGCCGGAGATTAGGAAAGGTAATCCTGTTTCAAGGACGGAAGGAGGGACCGGGTAACGTGGGGCAGAGACGACATCGTAGGAAGGAAGTAAAGCTGAGTCACGCGCGCACACGCATGTTTCCGCTACCCGTGAGCATGACGGCGGGCTTCTCGTCTCTCCTGAAGACGTTGGAGAGACAGAAGATGTCCGTGGACTCCATGAAGAGGCCGCTGATGATGGCCGCCCTCAACGGCCTCTACGTGGCCCGCGTGCCCGTCCCCGAGTGTCCGGCGGAGGACGGCGCCAAGGCTGCCCCTGACGAGCGGGTGAGACCGTCTGAGTTCATTGCGTCATTTTCAGACTTTCCTGCTTTTATTGTGGCTGAACGTAATTGTACGCTCAACCACAATAATGAACATATTAACATTTTATTCCCACGGTGTCCATCAAAAATGAGCTTTATTCGTATTTCCATAAAGCAGATTTGTGTGATACCACTCTTGTATTGACTCCATTGTGCAGCTGTGCCTAATCTTGATGCTGGTTGGTGTCATTTGGGTGGAGCGAAATAATGGAAATGGGAAAAATAGCTTCATATTTTCTAATCAAGTCCCCATTCCCCAACATGGATCACAAGAAAAATAAAGACTTTATAAATGAGGACCGGAAATAAGTAACTTTATTTTATTTGTATTTTTTCATTTTTTTAAATTAAATAACTAAAATCTTCAAACTTAAATGACAGTAATTCTTTTCTTTTCATTTTGTTTTCATTTTTAAAATGACATTTAAAGAATGAATAAAAATGAGGCTCTAAAACACGGGATTTTCATCTTAAAAATAGGAAACATATCAATTATAAAGATATATTGTCATTTACAATCATACGAGTGACTTACTGCGGCGACCCTCGACAGGGAAAAGCTGAGTCAAAATGAAATCCAAAATATATTTCTGCGTCAAAAAATATATCAATGATTAAAAACGATTAAAATAAAGTAAAATAACATGAAGTCACTCCATTGTCATTTTGCCCTCGGTTCTAAAATGTAAAAAATCCAATTAAAAGTGCGGCTCTACCATAAGATGGAGTTATTGCTTTCTTTTTTTTACAAAATGATATTCAAAAATAAAAAATAAGGATATCAAAATATAATAATTTGAATCATTCTTAAATTTCAAATCAAAACTTCAAGTTAGTAACATTTATAATAATAACAGAAAACTGACTACAGCTCTTATTTTCTCATTTGTATTTAACTGCTATAGTTGTGTGGTAAATGTAACACTGCAATATAAATACTGTATATTATATCTAATATGTAATCTAAATGTACTGTTAATTGAAGTCAACATGTCTTCATTTTTGACATCCAAAAAAAGTACTGCACGCTTCACTCGGATGGGGTCTATGTGTTGGCCATTGAGAGGAGGCCTTTGTCCGCACTGTTGCTAAGCTAACGAGGACGAGCCCCAAGCGGGCCGTGGCGCGCGCGCGCGCCACGCGTGGCACGCCGCCGCTCGATCCCCTGCGGGGTCGGCCGGTATGTGGAGAATGTGACCCGGCCTCGGTGACGATGGACAGTGGCAGAACAAAAAGAGGAACAACAAGTCCCGAGTACACCCGTTTGTGCATTGCGCTGAGCCGAATTCACCATTCGGGTTTCCAAAGACCCGAAGTAAAAACGTTTATTAATATGGTCTCTCTCTAGCGCAGCGGAATGTATCCCCCGCCGTAAGTGGCCGTTCACCGCTCATGTTATTGATCGAGCTTCTCTTGTCCCGTCAGTGTAAGACGTTGGAGCTGAAGCTGGAGGAGGAGCGCGTCTTCACCGAGTACGAGCAGGTGCCCAAAAAGAGGGCGGACGGCGCCCTCACCACGGCCGCGCTCCCCGAGAACGCGGAGCGCAACCGCTTCCGTGACGTGGTCCCGTACGAGGAGAACCGGGTGGAGCTGGTGCCCAACAAGGAGAACAACACCGGCTACATCAACGCCACCCACATCAAGGTGGGCGTGAGCCTTCCGTTGCGCGCGCCGTTCCAACATGGAGACGCGAGTGTCGAGACGCGGCTCTTCGTTGATACTTTGCTATATATATATATATATATATATATATATATAAAATACAAATCATTATTGACCTTCTTCTTAGAAAAACCTTTTTAGTTTTTTTTAAATAGAAAATTTGATTTATTTATGATTTATCCATTTTCATAAGACCCTTTTGCCTTTTAAATCAATGAAAATAAACCTCGACCTCTTCGACTGAAACTTACTGCTTGCGTTTCATTTGTTGTGCTAAAAAGTACGACCTTTTTAATAACATTTTTTTCTTAAGGTATGATAAAACATGAAAATAAAGAATAAACCAAAATGTTATCTTGGCAAAAAAATGTCTATTGAATTACAGCAAAAACAGTTTAATGTCTTTATATTCTCTTTGAAATGACGTTTATGTTTATAAACTACAATCTAACAGCGTGCTGTTTTCGATATTTTGACCTTTTCGATATTTTGTGCCAGGCCATATTGTTTTTGGCGGTGCGCAAAAAGCTTCGATAGCGAGTAGTTCGCGTTGCTCTTCTAAAAACATCTTCAATGAAGCCCCGAGTCTCTTGATGTTGCTCTTCATTCGTCACCGTGAGTGTGTCAAACGACGGCGACCACATCACACGGCAGACATGAAGGGCGAAGGCTTAACGACACGCTCGTGTTTCTCTGCCTTGCGGTGGCCTTTGAGGAAAGACCGGATGAAAGGCGGCGGCCCTTTTGAGTTCAAAAGCGCTCGCAGGAATTCATCAGGAATGCGCTCACAAGTACTAAAACCCTCTTAAGTCCAGCTGAGCCGCTAAATAGCCCCGCCCACCTCTGTTGTGGCGCGCGTTTGCGTTCGGCGTGATCGCCGCCCGTCACGGCCTCGTCTAACCCGCTTACAATGTTGTTGCCGGCAAACGGCGCAGAAGAACAAAAAGCCTTTTACTATTTGTCTAAGTAATGTTTACAGTCACACGTTGCTTTTCCGGGTGCTGAAATCCGAGATCGAAGACTTTTTCTCCGTGCACAAAAAGCCTATTTCTCTCCAACATTGGTAACGACTCCGTCAAAACGCGTTGGCGAGCGCCTGTGTGAGCCAATCGGTGGTCTGGTTGTCAGCATCTTGACATGCCGCACCGGTGAGGTGCATGGATTATATCGGCAAAGGAGAGGCGCTCACTAACACCCGTTCCGACACGTCTGTGACATTTTTGTGTACGCGGAAAAAGTCCAAGATCTTTTGAGTTCAGCTCATGCAAAATGGGATCAAAACTAAAGTTTCGATTTTTGTTCAGTTTGGTAGACGTGTATCATGAGTAGACACACGACAAAAGTATCAGAACCCGTGCTCGAAAACAAACAGGAAGTCAGTCATCTTGATATGAAGTGGCCGTATTGGCGTCCGAAATTCCTCGTCTGAGGAAACCTAACCAAGCTAAGCCTCAAGAGCCAATGGCTGAAAATGCGCAGGAAGCCATTTGGCGCTCAAAATTCAGCCCCTTGAAGCCAGTTTAACTCAGCGACATGAAATTTGGTAGACTTGAGTATCACGAGTAGACCTGCAAAAAAGCCTCAAGAACGCAAGCCGGAAAATGCACTGGAAGTCATCCATTTGGCTGTGGCGCTGTCATTTTGGGCCTTTTCTTTTCTTCTTGGAAAATTCTGCCCCCAAAGCCAGTTTCACGTGCCTACCTGAATCTTGGCAGGAAAAACCTTCTCAAGAAGGCGTGGCCAAAAAGACAGGAAATGACTGGCACGAATTGCGTTCTATTTCTTGACGTATTTCATCTTGTGGGCAGGTGACCATCCGAGGGGAGGAGTGGCACTACATCGGCACCCAGGGCCCGCTGGCCAACACCTGCGCCGATTTCTGGCAGATGGTGTGGGAGCAGGGCGTCAATGTCATCGCCATGGTTACGGCCGAAGAGGTACGTACGCGAGCGTCCGGCGGACGGGCGTCCGTTGGTTTCTGACCGCGCCTTTGCCCGCCTTTCCAGGAGGGCGGGCGGCCCAAGAGTCACCGCTACTGGCCCAAGCTGGGCTCCAAGCACAACTCGGCCACGCACGGCAAGTTCAAGGTGACCACCAAGTTCCGCACCGACTCGGGCTGCTACGCCACGACGGGCCTGAAGGTCAAACACCTGCTGTCGGGCCAGGAGAGGACCGTGTGGCACCTGCAGTACACCGACTGGCCCGAGCAGGGCTGCCCCGAATATGTCCAGGGCTTCCTCTGTGGGTGACCGCCTCCGTTTTGTCGTCCTGGCCTCGTGTGTGTTTTAAAAACAATGTTATGTCTTTCTTCTGTGTCCTCAGCCTACCTGGAGGAGATCCAGTCAGTGAGGAGGCACACCAACTCCATGCTGGACACCTCCAAGAGCCTTAACCCCCCCGTGGTGGTGCACTGCAGCGCAGGGGTGGGCCGCACCGGCGTGGTCATCCTCACAGAGTTGATGATCAGCTGCCTGGAGCACAATGAGGTTGGCACCTTGAAAAAAAAAAATAGATATCATCAGGGTTACCACGATAGTGCTAAAAGGAATACAGCGTGCCCCCGCTTTATTGCAGTGAATCGTTCGTGTCCTCGCATATTTTTTGGTTTTCTTAAAAAAAAAAAAGAAAAAAAAAAAAAGACCCTGCAAACTCCCCCTGTTGCCCCTATTTTGTCACATTTTTCAATATAATAATTTTTCAATCGTATTCATCTCAACACGCACTTGGCTTACGGCCCATGATTTAAAAAAAAAAGACATTTGGCAAAATACACACAAAAAAAAAAACAGAAAGCGTGAGGTTTGCTGTCGCCATCTAACGATGAATTAGTAGGACAGCAATGAACAAATATTTTAATCATCAATTTATCTTTTATTAATAATGAATTATTTTTGTATTTAATTATGAATTGGACATAAAAAAAAATCATGCATTTATTAAAAAATAAATAAATTTAAATGCATGATTTTTGGATTTTTTAATTTTGATTCAGTTACTGGTTTGGTCGGTAACAATGTGGATCATTGTTTTCCAAAGTAAAAGCAAATGTTTGCTAATACCTTATTTTGATTCATCACAAAGATAAGGTCTGTAAATGATTAATCGACGATCCAAAAGTTGTCAATTAATTTGATGATTTTCAGGGAGTTCCGCTGCCGTGGCTGCGTTAGAGCGCCTCGTTGTCGGCAGTGAGTGCGTTTACATTTGGCATATGCAGATGGCCGAGAGCCGGCGCAAAAATGAGGCTAAGTGAAGCGAGAGAGGACTAAGTAGGGATTATGCGTCACCGTTGTTAACGATTCATTCTTGTCTTTTCCGTTTTGTGTACAGCAGCTGCGGTTGTGGTTCAAGTGCTGTCAAAATCAAGTTGCGTTGAAACGGTTTGTTGTTGTGGTCCCGTTTAGCCCGTGGAGATCCCCACCATGCTGTCGGGCTTGCGGCAGCAGCGGATGCTGATGGTCCAGACCATCTCGCAGTACAAGTTCGTCTACCAGGTCCTCATCCAGTTCCTCAAGAACTCTCGCCTCATCTGAAGTGTCTGCGGACGACAAGCCCTCACCCGCGTTTTGATTTTTTTTTTTTTTTTATCTTCTTCTTCTTCAGTTTTCAACTGCTAATACATTCTGTACATTTCCTCAAATAGCGGCCAGTTAAAAAAAAGGCAAACGCCACCTTCAAATGGACACTGCCTAACGTATTTATTCGGCACCAAGTTGCCACAAGATGGCACCAAAGCCCTGTCTAATATAAAACTATTGCTTTGACGCCATCTTGGTGCCAAGTAACCATTTTGAAGTGTGGCGAGGAACTTCTGTTAAACACGCCAAAGCCCCTTCTCGTAGAAAAGTAGTGCTTTGCTGCCATCTTGTGGCATCTATAGGTAATTGTAACCCTTTTTGGGAGGAGCGTGTCAATGGTTCACACAAAGCTGGTGCATTTGAACGCTGCTGCTAAGCAAAAGAGCAGTACTTACCGTGGCAAGTGCAAAGTTAAAATGATGCAATCATTTTAAACATAAACAACTGAGATTGTTTAATGTTACTCCAAAAATGCGCCAGAAGTTCCTCCGCCGTCTGCCGTTGAGAGAACGAAACGCCCCAGGCCGCTAGATGAAGAAATGCATTTTAAAAGTGGCACAATAGTGCTTGGATTTAAAAAAAAAACAAAAACAAACAATCAAACAAACAAAAAAAACAGCAAATATTTACTTTGATGTTGTAACGAATGCCTTATTTTTTTTTTTCCTTGTATATTTATTTATCCATCTCAACAATGAGCTGCCCAGCCTTACATTTCAAAATGTCCATCATGAAAATCACGGGTGGGCTGTACAAGATTTCCCAACAAATGCAAGTAGTCACAGCGCTTCACTTTTGGCACATTTTGTCACGGCGTGACCTCATTCCAGAATGGGGGGGGAAAGTACTTTACTAAACAGGTTGTCATTATGGGATGTCGTGTGTGGAATTTAGAGGGGGAAATGAGTTCAATGTGGAAAAGGGCTGTTGCATAACAAAACATGGAAGGTGAAAAGGTGAAACATTTTGAATACTTTTCATACGATGTTTATTATTATGTATCGTTATGTCATAATGTTGGATTTTTTTGTCGCTCTCGAACACTTCCTGTAAGGTTTCATTGGTTGTTGGTTTAGGTGAGTACATTTGAACAATCAAGATGAAACCTCGAAAAAAAAGTACAAAGAGTGCATTGAAAGACTCGTTGGACAAACTGTAAATAGCGTTCAGTTGTGCCTTCAAGGAGCTCTCCACGCCTATCCTAGCTGAAATCTTTTTGAGTCACTATTTATCCTGCAACATGTTCATAAAATAACTTTTGTTTGTTTGTTTGTTTATGTACAGACACGTGTATTGTGTGAAAATACTTGTTATACTTTCATGACTTGGTACTAAAAAATACCGCAACCTGTTCAACTACGCATGCATTTTTAAAACAAATCTATATTTGAATGTATATATAAGCATATAAATATATATATTCTGGTGTGTATAAGCTTCCGGCTCTCGCGAGTGTTTTATTGCACTCGTTTGTCACGTGGCATTGCACTGTTTGTTCATATTTAATCCCCCTTTCTTTTTCTTCTTCGTGTGTGTGTGTGTGTGTGTACATATTTTGTATATGTTTTCACTGCATTCTCCTCCTCCTTGTACTTGCTTGTAATGCAATAAAGCCTTATTTTCTCTACATGGGTGTTAATGCAGCTCTTTATCAGCAGAAGGGGTTCACTTGGACTCGGTAACACACGCGAACTATGATGGGAAGGTCCAAATGTGTCATTTCTGCAACAACAACAAACGTGTTTGTGCATGGCTTTGAGAATGAAATGGGGGATTACCATTTTTCTTTTTTTAAATTTTAGTTCAAATGTATTTCTAAAAATAATGTATACATTTATTATATTTTAAAGACAATACAATTGTATTTAAAACAATTAGTAAAATACATTATTTTATTAATCATAATAATATTATTCTAAATATATATAGGTTAAATCTTTTTTAAAGTTGAAAATATATTTTTTCCCTACAAGTTGGTGTAGCATCATTTTTACAAAATCATTTTAGTAGCAATTCATAAAATATTTAGATTTTTAATAAACAAGAACTTTAGATACATTATTAAATTGAATTGAGACTGTTTGATCTTCCTATTTAAAAAAATATATTTTTACTGCAAGAAATTAAGTTTTGATATACCTATGAATAAATAAATAAATAAATAAAATATAATAAGTAAATAAACCTTTTAGTATTCCGTATTTATTTATTTATTTAAAAAATAAAAATTACATTCATTTTAGTGACTGATAAAATAAAACAGATTACATTGAAGTCTGTTTGATGTGTTTGCGCAGCTCTCGGACGTAGGGATGCTCGTTGCCGTGGGCCACTTCCATGATGCTCAACGCCTGGCAACGCACACGTTCCACAGTTTGAACACGTGTGCTTTTCAGAATGGACATTGCTCGGACATGAAGGCGTAAAAGTGCGACTGTACCTTGTTGAGCGCGCTCAGGCCCTCGGCGCGTCTGTCCAAGGCCAAGTCGAGTCGGCCCAGCTTCAGGTACAAAGACGCCACGTTCAGGGAGTAGGCGGGATACAGCTGCCTGCAAAGCACCACTCTTCATTTGCTTGACAGAAATGTTGTTTGGGGGTTTGTTTTTGTCATAGTCGACAACCTTTTTCCTCTGACTAAAATGAGACGATGCCTTCATAATTCTTTTCTTGGATGACTTCATAAAAATCCATTTGCGGGGACAAAGCCGTGTATTGATATCAACGAATAAAAAGGAGCCGAAGACACTGATGCGAGTTGCTGTTTGTGTTCTGATTCTCCTGAAAGTGTGACCTTTTGGGGCAACCTTTGTATTTTTGTGAAGAGTTACGTTGATGAAAGCTGTGTGTTATTTGTCTTGTAAACTGTAAGTGCTAAATAAAGTTGAGTTATTACATTTAAAAAAATTAATAAAATAAAATAAAACTTAAAAAACGAGACGGAAACGTCTGGCAAAGACGAGAGCCAATCAGAACGGAAGTGGTGCGGAAGTGACGTAGGCGGTTTGAGTTTGTGCCCGGGAACGTGCAGCGCTTCTGTCTGGATGAACTCGAGAAATTATTTTGTTCAGAAACGCGACCATTGTGAAGAGACATTTACAGCACAGGTGAGGATTTCAAGTCATTCAAATGCGACTTTTATCGGTCACTATTTGGGCTACATAAATCTGCTTATTCCGGTGACTTTCCTGCTGTTTGGGTTTGTTTTCAACGAGGGCTCGATTGTGGCTTGGTGGTTAGGATGCGCGTGTTTGATGACCTTTCACGGGCTCGGGAGAGCTTCCATGATATCATATTGGAGGCTAGCGTTGCCTTAGCTGCACGGAAGAACCAGGACGAGCAGCGAGCTAACAACAAAGTCTTTATTTCCAAACATTTCTGATTACTGTCGGCTGTAATCACGCCAAAACAAAATTCAACTGCGAATGTCAACTTGTTCCCCACGTAAATAAAATCTCCTTCCTCTGTCCCGCCCACTAACGCCCTCATCCAATCACAAATGAGAAATCACACCACGCGACCTTCATGGCCTCCCAGAAAATTGGAAATTACAGCGCTCGAAACCGATTTGCTTAACACAACTGCAGGAATGCTACAGTAGTTTTGTTTTGTTTTTAACTATTTGAGTTGCACTCAAATAGTTTTAGTTTTGCACGAATGGAACTGCAGTTCTTACACTTTTATTATTGTTATTTTATTATTATTATTATTATTATGTATTTGTTTCTTTTCATTTCTGAAGAAAAAAATAGCAAACCATTTTTTATTAGAAATTATAATGATCAATTATTTATTATTATTAATGCTTTTTGACTAAGGTCATAATCAAACTATTACACCTCTCACATGACAAACAACAACAACAATAATAAGAAGAATAAATGATGATGATTGATCGTACGCACTTGAAGGGTTTGAGTAGCTTCTCTCCGTAGCGCACGGCGGCGCGGAGGTCGCCCCGGTAGGCGCACACGCCCATGGCCTGGTAGCTCATGTGCAGCATGAAGACGTTGGCGTCGTCCAGCACGCCGCCCATCTCCTCCAGGCTCTGCTCGCACATCTCCAGGAGCTCGCCAGGGGGTGCTGTCGAGTCAAGGAGGCAATGGCGAAGAAGTTCAAGGGCGAGACATTCATATTAAGACCTAAATCACAAGGGTTTCATTTGTATTGTTCTTTCAATGTTAAAAATGTACATTTTTTAATTTGTATTTTTAACATTTAATGTATAAAAATATTGAATTCCTTAAAAAAAACCACAAACACACATTTTAAAATGACCTGCTTGTTAATATCAAAAACATAGAATTTTATAAATTTTTGTTTGAATTTCATTGTATTTATATTTTTAAAATTGTTCATTTTCCCCCCTTTCTTAATAAAGCTCATGTGGGGCTGCAATGCACTCCGGTTAGGGAAAAGGATATTTTTGACGGCTTTGAGGCCTCTGAAGTCGCTGATGGTTTTGCGGGCATAGCGCAACATGGCGCTCACCGCTTCCGCCGCCACTGGCTCGCGTCGCTTGCGCACTTTCAGCTTCAGCGCGTCCTGCGCACGCACGCACATTGGAACACAACACAACAACGAATTACAAGCATACAAGCTTTAGATGAGGAGAAGACTATCTTTTGTAGTGCCCGCCGTGTATATGTGCCTTTAAGAGGCGGGGCCTGGCGGGGTGCCGTGTAATGCGCGCGTGTTTGGGCGTGAGCTGTGGCCGACAGCAGGTCCTGTGCGAGTGTGCTCTGAATGTGTTCGCGGCTTTTCCCGGTATTTAATAAATACCTGAAAAGTCATGTTTGAGTGTATTTTGATTTTTGTGTGTCTGCGTGTGAGCGTGGGCGTTCTCACGTTGGACCTCGTGCGACACTCTTGGCAGCGGCAGGCGAAGTAGTACGCCTCTCTGAGCCTGGCGTTGCGGTCGTCTGTCGGGTAGAGCGGGTCGATGTAACTGATCAACACCTGCGCGTGGAAAACGCAAACTCATTCGTACAAGGTTCTCCTCAGGAAGTGAAGTTGCTGTAAACTGTGTGTGTGTGCGCGCGCGCGTGTCTCACTTCATCTCCGGCCTTGACGTGGTCGACCGCTCGCACGTCGGCGCGCGTACCGTTGAACGTCACGATCACGTTGGGAACGCAGCTGTGGTTGATCAGCGCCACACTGCACAAGGCGTACAAAAACTCGACAACTCGGGGATACGTTTTTTCTCATTGTATTGAAACGTTCACTCTTTAACTCCTCCCACATTTCTCCACCAATCAAAGCATTCCAACTTCACCTTCTTCAGCTCATTTCGGACATCTACGCAACGGAAATTCCCAAATTTGCACACTCAAATCCCCAAATCAAGATAGATTTGACATATTTCCTTCTCCTTTGCACAGTTCTTGACCAAAATTATTCCAACTTCAAAATGTTCATTGTGGACATCCGGTAACTATCAAATTCTCAAAATTCCCCCAATGTTCACAGTCCATGAACCAGGAAGTGCCCTGCTAGCAAACAGAAAAAAAAGAGAAAGAATTCAAAGTTTTTTCACTTTTATTCCAGGAATCTCATGTCCCTTTTTGTCATTTGAATCTCCCCGCCCCCACCCCAGAAGGAAAATGGTACGTTCCTGTTGTTGTTTGACGACCCCCTCCGTGAACCAGGACGTAGCCTGCTAGCTAACGACAAATAAAGCGTAGCCGTTTAGTGTTGGCTAAACTCCGGCGGATGGTGGAGTTTGGGACGTCCTTGTCATATCGTTGACTCCGTTGCCGATTCCGATATTTGGAAGGGAAAAAAAAAAAAAAAACCTTCTTTTTTGGTCCCTTAACAACAAAGATATGGATTACCGGTAGAACGTTTGACTTTTTTACAATACTTTGTCTTTGATTATTTAATTAACTTTATAACAGAGCGGAATTCTCAAGTACAAAAAAAGATCAAATCGGCCGACTGATTTAACGCTACTTGTGTGAATGCTGGTTAGCTTAGCATGTAGCACTCGGACACGGCTCGAGCGGTGACTGACTCGGGTCTTACTCTGGGTAGACGGCCGTGCCCAAGTGGGACAGTTCCTCGTCCTCGATACTGAAGCCGTTACAGGACACCTGTGTGGACCCCAAAAAAACAAAAAAACGGCAGGAGATGAATGCACAAAAACTGCGTCAACGTAGAAATTGTGTTTTTGTTTTTGAAGAGAGTTGACCTGTGAGAAGAGCGAGAGCAGCTCTTTGGAGTCGGGGAAGTCCAAATGTTTGGAGTAAAAGCGATGCAGTCCGGCCGCGTCCGCCCGGCTCTTGTCTCGTTTCTCGTCGTCCATCTCCTCCACGTCTACGACAGGATTTGAGATGGGACTTCAAGACCGGACTTCAAATTCAAGTTTCAAGACAGGGTTCACTCAAGCGTTAGGGTTTCAAATGAGGCTTTTAAAGCTGTCAAACTCGGTTTAGGGTTTCAAGCCTGGGTTAGAGTTTCAATTTTATTGTTTCAACTTTCCAGTTACGCTTGTAACAAGGTTTATCGTTTCAAGACACGGGTTTCGAGTTTGCGTTTTTAAGCTTTGGTTAGGGTTTCGAGTGGACTTCAAGGAAAGATTTCAAGCCAGGGATTACACAAGGTTTTGGGTTTCAAGTTGGAGTTTCAAATAAGAGTTTCCAGACCCTTTTGGAGTTTCAAATGAGGGTTTTAAGTCAAGGTTAAGGTTTCAAGCTAAATTGCAGTTTCAACTTTAGGGCGTCAACGTTTTGGTTAGGCTTTCAGATTTGTTTTTTTTCAAATGGAGGTTTCAAGTCCTAGTTGACACAAGCGTTAGGTTAGGTTTTGAAATGAGCTCAGGGTTCTAGTTTCAAATCTTCCCTTCTCGATACCAGCAACGGCCTCAGTGCAGACCGAGTTTCAAGGCAGTCCGAGCGTTTGAAATCAGAGTTAGGCTTCCCAACAAGGATTAGGGTTTCAAATGGCGCTTTCGGGGAGGCCTCGCATGAAGCCGACTTGGTATTTTGGGGTTTTGGACTCACGTGACAGCATCTCTCCGACCAGCAAGATCTTCTCGGACGCGCATCTTTCTTTCTGCGTTTTCTGCAGGGACGCACGGGCCAACGTTTCAGCTCAAAACGCATAACGGGCGCTTGAAACTTCCAACGCGGCCCAAAGCTGCTCGTCACCTTCTTGGCCAGGATTCGGGCCACCAGGCGGCTGCTTTCCGACGGGCACCACTTGTCCCCGAACGCAACCATCGCCGAGCACTCCAGCTTGTGCGCCGCCCAGTCGCCCTTCTGCTCGCACGCATCATTGGAAAAAGGCAAATTACTGGCACAGACGTGCGCGACACGAGGAGATGAAAACGTCAATATGTATGTGTAAGGATGCAACAAAAACGAAAATAGTGACGGAGCATGACAAAAAAAATGCAATTAAATATGAAATAATAAACCGACAAAAGGAAAAACGGACAAAAATTAAAATAATGCACGATGAAGGGATGTAAATCATAATGGAAAATGAAATATACTCCATAAAAAATGTGTAAAGGTAACAATAATCTTCAAAACAAAGCGCAGGTACACTATAATACACTGGAGCATAATACATCAAATACAATTAGAATAAATGAAATGGATGACGACACCGAAGCTTGACAGATGAGAAAAATGTGTGATAGAAAAACAACATATTGAAATATGAAATATACAGCGGTGCCTCGACATACGACTCGAATCGATTCGGTGAGCACGCTTGTTACTCGAAACGTCTCGTGGAAGTGAACGGAGATGCCGTGAATCTCGGAAAAGCGGCACCGCTGCAATCGGAAAAGTCCAATGAAGCACACAAGTTGTGGCCCCTACCTGACATTGGACATCGCAGTAAAAGGCTTTCTTGCATTTGCCGCATCTTGCCAGGCGTTCCGTCCTATAAATGACGCAAGAATGAATGAATGAATGAAACGGTACGATGTGCTGCTACCAGTTGGACAGAACTGAGATCCGCTAGAAGAAAAGAAAGACATCCAAATGAAGAAGAGGCAGAGAAGGTCCCCAACTACAGTACGGGCTTTGTCTCACAGCGCAGAGTATTTTCGTACCTGTTGCTGCTCCACGTGTGACGTTTGAAGACTTTCAATTAGCGGGACATCTACATATGCTAATTTCTGGAAGCCGTTTGAATCTCGTCGTAGCTCCAATGTGGACAATTCGACACAAGAGTCCCCCTCCTCCATTCCTCAGTGACGAGAAGTAACAGTTGTTTGAAGGCGCCGCCCGCCACCCCCCCCCCCCCCCCCCCCCCCTCCGACGCCTCGCCGTTGTAACCGATAGCGGCTAAAACTATCAATAGCGTTGACCTTCTGCGCGGCCGCATTTCTGAAAAGCGAAACGTCGTCGTGACAGTTCGGACAACTCCGGCGCTCGCTTAACCAGTCGAGGACGTTTATGTTTGGGACGCGAAGAGAAAATGAAGCGCCGTTGTGCGCACGTCTGCTAGCGTGGATAGCTAAAGCACATTAGCAAAGGTTTACAAACAGTGTGGCGCATTCTGTGGTGTATAAAGTAGTAAATAAGTTGGATGAATGAATACATTGAATGAACATAAATTCTAAAGTTCGACTCATTAATAAAAAAGTGCAAACATTGACACAAATTAAATACAGTTACATTAAGTTTAAAAATTAGACAAATGTATTATATTAAATCATACAAAAACATTTCATTGATACACCTTGAATTAAAAAAAGGAAAACTAAAACTAAATGATGACTAGTTATTCTGCAAATCATATGAATAACAATAATTAAAAACAAGATAAAAAAAAAACAAGAATTAATAGATATTAAATCAATACAAAAATCAAAAGCATTTAAAATAATTAGCAGTGATGCTACGATGCAAGATAACATTAAGTTTGAATAATTAGTAGATCGAATTATAATAATAATAATAATAATAATGACATTCATTGCACTGTAGAGACGAATGAATGCATTTGGCTTGTTTGCTTGTTTGTTTGTTTTCTGTTAGCTGGCTGGCACAGGTGGCACTCGGTACCTGCTGAAGCAGAACTCGCAGTGTTGCCCCCTCTCGCCGGCCGACAGCACGTGGCAGAAGGGCGGGCAGGAGAAGAGCAGCTCCCCGACCCGGAAGCTTCTGCTCACCCGCAGGCCGCGACCTTTGTCCCGGCTGTCGAACCTCTCGATCCCGTCCATGGTGAGTCCACGTCTTCTTCTTGTTCCTCCTCGGTGAGGAAAGAAGACCCCCCCCCCCCCCTCCCCCAGCCCCCTCCCCACCCCTGTCGCGGTTAAGTGGGCGGAGCTGCCGCGGCTATTAATAGATTGGGACCTGGGGGTGGGGGCCAGGCTCATTTTCAAACTCTTTAGAAAGGATTACTTTATTTCAGGGAAAATGGCTGAAATGGTTTGTTTCCAGTAACCTTTGGACAGATTGTGACTTTCCAAATGCACATTTATTATTTATCCTTCCTGGTGTTTTTAATGACTCGATTAAGAGCAAATGAGCGAAAGTGCGCCCACTACATTCAATAGCTGGAATACACCCGATTAAATACAAAGCTGAGATGAGCTAAACGGAACAAAGAAACTTCCTTCACGGACCAAAACAAAATTTGTAATATTATAATAAATGTGAGCATTGTAAATTACTACTATATATATATATATATATATATATATATATATATATATATATATATATAAAGTATTTCGTTTAGAGAATGAAATGGTACAATTAGTAGAGTAACTATTAGCTATGAGTTAAAATAAAAATAAAAAAAATACAAATTACAACAAAAGCTACCGTTATTTAATGAAATATTTTTGCATTTGTCATCATAAGCCACGTATTATACAATAAATACTGAAATGGAAGTAAGCATAAAAAAATGAATAATTACGAAAAATAGTAGAAAATATATGAATAAAGAAAACAATTAAATAATAAAATTGAAAAAATCAAATGAAAAGAATAAAGCAAAATTAAGGAATGAATAACACTCATAAAATAAATATTGTTATATTATTTTCGTTCTTTTTTTTTTTTTTTTTTTAGTTGTGGTAAGACCCTTTAAATGTGGAGAAGGTCCACAACCACAATGCTTATACATTAGAAGAGCAACTGAGTAGTTTTATTCATGTAATGATTAGTAAAAAAAAAATGTAATAAATAAAATAACATCAGCAACCAACAATACCTATCACATCATTACTATATTTTATTATATTGGATTGGATCCAGCAATAATTTTGTAGGCGACTGAGGCCATCTGGTGGCGGACACGGCAACAGCTCACTGAATTCGAGGACTAAAAAGCAAAACAACCACAGAGAATGAAGTCAAAGAAAAGAAATGCAAAATAAACACAAATCGTTCACGTGACCGTTCGAATCACCAACGGTATGTGTAAATGTGTCATTTGTTTTCATGCACTCTACAAAATATAATATAAAAAAATAAATAGTAAATAAAAAAATATAATCATAATAATAGTTGGAAAAATACATAATGAATGAAAATGTAATATGAAAAAAATTAGTTTTTATGTTTATACATTTATATACAAAATAACAAACTAAAAAAAAAGAAAACTAACTTAAATAAAGAGTGGAAAAATATTGAATGAAAAACACATGTAAAATACAAATGACCAAAAGTCAGCAGCACTATTAGAGCATTCAGAGAGAGAAAAAGAGCCAGAGCCCTCTTGTGGATAAACACTTGAAGTACACCTTCCAAATCACACCACGCGTTTCCGTCTGGTGCTTGCCTGACGTCCAATATTAAAATCTCACTTTGCTTTCTTGTCTCATGTGACGTGTGAGCTGAACCAGTTGAAGAAGGGCAATGCATGCATGTGGTGTAGTCTTATGATGATTCCGATTCCGATTCCGATTCCGATCTGTATCTGAAGCCTTTATGCGAGCTTGCCCCCGGCCCTCCTCCCTCCCCCGTGATTTGATTCGAATTTCATTTCCCCACTCTTTCAATCTAAAGATGTGTTCCTCTGCATTTTTTAATAATGTCCAAGCAAAGCGAGGCATGTCCCCCCGGCAGATTACTCGGTGGTCTTTGGCGTCTCGTCTCGATTACATCAGAGGAAGCTGATTTGATTTGGAAGAAGCCCCCTCGTCTCCCGCCAGCTCGTCTCTTTAGACCTTGCCTGGCGTGCCGGGTTCTTGCTTTGCCGCACACGGGATGATCTTGATGATGAATATGATCTGAAAGAGGGAGGGAAGAGAGAGGATTAGGTGAAAGGATTATAATTTCCAATGATGAGGAATAATAAGAAACAATAAATCCTAAAGTAGATTTAGTTCTCAAGGAAAAACCTGTTATGGAAAACAGAATAAGAGACAGGGGCAGAGATATTAAATGGGTACAGAAGGCCTGACCTGTTTCCGAACTTCTCTGGATTTTATTTGGATGTTTTTTTTTAATTTACATTTTGCATTGAGTTGTGTCGCCCTCTGTGAGTTCTACTTTTGCAAAGTCGTGCTCCGAGAGGTCGTAAGCTTGACCGTATGTCAATATGACACGATTCGACAATATCTCCGCTCCGTCTCGTATTGTCTTGCGAGCGACCCAAAAAAAACCAATTCATCCCACTTTCTGTTGGATTTCGAGCTTTCTCGTTATGCCAAAGTGTGACGACATGGTGCATTCGGATAGCAACGCCGTACTGTTTGGTGTTTCAAAAATGAGCCGCTTCTCCGGCGCGGTAAGCGCTCTGTTTTTACACCGCTCAAAGACGGCGCGCGTATAATTTACAGGCGCGGCGTTGACGGATACGCGGGGGCATTGTCACGTTGGGAAGCTCATAAAGCAGCAGCTGCTAATGCCGCGCTGCCGGGAGGTCGCCGACGCGTTGTGTGTGAAATCCAGCGTGGTTAAAGACCCTTTGCCGCTCTCGGCCTTGCGCTCGTTCCCGACCTTGTCGACGCCCGCCGCTGGCAGCGCGCCGCGCTAACTAGGGGTCACCGGCGGGGCACGGCTCCCGAGATGGACGCTTGTTTGTCCAGTGTTGGTTTGTGAACGTGGGGGCGGGGGGTGGGGGGTTGGTCGTTAACCGTGACCGGTTCAAGAGGGAGCGCGCGCCAAGGACTGTCCCGATATAGGGATGTACACTAAATCCACTTTCTTACTGGACCGAGACAAGGTTGATCCCGCCCTTATCTGGAGCGGCGAGCCCCCGTGTGTCCGAGAGGGGAGGGTGACGCCGGCCGTCTTAACCCTCGTCTCTTCTGTTTATCCACATCTTCGCTTTGGCTCGCGCCCCGCGTCGTAGGCCGCCGTTGGGCCGAGCGGGGTCCGCTGGCCCTCGAGCCACCCCCGCCCACCCCGCCCCCGCCTAAGCCGCGCTTTCACCGGAGGGCTTAACGCCTTCAGCCCTCGGCCGCATTATGAGCAGACAGCTGGGCTAATCTGTCGCCCTCCCCTCGTCTCCTTCGGTCCTGTCCGATTGCGTCTTTGGACTCCTTTGGTTCTGTGATGTTCAGTGCGGTTGACTGGCCCCGTGGTTTGGATCGACGGGCGTGTTTGAACTGCAGTAAAAATTAACATCATCCACTCGTGAAAGGTTTGGACGAAAGTCAGGTTGGTTGACACAGCAAGCGTCACGTTGCAGTCTTGTCGCTACTTACTTTTGCCCCAACTTAGAAGTTTGGAACTTAGAAGTGAACCTGTCCTCGAGATTCTTTCCAACTGCTACCAAATTTCAACCGTTTACACGAGACAGATTACGGGAAACGTGAGTTTTTGCCCCTGAAGAGATTCATTGGCACACCCCTGCTGCCTGAATGTGCAGATCATCCGATTCCCCCGAAACTCTGTCCGGTAGACCTCCGCATACTCACGGTTCGGCATCCGCAGATTCGCCTATCCTCGAATAAAAAATAAATAAATAAATAAATACAAAAAAGAATTTCAAATTTGTTATCAAACTTTTTTCATTTTTTGGGTCTTTTTTTGTGGGGAACCAACCGTGAGAACGCTTTGCGGGAGTTTATACCCGCTTCTTGCAGAATTTGGGGGTTTAAAAAATGCAATTACAATGGGCGTCAATTCTCTGGGTATTTTCGCTCTTGGCACCCCCCCCACCAATATGGAGGAGGTCCACTCTGTATTCATTGCATTGATGACTGTCTGATGTTGTGTCTGCCAACGCCTTTTATGAAATGGTCGCAGCACTTACTTCTAAATCCCTTCAGAATTCACAGTTGATCTGTTGGGAGCGTGTCAGGGGTGAAGTCATCGTTTTTTTCCCCTCATCATTTCCCTTCTTCCCCCCGATTGGCTGCCTTCCACAACATCTCCATCTGCATTCTTTCCGTCTTCCATTTGCATCCATTTCAACCACGCCACCGCCCCCTCCTTCCCTCTTCCTCCTCCTCCTCCTCCTCCTCCTCCTCCTTGGCGCTGCCCTCTTCAGCTAAACTTAGAAGTGACAACAGTTACGGGGTGACACCAAAGTCTAAATAAGACCAGAACAATCGCCGCCCCCTCCCTCATTACAGACCGCCATTGTTCTCTCCGTCCACTCTTGCTCTTTTAGGGCGTTTGTTAGCTATGCTAATGAAAGCCGGTTTAGCGAGCGGGGATTTGATGCTCTTTAAACGGGCACTTCTGGAGAGCATAGTCAATCATCAGAGCTGGGGACTCGAGTCATCCCATTTAACTCGAGTCATGCGACTTGACTCGAGTCATATGACTTGACAAGCCACTACTTTGTGACTACATATTTAAGATAGTGTGGCATTTGTTTTGATTTTGAATGAAAAGTCATTTTTGGTAAAGTGTGCGCAAAGCAAGCGTCACGGAGATACGACGACTACGAACGGCGTCGTCACACTTCATCCGCCACAAAGACGGCTAATCTACATGAAGCTCACAGATAGCGGAACCCATACTCGCGTCACCGACGTATGTGGTTAATTGAGAAGACCGTCGAGTGCGGTGGTGAGTTTGTGGAGGCGCCGGGCGTCGTCCGGCCGATTTATGGCTTTCAAATGAAGCGGGCGCCATACACTGCGCCAGTTCGGCCGGTGGAGTGTCACAGGAGTGAGGCCCACCTACTGCGCGAGTCCCATCACGTCGGGAGACCTTGCGGCAAGAGAAAAGCCACGTAAGACAAGATGCGGCCAGTTCAGTTAGCTAATGAGACATTCAATCAGTCGGTGCGTCTGTAAATAGCCACGGCTCCTTTGAGCCGTCGTCCAAGAGGAATTCTCTTTCTCCTCGGTATATTAATAGTGCCCGTGCATTGTTTCCTACAGCAGCAGCACTCCTGCAATCAATGGAAGTCGGCCTGCCAAGTACACAAATATTTTCCTTTGTCCCTATGTTTAGACGCCGCGTAAGAGTCGGTTCCGTGCGTGCACGTGTCAACTTGCTCGTGGATGGATGTCGGCTTGTTTATTTGTGTGTGTCATGGGTGATACATCTCGTTTTTGGGGTGTGTGACCTTTTTATTGGAGAGGTGTTGCTATACCGGTAGACAACATGCTAATTTCCTCCACAATCTCTTCATGTATTTGTATACAGTGTATTTTTTTTTTACCCTTTGTCGAGCCAGGAAAGATATTTTGTATACAAAATAGTCCAAAATTGTGCCGTCCTAAAAAAATGCTCAAAACCTTTTTGGTGCCCCGACTGCCTCGGTTGGTGTCCAGAAGGTTTTAGGAGCATTTAGTTGCTGCGGTGGCATCTCCATTGAAGCCCCTTTTTCGGGAAACCACAAGCCTGAAAAATTGGCCGAATTCCAAAAACGGACCAAAATTGACCTCCTCAAACTTGGAGTCTGATGCCAATTTGGGGTTTTGAGAGTCCTACCGCTTGGCGTTTGGATGGTTCAAGTGCCATTGGGTATGATTCAGTGCTGTGGCAGAGCTGGCCACGCACCCCATTTTTTGGGGCACCCACTGACACGTAAAACTGCCGCCAAAGTGACCCTCCTTAAAACTACTATCTGATACCATTTTTGGGCACCCATTGTGCCCCCATTTGTGGTTTGGCGACTGTCAAAAATGGAATCTGATGCCCTTTTCGGGTGCGCAGTATACCCCTCCTTTGGGCTGGAAATGTTTAAAGGCAATTCGCAATGAATGGAAATGAACCCACTCCCTCAAAAATTGCTTGCTACAAATGGGATCCAATACAATTTTCAGGTGCCTGGCGTGCCCTCGCTTCGTGTTTGAACGCTTTTAGAGCCATTCGGAGAGATTCAGGGCCAGTGGCAGTGTCGCCCCTTTTCCGGGCACCCGCTGACATGCAAGAGTGGCACAAAATAGAACGCCCTTTCTGGTCGCCAGCCAATCGCATAGAGACAAACAACCATTCGCGCACCTACGGGCAATTTAGAGTCCTCAATCAACCTACCACGCATGTTTTTGGGATGTTGGAGGAAACCGGAGAAAAGCCACGCAGGCACGGGGAGAACATGCAAACTCTGCACAGGCGCGGCCGGGATTTGAACCCCGGTCCCCAGAACTGCGAGGCAGATGTGCTAACCAGTCACACACCGTGCTGCCTTATATATATATATATATATATATATATATTCGCTATTCACGGGCGATGGGGACCGAAGAGCAAAAATCCACGGATCATTGACGTCCATTATAATTGCATTGGAAAAAGAACATCTTCTTAACCCGCCAAAATTTCTAGAATTAGCGAGGATATACTGCCAGTAAGCGCTTTTAGGTTGGTCCCCCCCCCCCCCCAAAAAAGGAAAAAGATTTTTATTTTTTTATTTTTTTACAAAAACAGAAAAAGAAAAATGCCATGAATGGGTGAATCCCCGGGTGCCGAACCCGCGAGTATGCGGGGCTCCGCTGTTTATCCAAGTTTTGTTGCCTGTGGAGCTGAATGAATGGCTAAACTTCAGCAATGCATCACAATTACAAGCCCTTCAAAACAGGAATGGAACGACGCCACTTTCGGGTCGTCTTCGGAATTATTTCGGGCCGCGCTGGCCGCCGAGGGCTTCGCACGCACTGGAGCATACCTCTCACACGCCTACAGGCACGCACGGAATACGAGCGAAGCGAGTTCGGAGGCCCCGCGGCCGAGCGGCGGTGCGGAGGCACCGTCGGTCGCTCGGAGTCCGTCCGCGACTCACCAAGGGCGCAATGAAATGAGTGCCATCCTCCACGATGTGACAGCTTGCTTTGGCTAAATGGTGTCATAATCTACGCCTCCTCTCACAAACGTCCAACAGCAATTACACACCGGCACGCACGCCTCTCTTTTGCCCTCCACATACCAACTGGCACCGATAACATTGTCTTAAGCTATAAAAAAAAAAAAAGATCCCCACCCCTCGCATCCCTCCTCCCTCCATTGCGGTAATTATTGAATTAATGCAGATGGAGAGAGACATCTGCATGTTAAAGTGTTGGCCTCTCTCTTATGCACAGCAGATGTTCGCCTGTCATTTACTCAAATTATGCTGCATGGGTACACGGAGAGAGAGAGAGAGAGAGAGAGAGAAAGTTAGTCACCAAGGCGACATTGTCTCACAGTCGGCGACGACGGCGGCCAAATTCACCATGCATCTGTCCTTCTCGTATACAAATCTTCACTTGAGATTTCATCTTTACAGTTTAGGGAACAAACTGCAAGTTTCACATCATTTTTCTTTTTTCAATGTACAGACAATATTGTAAATATTGAGTGTCTGTGTACTTGCATGTCCCTTTAAGAGGCAGGGCCTGGTGGTGGTGTGTGTGTGTGTGTGTGTGTGAGAGAGAGAGAGAGAGCGAGAGCGATCGTCGACTCTGTGTGAGTATCTGTGTGAGAGCCGTGGCTGACAGCAGCTTCTGTGTGCATGTGTTCACTGTGTTTTACTGTCTTCCCAGTGTTCAATTAAAGGCAGAACATGGTTCGTTGCCACCTTGTGGCACGTAGAGGCAATTACAAGCCTTTTTGGGTGGGTTAGCCAATGAATGACTTGTGGATTTTCGCTATCCTGCACAAATAGCGGGGGTTTACCGTGTTGTAAATACACAGTATAAGCCCCCCCCCCCCCCGGCGCGAACAATGAAGCGCGCTACTGCAGGGGAATACTGCCAATACTACGAAGCTGACCCGAAAAGTGAAGTCCTCACGGGACGAGGCACCGTGTCCTCTTGAAGATTATCCGTTGATTATTGGAAGCCAGTTCCAGACACGGAGGGGGTCCGTGCACAAGTGTGTCCCTGACCTTCTCCTTGGGATTATGTCCCAGGTTGGTTTGGCCTCGTCTCTCCGGATTACGTTTGATGAAAACATTCTTGTATTATTTTTTCCGGTGCTTATTGTATTAATACTCTCCGGCGGTTTGCCCTCTAAACGCTCAGTCCCTGTGCCTGCTTTAAGGTAATCTTCTTCCACTTGAGCTTTTAAAATGTTTTAGCGAGGCGGTGTGCCTTTGCATCCTTTATGCCTTCATTTTAGGTGTGCTCTTGCTCGTCGAAAAACATTTACGAATCATGAATAGAGTGGCTCCAACTCCCGGAGACAAATTCCTTGTGTGTCTTAAACGCACTTCGCCAATAAAGATTGTGATGAATTCATATGCACATTCACCATGGTGTCTGCATATCAGCCAGAAAGTCAATTCAGCGGATTGATTTCAAAAAGTCTCAATTTCTTTTGTTATACGTTAGTTTTTATTTGAGTTTCTATTGTTTGTTTAATACGTTTGTTTGGCTCGGACAATGCGCAAATGATATTGATCGGTCTAGTTACAATCCGCAGGACCTCATCGTCAGAGAAAAACAATAGGTATGGTATAAAGTACAGGGAACAATGCAGAATGTTTTCAAATCTCTGAAGGTTTTGAGTCCAGTTGTTGTTTATTTTAGACTAATTGATTGTTTTTCTCTTGGTTTTGGGTGCTGCTCACTGCCCGCCGTCGGCTGTTGAGCCCGTCGCTCTGTTCAGCTGTCCGCACGTCTCTCACGAAAGGGAAACGATTAGCTGCCGAACAATGGACGAAACACCGACGCCGTCTTCAATCGCTCACCTCACGGTCGTGTTTGTCGCCATTGGCGTAGATTGAATGGCTCCGTAACGACAGATGCCCCCTAGTGGCTGCCGTAAGAATAAACTCAAGTGCGTAGCTCAGACTTCACATCTGACTTCACTTCTGCATTCCTAGCCCAGGTTTCACATGTGCAAAAAGAAAATCAAGGCTCGGGTCTCTTTCTGCAACCGCGAGTTTCAAGACTTCCTTTTAATACCCAAGACCGTGATTATTTTGCGCATGAAAGCAATCGTTAAGGAAGTAGAACCTTTACTGCGCAGCCACTGCACTTCCCTTTCGGGCTGATGAGAAAAGTTGTGCGTTCAAGAGACATCTGGGTAAATTTGTAGGTGTTGTAAAAAAACGAGTTTTGTAAATGTTGACATTCTATACGTGATAGAATCTGTATTTGGACATTTCTAAAGTTTCCTATTTACAGTTTGCAGTCACTCAGTCCACACACAAATACAATTGCGTGCACAAACCCCCCGCCCCCCCCGCCCCCGCGCCCCCTCTTGCCTCCCGACAAAAATGCCCAGTGGAGTCAGCGCAACTTCCTTCTATTCTCCAACCAAAAGCCTTAAAGCCAACAGATGTTTTCTCGTGATCACTGCCAGTTATCACTCTTAACGCTCCCTGATAAGACTTTACTTTCTGACCCAGATGTTAAGGGGTTCAATTTATCAGATGCACCACAAGAGCAGACTCGTGGGGGGGGGGGAGGTGGGATGAGTGAGGAGTGAAAATAGCTGCAGGCTGGCGAGATGAGATGTCATATGCCTTTTTTTGCTTTGTTTCTGGAGCGGCGTCAGCACAGTAAGGAGCTCAGCGTCTAAAGAGGCTTTCGTATAGGCGGGAAAGATGCGCCATATTACGGCACGGCCAGAAACCTGCTTGATTAATGGGCCAGGATAATCACCTCATCAAATCACTCTCACTTATTAAATCTTGTTTAATATCGTAATGAGGGCCCTCCTGAACTGCTTTGGTAAATTCCCCCTCTCGTCGTCGTCCTCCTCCTCCTCCTCCTCCTCCTTCTCTTCTTCCTCATCTCTGCCCGGCCTTTCCGATTCAGCGGGAAGAAGGGTGATGCCGAGCCCTTCTATTCAATGGGGTTCTCATCTCTGGCTTACCTTTCGCGAGGAATTGTATCCCAAAAAGTCTTTCCTGCGCGAGACAATCTTGTTTGCAGTAGCACGACGAGGGTTAGAAGTGCTGTAGCCCAAACCTGAGTGTGTTTATTTAATCCCTTATTCATGATAGATGATGTGCTCGATTGTATCATCATAAATCACGGTATGTGCGGGTCAGGACCTTCTTGAAGAGTGATACCACTTCCCAAGGCTTTGGTTCACTGGACTTTATTGAAACACTTCAGGTGAAGCAATATCCAAGCTGTCTCCTTGCGGATGATTTGTGGAGTCTATCCGTAGTATCCCAACATCAGTGTTACTTCTGGAATGGGCTTTCATTTCCTTGACTTGACCTTCAGCAGGAATTGGGCTACCAGATGATCAGCCTCAGAAGAAAACTGCACTGCGTTGTCAAATTGATGGTGTCCCATGTATCACGGTCAAGAGCTGCGACTGGGCGCAGCCTTTCACGGTTCTGCTGCCCTACTGTACCACCTGGGACAACATTTGTGATATCAGAGGTCATCCATGTTGGATTAGAGGACCTTGCTCGCAATTTTGCTTTGTCGTTTTCTTCCGGTTGTCCTGGTCAGGATTAGGGGGGCGCTGGGGCTGATCCAGATGACGTTGGGCAGGAGGCGGCATACGCCTCGAGCCGGTCACCGGCGCATTGCAGTTTATTTGCAGTCCAGTCCATACACCAAACTTGATGGTACAGTCCATCTATCTGTAGCACTTGTCCACATTCGGGTAAGCTGCAGCCTATCCCGGTGCGCCCCGGACGGGTCTGCAATCTAGCGCAGACTCTAACTCGAACTCGAACAGAGTCGGATGGTTTTCAAGTGTAGGGTTGTCTGAAGGCCAATTGAAGTTCCTCCACACCAAACTTTAAGGATCTCGGTGTGCGGTCAGATCAGTTGCATAGAACAACGGGAAATTCTATTGGGTTTATTACATCTTTCGACTGATTCATTAACAAGGATGTCTCCGACAGCTAGCGGCATCTAGCAAGCTCACCCCAAAGCTGGAGTCAACACTTTGCGGCAACAAATGGCTGAAGGTGACCACTCTAGGGTCGAGCGAGAGGCGAGGGGATGCATCTTCCCCCCCGAGTGCCTCCCATTTTTGTTGCCTTTATTACTGAGCAGCTGTTGTGTACCTGGACCTCATGAGTGGCGCCTGCGCTTGGTATCTTGGCAGGCCGGCTCCCCCGAGGCTTTGGATACTAGCGTGCATCAATTCTTAAAGATGACTGTCTGCGTGCCGTGTCACATGGTCAAGCCCTGAGTGAAGGGCTTAAGGGGCTCTGGAGCTGGAATGCTCTTTGATGGAACTGGCTGGAGAACGAGGAGGGAGGGGAGGAAAGGAAAATACATGGGGGGGGGGAGATGGTCCGATTGTTGTGCCAAGGAATGTCCTTGATGGAGATAACGGGGTATTGTTTGTATGCCCGTGAACTCTTTTCGGACTTGGGGTATTAGAGATGATTTAGCGGCGGGGCCGACAATCATCTTCGCGTCTTGGCTATTTTTGCCCAGCCGCGTGTTTCTCCTTGCAGTTAACTCGTGATGAAAACATTCTGAGAAAGCTTAGCACCAAGGTGAGAAGACCCGGCGGGTGTCACGTGCCCGAGAGGAGACGCTTGTCACAATACCTGTTGAACCGATCTCGGATGGATTTCCACTGAGCAGGAAATGGGCGATGTTCCTGATGTCTGCTGAGGAACCCGAGACAGTGAAAATCACAAAGGATGACAAAAACCTCAACTGACAACACAAAGCTAACCTCCCTCAAACAAAACACTCCCGTTTTTTTCCCTCTTCTTTCTTCTCCGATCATTTTGAAAAACAATGCCCACGCACTTTTCCAGCCCACCTTGGAGAGGCAGGTTTATTAATAGTTCAGAGCTGGGTGCTTGGGGCTCGCTGGATGAGAAGGTTAAGAATGAGCGGAGTTAGCGGCGCGAGCCCAGCAGCCAGAGCGGCGTCTTTTTCGGAGATTGAGCCTTGCGCTCATCCCGTGTCTGTATCCATTTCATGACAAATGAAATACCGCAAGCCCCGGCCAGAAACAATGGCTCGTTTGGCTGGCGTGAGGCCCTGCGGGGGTGCGGCGGCGGTGGGGTGGAAGACTGGCTTCCAGCCCCTGCAGCTGTCCCGGTTGTCACTCCTTGTCTTAAGGCTCAGCGCTCCATCCCGCGGATCAAGGGGATGTGTGTCGGCACAAGTGTTTGCGTGCGCGCATCCGCGAGTCCCCCAAGAGACGCGGCGAGGCGATTCTCTGCACTTAGCAGCATCTGAAAAACGGCCCCAGACACAAAAGGCACGTTGAACGCTGTTAAGACCCCTTCGCCGACTCCAGGCATGAGGTCATCTTCCTTGCTTTAGCAGCCTTTTGTCCCACCGCCTGATTGACGGGAGGGGTGGGCCGTCGACGACAATTGCGGGCTTGCAGAGAGCCGCGGATGGCCAACGTGTCGCCAGTCAAAATATTCCTCATTATTTACTGAGGATACATTTGAACCCTATGAGGTATACTCTTCCCCTAATTCATCGTAAATGAAGATGCGCATTCGTTGTGCCATTTTACTCAAAAGGCAGATTTATCCGGTGGATCGCTTTTTGCAGCTGTTTTCAATATCCAATTTAACGACTGCAACTTTAGTCTGAATTTCTGCGAACAAAGTTCGACTTTTGACACTTCGGTGGCGTGGAAGGGAATTCTGGCGACTCCGAAGGGAAAATCTCGAACACGATGTGTTATAAAACATAGTTATACAGTATGTGAAAATATTCATAGCGAAACAAATAAAATGATGTATTGGAAGGTCAAAACGCGGTCTGAATACGTAACTGCGCGGACAGAAATGCCAATTGCATACCATCGGAGCTCGGTAACAGTTCCCAACCTCATCCTATAAATGATCGAGTCTGCGACTCTTTTTAATCTGTTCTGCATAACAGGTGGTAACTTTAATACTCTGTGTGTGTGGCGGGGGTGAAGGAGAAGGACAAATCTCTTCCCGGCTCCCTTTTTTCACCCCCTTATGTCTCCGAGATTAGCCTCTGCTCAAATGCCTCCTGTTCATCTAAGTAATTAAAACATTAGAATTATGGGATTATGAACTGCTTTCGAATTAATCCAGTACTCAATGCTCCCAGCACCTTGCCAAATGGGTCAATAGGAAATATAATGGGCCCCTGTGATTTCTGATTCGGGGATCTGGAAGAGGCAAAGAATGCCAATAATGGCTATTAAAAGCGAGAGTGTCCTAGAGGAAACGATGGAAAGGGAGACACAAATTTGCCCCCGAGTGCCATCTGTCTTGGACTCACTAGACTCGGTCGGGTTTGAGTGTAGACGAAGCCAAACGAGTTTCAATGCTCGGTTAGGGACGCACTCTGTTTATGTACAATATCAAAGCGCTTGCAGGTGCGTCTTTCCCTCGTGCGTCACCTCCCCAAATTATATTCGCGATTCGGCTTTGAAGTCCCCGCCTCGAGGTATATCATTTCATGCTTCCATGCAGGGAAAGTCTACAAGCATTTGTGCAAGTATGTGTGTGTGTGTGTGTGTGTGTTCATGAATGCTTTTTGTTTGTGTGGCTCGCAAACAAGAGGTCCAAGTTGACACGGTGACAGTTCCTCGCCGAGCGACAGAGGGGCCCTGCCATCCAACAACAGAGGCTTTGTCGCGCTGCTCCTCTTGGCTTGTTACGGACTTCCTTCCCTCTCTCTCTTTTGCCCTCTTTCTCTCCCTGTTTTTAGCGAGTCCAATTCTTGTCTGAAGTCTTAATTTGGGGCGCTGGCCAGTGGCGAGATGGAAGAGAGGCAAGGGGACCGAGGGACGGAAGAAGGGGGGCGCGGGGGGCAGTAGCGCCCAGAGAGGGGAGAGGAGGCGCGGGGCGGTGATGGCTGCAGACGGACGGCCCTTTGTTCCTCCTTTCCCAGGCTCCTCTCTTGAGCCTCCGAGGCTCCAGTTGCGTTGGACCTTCCAGTCCCTGAGAGGGAAAGAGTGAGAGAGAGAGGAAAAAGGGGGCAGTATGAGCTGTCCAACTGGGATCTTTCATTCTGGGAAACAAATACACACTGGCGGGAGACGTGAGCACGCGAAAGAGCAAGGTGATAACGAATGAGAAGGGAAGAGAAGGGTAGGATGCCGAGCCTAAGCTGCGCATCCTGACCACTGCTGCCAGCCCCCAGTTAATCCCGCACGGTGCCAGTGGGACAGGAACAGAACACCAGAGTGACTTCATTCACATCCATATCACAGACTAGGATTTGGTGGGTTTGACTGCAAATATGCTCACTGATTGGATCCCACCAATTAAGGTCATGTAACTGTTGTCTGCCTTTAAATCACTCCCGCGGAGCGGTGGGTAGGTACCGTTTAACGCCCTGGCACCGAATCCAGATCGTTTGTCGGCACCTCCATCAGGGGAATGGGCCGGAAATGAAGATGACGTGGGAAAGTGGCTGTGCGAGCTGAAAGCAAACCGGGGACTGTCTCGATGTGAGGTAGCTGTGCCAACTGCTTTACCGCCATGCATGAGTAGGGGTCAAATTGTTCTCTATACTTTGGTTTAGCGTTAGGTAGTATGCTTAGGGTTAGTGGGGTTAGATGGCATCCCTAAAGGTTGAATATTAGGTGGTAGCCTTAAGGTTAGGGTTGAATGGTGTCCCTTGGGCTAGGCTAAGTTAGAATGCCCTCTGGTTGCGGTTTTGGTTAGCGGGTTAAGCGGTATCCCAAGGGTTAGCGTTTGGTGGTTTCTTTCATATTAGAGGTGTATGCATTTTCCCTCAAGTTAGCTAGTACCCCTAGAGTGAGGGAGCTAGACACCGTCCCTAGGGGTTAGGGCTAGGTGGTACCCAGTGGCTTGTGGTTTTGGTAAGGGGGTTAGGTGGTATCCTTAGATCCCGAACCCTGTTGACCCTGTTAAAGGTTTACGTGGCATCCCTCCAGGTGGTGCCGGTAGACTTGGGTAGACTCTGGTAGAGGACACAAACTTGAACGAGATACGGCTGAGAAAATTATACATTTTTAAAATTTCATATCCTGTATATACTGAATTGGTACAGTTTGGCGGCAGCTGACTGGATCTCACTTTGTACGTGGAAACAATTTTTGTTCTGAAAGCTCTTGTGATATGACATGGCCATTTTTGCACGGCCATTACATCCTTGACGTTGCGACACTGGTCACATTTCGAATCGCAGGAAAACTAGTAGCCGACGGCTAGCCACTCGGGAATAATACTTTCGGAACCCCGCTCACTGCGTGACATTTTAGTCGCGTTAGGCCACGTAGCTCGGTGCGTGGCGGGCCTTAGGGTCAGACTGGCACCCAATGGATTCGGGTTCGGGGGGGTTACGTGGTCGGTTGTTGGTTTGAGGGTGAGGCAGTATCACTCGGGTTAGGGATAAGGTGCATCCCTCCTGGGGTTTGGGTCGGGGTTAGGGTTAGTTCGGGTTATTCGTTGTCACAAAGGTGGTATTACGACTACTACTACCACTTCTATATATTACTTGCGGTAATCCATCGTGACGTGCTGTGGAAAAATACTACTGAGACGTGACACAGGCACTCGGCGCCAAATCGAAAATGTTCTTGAACCTGAGCATGTGATAAGGGGTCGGGGGTGGGGGGGGGGGGGGGGGGGGGGGGGGTTGGGTTCAGAGAGGGACCTTGGGGACCGTGTCAACGTTTTCTGTGCCGGAGCAGGGACAAACATTAGGCAAACATTGGGAAAGGCTGGCAGCCTTTTGAGATAGTCGGCTGTTGATCTAAGACTGAGAAGCTGAAGTCCACTATCTCCCGTCTGATACAGCAGCCAAGGTCTCGCTGACACACAGTCACAGAACAAACATGGATACCTGAAGACAATGACCTTTGAACCGCCCCGGCGGTGGAACAAAACAGGAAGCGGCGAAAATGACTCCAGCGACTTCCTCCCTGCGGGCCAAGAATGAATCAGGTGGAATGATTGTTAGTACATGGGTAATAAAAGTGTGCACAAGTGTGCACACATTGTCCAGGAGTGGCTGGCACAGATGTGGCGTGTGTGCGTGTGCGCGTGCGTGTGCGTGTGTGGGGGCAAGAGAGTGAGTCTTCAGATGTAGCGACAGATGGTATTTGATTGCAGAGCAGACGGTCGGTGTTGTACAAAGATGCTGTCTCAGCCCAAGCTAAGGAGCTGCTTTCGCCTGCGGTGAAGGCGAGCGGAGGCGAGGCGGGTGGACGACAAGAGGGAAAAGGAAAAGAAAAAAACAGAAAAGACTCAAAAGAAGCAACTCCAAAAATGAGCATCAAAGCAAAACAAACAAAACAAAAAAAAAGCGGTCAGGCAAGAACAAAAGGGGAGAAAAGCGGGCAGGCGTGGTGGAAAGTACAATGAGCTCATGATGAGTCAAACGGAAAATGATGTCTGATATCTTACACGTGAGATCCGCTTCAGCGAAAACATTTGGAAAAATGCATATTTGCTTGCGCAGATTTTACACATGAATAATGGAGATTACGTTGAGATGTTGAAAACAAATACCAATCGTCGCAAGCTTTTTAGCCATCTTATTTTCTTAAAAGAGAATTTTGCAAGCGTATTGGAAAACAACATTTACAAGATTTTCAGCCGTTATTATTATTATTATTTTTTTTTTTAAGGCAAAATTGTTGATGCAGCTCTTGCTTGAATAGATTGTGAATTTAACAATTGTCTTCCACAATTTAACCATGAAGGACTCCTTTATACATACAATAAATAAATATACATACTGGTGATATAATATAGTAACACATAAAAACATCCATAAAAATCCAATCAGTAAGCAACTTTAGCACTTTAGAAGTTTTAATAGTGGTGCCGATGTGAAATCAAAACGAATACCCAAAAAGTTTTTCCTTTTTATTTCCATTTTTTTTTAAAATTCATTTTTCACAAGCTTGCATATATACTGCACATACATTCAGTTCATAGAGGGTGAAGGCACGAAAGGCAATTTGACTACTGGTTGTGTTTGGGCCGGGACAAAGCAATTAAGGCGGGGGGGGGGGGGGGGGGGGGGGGGGGGATAAAGAAAAAAACAAAACAAATGACAAAACGGCTTCAAAGTCGTTTGAGCTTTCTCGCTTACCCTCGGCCCTGTCAGGGAACACACAAAAAAACTAATCGAAAATTCCATTTAGCTGCCAAAACCCTCGCCATGTTTATACTTTTTTGTCTTTTTTTTTTTAAATTCACCTTCAGGTAGGATTCATTTGAAAAAAGTTGGACCTACTTGATGAAATGCAGTACAGCCTTCCATGCTTGAAAAAGAAGTCAACATTGAATAAATTAGGATAAATTAAACCAATAAATTACACACAATCTGCAGGACAAAATAGACACAGATAAAAGAAAACAAACCAAAAATAAAGCAGCCATAACATCATTTGAGTTGGATTTGACAGCCTGCGTGTCTTCGAAACAAAAAAACAAGAACAAATCAACACCACCGCTCCAATTGGAATTACTGCACTAGAATCATCATCATCCTCGTCACCGTCATCATCGTCTTGATGTCATACCAAAAAAAAAAAAAGCATCAACAAAACACTATTTACAGAACATATTGCTAAGTTATACAAAGGCAGTAGCTTTCACTTTTTCAGTCCACCTCATGGATATTTACAAAAGAAGATGGGCAATGGAATTAGACTCATCATAATAATAATAATGATAATAATAATAATAATAATAATAATAAAGATTAACTAGTGAAAGCATCAGGAAACAAAAACAAAAAAAAAAATCCCTTTCAAACAGGTCAGCAAAAGGATCAGAGGAAATGACGGTGCCGCGCCCGCGCGCACGCACGCGCGCGCGGCCGTCGCTTAATGAGAGTCATTTACATGTCAGCGTGGCACTCCCAGGGGTGGGGGAGGGGACCGGCGCGTTGAGAATTGTGTCACTAACTGGTTCACAGGTTCTCATAATCGGCCTTTTCTCTTGCGCACGCACGCACGCACGCACTCTCTCTCACAAAAACACAAAATGCAAAGCACTCCCCAAATTCCGGCAAAACACAGCAACTTTTCCCCGACTGCTTGAACCCGGTAGGAAAAGCCCCCGGTGGAAATCTGTACGGCGCGTCCCCTCCGCGACACTTGCGGTCCTCGTTGTTTTCTTTGCCTTACGAAGCTCACGCATAGCGGCAACGTCTTCAGGGGCTTTCTCCCGCTCTCGAGTGTTCTCTCAGCTTCAGTTCAAATAAACGGATGCTGGCGCAACTTCGGGGGCACTGCCGACTGACCGCCAGTAAAGGTGTGGAACATGCATTTTTTTGGGGGGGGGGGTGAGTCCATTTTTCCATCCCGTTTGATTAATTATAGAAAAACTGTACAGCTATTCTTTGTTTTATCTCAACAGTATTTACAGTAGCGTCAACAATATTTTCATACTCTGAAAAATGTATTCTGAGTTTATCTTTCCCGATCTGAAGAGTTAAAAAAAAAAAAAAAAAGGAGAAAGAAACCAAATCACAAAAATGTACAACTATTGCTCCTAATCTACTAATGATTCACTTATGCGGAACACAGGATTCAACAAAGTTGTCACAAAAAATCCCAAATAAAAATGCCACGACGGTGTATATATATTTCCCCATAGATTTATACTGTACAATTCTTTATAAAAAGACTAAATATGCCATTTATTAATGTGGCGATCAAATCAAGCAAAAACCGGAACATATCTCAGCTGTATCATTTTAGTGGTCGCGTGAGGGCGTGGAGCCGCTTTCAGAAGCGTATCCTTTCCTCTCTCCTTTTGTTCGCGGCACTTCAGAGCCCTCGGCCGGCCGTTTAGACCGAGCCCGTCGCTCAGTGACAAAAACCGTCCCCACGCGCTCTCTCAGGCCGCCGATCTCCAGAAGGGCGCCGTCCGGGGAGGAACGAGGGGGAGATAATGAAGGGAGTTGCTCTCGCGCTTTCTCTGCCTCCTTTTGTCGGCCGCTTTGTCTGCCTTCCAAAAGTCGGCGGGTTAGGCGACCTGCGCCCTTTTGATCTATTGTCGTCCCTGCAGACGCCGAGGCGAGCGACACCTGCGGACAAATGTTAACGTCCTCGTCTGTAAGTCGAAGCGACATGTCCGCGCACAGGTATTTTTCAAAAGCACAAACACATTTGCATTTAAAAAAAATCGCACGCACGTCGAAGCAAACGGGTGAAGCGTTTTCTTCGTACCCGTAAAGTCGTCCGAGCCAGTCGGAACCGGAAGAAAGTCGTTTCCGGAAAAGGCTCAATGACAACGACGGTCAATTTTGAGGAAAAATCGTACGTGTGGACTGATAGCCTTGAATATCACACGCTATATGAATATAAATGTACAAAACCGTAAATGAAAGCAGCTTAACAGGCTTCGTTCTTACAAAATAGATGTGCTCCAAAAATACACATTTCTCTCTCGGCGGTTTTCCGTGACCTAAAACCCCTAAACTATGAAAAAATAGTGTTAAATAATTCAGCTTTAAGAAATTAAAACTACCAACTTTGCCTCATTGTTAAGTCACGGTAAAAGACTTTTTTTTTTTTTTCTCCCCTGTACTCCAGCGGTGGAAAAAAAACAAAACAAAAAAAATCTCTTTCGTTGGCTGTCACACGCTTGCCGACTCGAAGCAACCGAGGGCTAAGACCCTGAGCTGTCAGCCAGTCAGAAGGCTGAAGAAAGTCACTTCCGGAAAAGGCACAATGACGCGCGTGGGCAGTTCAAGAAAAGGAGAATCAAAGGTGTGGATTGACTATTCACGATATTAGAAAAGGAATATGAGATTTGCAAAAGAAAAAGCAAAGGCTTTGTACATCGTAAAAAAATAAATACGATGAGCCCCAACGATGCATTTCTATAAGCAAATACTTAAAAGTGTAACATTTTTATGGAAATGTTCTTTCTGATGGAGTCTATTTTTTTTTTTTCAATCAATTTTCCATTTTTTTTAATTTTAAGTCATAGTCAATGTTAAAATATCTGTTAATGTCAATGTAATTTTTTTTGGGGGGGGGGGGAATTTGTTGTCAACCAAAACAACAGGCGAAGCCACGTTAGCCAAGCGGAAGCCTGAAAAAAGTCATTTCCGGAAAAGGCGCAATTTTTCGACTCTTCTGGTCTGCCGAAAAACGTGAAAAAATAAAGTGGACAAGTGAATCTTTTTCCAAATACCTGCGCTCGCTCGTCACATGACCATAAACACAAACTCGTTCCACACTTCCTCCGCAGCGGCCGAAACGGCAACGGGTCTCGAGCGGAAGGTTTCGGCGTCGCCCGTCTTTTGTCGGCGCACTTTGAAGTTGCTGAGCTCTCCTCCGTTCACCCCGAGGGGAAGAACGCTGACCTCTGACCTCATATTGTTCCCGCCCGAGAGGCGCAGGTGAGTGTCGGGAGGGGGGGATTCTCGATGACGCCCCTTTTCTGTGACTCTGCAATTATCCATTGTATGCGCACAACTATGTTTCAGTATTCCCACATCTTCAAGTACCGGCTGCTATTGCGATCGCGTCCATCGTGCCCAAAAATAAAAATCCCCGCTTACAAAAAGGCGGACGCTTGCGCCGCTTGGTGGAAAATAGTGCGAATATATCAAAAGACACAAATGTCGCTTGCGTACGGTAACCGACAGCAAATCCGATCGATACCATTTCGGTTATCGAAGGCGGCCGTCGACGAGAAAAAGAAAAGTGGCAAACGAGAAAATGTCTGCTCCATCATTGTCTCACTGGTCCAGTGCAGAAAAGTCTACAAATGTACACAAAATAATAACAACAACAACAACATCGTAATGCTGCTCCTGCGAAACTAAATATAAAACAAAACATTTCAAGTGATGGACACAAGAAGCAGAATATTCCAGAATCTAAACTCTTTTTCAAAACTCTCAATAGGAATAATTTATTATTTTTTTTTCTTCGAGGGGACAAACAAAACTTCAACTGCCAACCTTCAGCAAGCGGTGGTGACAAATAATAAAATCATCATACACAACAGAAATAATCCCCCAAAATATTCATAATAATAATAATAATAAGAATAAGAATAAGAATAATCATAATAATAAGAAGAATGTACACCCGATAAACGCAATGCCCTTCTTGCAGGGAAAACACACTTCAAAACAGGATCTTTTTGAAACCGGTCCAGACTCGCACCACTAAGTCCAGTCAAGCTCCTCAGTAGTCCTGATCTTTATGCCGCGCAATCTACGGGGGGGGGAGGGCCGGGCACCACCCACCCTTGCGGGGCACTTCGTCGGATGGACCGCAAGTGGACCGGCGTTCGGAATCTGTACGCAACCCGGCCCGTTTCCTTCATTGCCACATGTGAGTTAGTGTCGATCGTGCAGCAGGCAAAAAAAAAAAAGTGGGTGAGGAAGAGTCACTCAGTCCAAAAATCAGCCAAGAGGGATTCAAATCTTCAGTTCGTCAAGAGGAAAACCCAAAGTAATAACAACCGTCACCATCATCGTCGTCGTCATAATTCTCATCGAAGGAAAGCAACACAAGACCGAGCGAGGTCGTCGGGGAACACGCGCCGAGGCTTCAAATCGGGAATGCTACTTCAGAACTTCCATACATTCACAAATTAAAATAGGAAAAAAAAGAGGGGACAGAATCGAAGCAAGAAGAATAGTGTTGAAGTGGTAAAGGGAAGGCGGAGTCGCTTTACTCATGTAGAAGCTCCTGCAGGCAGTTGGGCGACTTGAAGATGTCGGGCACCTCGCTGTCCAGCTTGCAGATCACCTTGTAGATGGCCTTCTTCCACGACGGGTCCACGTCTTTGCCCGCCACGATGGCGTTGAAGAACTCCCGCAGCGTGATCTCCGCCACCTCCAGGAAGCGATCGGGGACCTGGAAGCCAAACCCATTCGTACGGGTCATTACGCAGCCGACATACAAAACAAACAAAAACGGGATATCGGGCAGACGGATAAACTTTTTTTTTACTTTTCCAAGAGTTCAACGTTGAGAAACGTTTTGCACAATTTGCTGTTCGGCAACATGGAGCCGAATGGGAAAAATTGTTTCCTTGACAGTTTGTAAGCACGTCCACTTCTACGCCTTTCTGTGCCTCTTCCGGTCTCTGCTGAGGACACGCTTTCATCTCGGGCTCACAACGTCAAACTGCCAACGTATATTGCCTGCGGCCATTTTAGAGCATTTTGTCTGATCTTCCGAGACCCGCAAAATGTTGTCTTCTGGACAGTCGAAGAAGCAAGATCGTTGAGTTGGAACCAAAAAGTGAGCAAACCAGGCAGAACTGGGATTTTTTTCTTTTGTTTTGCTTTCGTGACACCTCAAACGATAAAACAACAAAAACTCGACTGAGAAAGGACTTTTGGTGGCAAAAGGATGATTTATTTATGAACTGGTCTACAAGTAAGAAATTTGCCGTGATCACTCCATCTTTTCTCAACATCGCACTCTCGGCAGTCTACCGCGACGCTTACTGTGTTTGTTCCATACACATTTCTACTTGATTTTCCCTTCGCGCCTGTTGCCCGGCGCGCTTCCTCAGTTGTTCTCGTGACGTGCAAAGTGCCCGAGGATAACTTCTGTTGTGATTTAGTGCAGTCTAAACAAAAGGAAATTGAACTTGAACCGGATTGTCCATCCACCTCTCGGATCTTATTTGACGATTTCATTGCTGCGTTATCGCGCATTACACTGATATGATCTCGCCGTACGATAAAACCATAAATCTCCGTCCTCCCGACTCGACTTCCTTAAAAGCTAATCGAGGCTTCCACCTGAGAAAAGCCACTTCTTGCGAAGTTTCTCACAACGCCCACTTCCCTCCCCAGCGTGACATCTTTACACGTCTCGCTGTAAAAAAATAAAAAGAACAAAATGCAACCCGTGACCCAGAGGTGGCAAAATGACTCACACACTCAAGTAGAAGTAGAAGAACTGATTCAACTCCTGAGTCTGAAATGGACTGACTGTACTTCAGTACAAAAAAGTGACTAAGTACGAATATTTTTCCTGTTTAATTACCTTGCACAGTGCTCCTACTGAGAGGAATTTATTTTTTTTTAATTTTTTTTTGCTGGACACGCAATGTGTTTCCACCGCCTTTGAATATTTTCATTGATCCAGGCCATTGCATTCTCAGCGCATTGAATCGATCGCAACAGGACGCTGCCGTTTGTCTTGGAAAACGTTTGGCGTCTCATCCGAGCGGCCTTCGTCGCTCTGCACGTGCGCCGCATTGGGCAGCTCTCGCCAGAAAACCGGAATATTTCTCCTCTAAGTTAGATGCACGCCCCGACCACCGATGCTAGCACTCTTTTGAGACGCACGATGGCAGTCGTTCAGGTGGAATCGCCCTCGTGAATATTCCTTTTGTTGTAACAATCGTTGTGGAGGCACCTGACGACCAAAGGGGGATTTGTTATTTGGGTTTGTTTGTTTGTTTGTTTGTTACAGGCTAAATTATTGAATTCACACTTCAAAAATAAAGACAAGGTGCCATTTGTAGAACTAGCTTACACAACTGCACGTCTGCGGTAAACATCCTTAGCAAATTTAATATAGCCGTCAGAACAAAGACGCTTTATTGAAATATAAAATATACACGCAATAGAAAATAAGGACATTCATACACGAGCTGCAGCGGCTCAGGGTCTCAACCCTGGCTAACCCTTAGCTAAGAATAGCTCGTCATCGGCTAGCACCCGCGTCGCTCGCCAGGCCCGGCTCCGCCTTTTAAAGCCACACATACAAAGTCGCCGATATTACAGTGTGGAACGTGAGGACGGTGACCCAAAGTGGACACAAATAATACCTGCATCTCATGTGCATATTTTGTATTGGTATTATACTTAAAGCTTTATAATTTATCAAAATGTTTGCAATCATTTTCCAATTTTTCAAATTCTTATTTTCATCTATTGTATTCTGGAATGTGACCGCTGCGCTAAATGAGGGGCTACTGTACAGATATCAGTTTGCAAATGTCGTTAGTAAAAGTAAAGAAGTCGTGAGTAAAACACAGGTACCTGAAAATGTAACGTAAATACTGTAACGACTATTTGCATTTGTACTTTATTTCCCCCAATGGTCATACATCTAGCTGTAAAACACACACACACACACACACACGCACACGACCTGTGACCAAACGAGACGAGAGTGACGAGTGTCACGGAGGTGCCGGCGAAAGAGGAAGTGCTAAATGCTTCAGGAAGCGGGCGACACGCCTGGCCGGGCCCTCGAGCGTCCCTGACAGCGGCGCTCAGCCACACCGCGCCTGGCAAGACTCCGTGACACCTTCCTGCCAGCCAACACGCTGTCACATGCGCCCGCACAAGCGCACACACCTCCTTGTGCCAAGGAGATGACACATCCTGCACGGCGATAGAGGTGACATATTGCGCACGCGTACACCCTCGCCACAGTTTGCCTCCGTCGCCTTCATCCCGAGCGGCCTTCGGGGGTCACCTGCTCGGACGAGTGCAAATACTTCATTGCAATACTTCAAAATAATTGCCGGCCATAATAATTGCATGGGGGGGGGGGGGTTCTTTTCTTTTTTAAACCCCAAAACGCCTCGAATAAGCTGGGATAAACTGCCAAAAAGTGTTATCAGGGTTGGTTCTCCCCCCCCCAAAAAAGAAAAATGAAACAAATAAAGAAATTGGGGGGAATCTTAAAAAAAACAAAAAACATTTTGGGGGGGGGGGGGGGTCTATAGGTGGCAAACAGCAAGCATGCAGGGGGGTCCACTGTATCTATAATTTATTTGGAACATTGGTGCCTTGAGATACAAGTTGAATTCGTTCCATGACCATGCTCCTATCTTACAACACTACTATCTGAAATCATATTTCTTAATTGAAATGAAAATCTGTTCCAGCAAACCCCCCCCCCCCCCCCCTGTTTAAACATCAAAAGTCTTTTTTTTTTTTTTTCCCCCCCCCACGAGCACTATGTGAGTCAATAACAAGGGAAAATATTTTGTGTTCATCGAAGCTTGTTTTTGTTCATTTTGTTATCGAAACGGGCATTGTGTAAAATTGTTAAAAATGGATTTTTTTTTTTTTTTTTTTTAACTTTTGCGTGTGTTTTGTGTTTCAGTCTGTTTCTTTGTATATATTAAATTTTTTTTGAGGTGTCATTACTCTTACCGATGTTCTTCCTCGTATCTGTACTTGTACAGTAGAGCAGAATCCCTTCCAGGGTCCTGCAGATACTCATCAGGAGTGTCAGGACACGGCAAGGTTAGTAGCCATTGGAACACACACACACACGTTAACAGTCATGCCTGTTCGCACATAACGCACGTGGGACGACCCCCCCCCCCCCTCCCCCCCTCCCCCTCCCCCCTCCAGGTGATGAATGGAGGCTACGAAGCTCGTGCTCGTGCTTGTGTACAGTATGCGCGCACCAATGTGAAAGGTGAGTTGTGAATAAGAAGCGAGCCCCCCCCCCCCCCCCAGTACAAAAATGTGACAATCCCTCCATAACGTCTCGTTTTTGTCGGGTGTCGTTACGACGGCCCCGCGCCGGGACTGCCGCATTACTAAGAATATTCCCGCATGGAATTTCTCCTGACGTTTTGACTATAAAAGGACGGCAAAATGCTGACCACAAGGAGAATGCAATGTCAAGGAGAAAAGGGTATTGGTATTTTAGATCCTCTTGACTACGCGTCGGGGGCAGCTCGCTAGTGGCGATGGGGAAGCGTACCGGGGGACCGGCGTGACGGAACACTTATTTCTGTCCAATCCTTTTTTTTTTTTTTTTTTTCCCCCACTTTATCAAAAAGGTCACCGACCTTTTGAAACTGAGAGCTAATTCTTTGCTTACTTTGCTCCAATTACCGTTCATTCTATGTTAATATGAATCATTGCTGATATCCGTGTGAAGACAATGATCATGTTCATGATTTTCTCACAATAATTAGCTACGATCTAACGAGCTAGGAAATCTGCGAGACGTCTTTTTTTTGTGTTTACATTTTCAAATAAGCACTTGTACAACATTCTTAGGAAATCACATCATCTCGTTATTGGTGAGCTATTTTTAGAACAAGACCATGTCGGTGCCTCCTGGTCTCCTGGTTCACAAGTACAAGGTGTCCCTGAAAAATGGACTCGCTCACACAATGTACTCAAGTGTAATTTCATTTTCTTTCATAGAACTCGTTACTCTTCTATCAATAAACACTGAAATCAAAATGAAATCTGTGAATTACGAGTCAAGACATTGTTTTTGGGACACGCTGTATTATTAACGTGACCGTTTTGCTGCGGGTCAAATGGACCCATTTTGAAGTTTCCAAATATTTGAACCCTCATATTCTGTAATGGCTAAAATTGACCTGTTTTAAAGTCAAAACCGCAATCCAAAAATCTGTATTGTGGCGGGTCAAATGGACTCAAACTGTACAACATGCTTATGTTTTTCTTTTGTTTTAGGTTGATTTCAACATGATCCACTGCATGTTCAACCATACAAATTTGTTTTTGAGAAATATCAGAAATTAAAATGAGTTGTGTAATATTTGCTAAAGTATAAACGTTATTGATTTGAATGGCCCCTTTTTTTTTTTTTTTTTGAACTTTAAACTGGGTCAATTTGAACCGCAACAGAATAGGAGTGTTGATGCAATTTGAAAATGAAAAATTCAAGTCAAATCTGCGTACGCGAGCGCTCCGGCTCCGGACGGCGAGCGTTAACTGTTTGTTCGCGCCCCCTTCCCCTTCATCGCTCTCTCTTGGGTCAGCTGTTGGGCTTTTGTTCCAGAGGCATTGTGGGGGATTATCCAGCGTGGCCGCTCATTCGCTCTGCTGTCCGCTAAATGGAGCCAATCGCGTGGCTCGCAATCCTTCATACATATTTCATAGGGCTTTTTAACAAGTTCTCAGCAGATCCCAAAGTGAAAGGACAGATGTACAAAGCGGGGAGGAGACCAAAAGGCAAACGCGCTAACTGAGAGTACAAAGTCTCTTTTTGTCCTAATGTTTCCTCGGTTCAAATAAAAACGGAGCCAGCAATGCGTTCGAGAGTTATTTTCGAAAACTTTCTCTCGTCAGGTGACAGAGCCGAAGAAACGTGAATAGCAAACATAGGAGGACGACTACAGACGCCCGTTGCCCCCCAAATGCTATTTCAAGCTGCATCGTTCTGTTCGGTTAACAAAAGGCGTACATTTGTGGGCGATACCCCAGTGACGAGCCATCGAAGCGAAGCTATCCTCTCCTCTCTGTGGACATAACATGTCGTCTGTAATTTCTTTGACTAGAAAGAAGTTGTAAGGACAAAAGGTGGCGATATCGATGTGTGCCCCAGTCCAAGTCCATGTGTCCATTTGCCCCACCCTCACGGTGCAAACGACGTACAAGTGGACCTCGGAGTACATAAGTGCCCTATCACAAAAGCAGCACCCCAAGCTAAGGTTCAAGACTAACCAAGAGCATGCGTGCCATCTCTAGTTTGTTTGAGCAGACTGCCAGGTCCAGTCACGTTTCGAGCTCATTGGAACAATACGAGTTGAGGAGATGCGGCTAGCTGGTCCTTGTTGGCTAAATAGCAATCGAGGAGAAAGAAAGGCAGGCGAGGTAGATGGTGGAAAAGGCGAGGTCTTCTCCGCCGGAGAGGCCGTTAATCAGGCTCCTTCGCCGGCTTGCGTCTCTCTCGTGACCGGTTGCTTTGAGACGCGAGGATAAGCTCTTTTTCAGAGAGACGGAATCGGATTTCCTGCTTGTCGAGGAGATCATAAAATATGACGGCGGACAATAGGAGACTGCGGACGGCTCGCTGCGGCCGCCGTCTTAAGACCGCTTAGACGGACGTTTCAAAAGGGAGCCTTCGTCCTGGCCCGCTAAGTGCGTAAGCGTGCGTTGGTGCGTGTGTTTCGGAAAAGCCTGAGAAATCTCCTCTCTCTCGGTGACTCAGGGTTGCCTGTTTGTTTGGTCAACGTGTTTCTCCCCCTTGCTTTTGGGAACTGTCAGGAGATGTATTGCGCCTTCTGTTTGCACAGCATTGGCCAAACAAGACGAGACCCTGGAAGATAAGGCCGCGCTCGTATACGCGCGCCTGTTTGTGTACTGTATAGCCTTGAAGGATGAAATGCAGGGACGTGACACGGACCCGGATGATGGCCGGCCAGGCCAGGTTAATCCCTAACCCCGACTCCGGCTGGGAACACTCACACTTCACATGGCTGTACGCTTGATCATTGACTTAGCGTTTACATTTCGGAATTTCGCACATCTGCTGAGGGGGAAACGTTTCGAAACAAGCTCCCAAAAATGTCTACGTCCAGCATTTTTAAAAACACCCCAGGATTCGCAAAGGGACTTCTTTTGCTTGCTTTCAATCTGCTCTCTGCGTCAAAGTCAGCATTGCAAATGAGAATCTGTTCTCAATTGCCTTACGTGGAAAAAGAAAGGTGAAATAAGATACGCTTTGGACCGCGCGCGCCACCAGGGTTGCATTCCGATTGAAGAATCCTCCGTCTATCCCGATTGTCGCAATCGGGCTGTCCGGTCGGTGCAGGACAAAACGACAGGTGGCGCTGCACCCCGAAACACCGATCCGTTCGTGCTAAATTGAAGAGCGACGAGTCATTTAATTCTCCAACCTCATCCTCCTCCAGAGCTAGCGTTAAAGACTCACATAAGGTAACATACAAAACGAAGTGTTTTGGGAAAGTGGGCGGAGTTATCCATCATTTTCGTCAACACCCGGGGCTGTTCGCCACTCGATAACGGGGCACATAAATTGCATCTCGCATTCGCGTCGTCAACGTCACCCACGCTGCCACGTTTGGTTTTCTCAGAAGTGGGACGAAAGGCCCATTGAAAAATGTGCGTTATTGTTGATCCCCGTGTGAACGTCGAGCGGGCCTCTTGCGTTGAGTCAAAGCAGAACTTCCCGAGCGTCTGTCACGCGCAAGAACACATAGTCCCCTTTGCCTCGCATATCTGTTCCGATCAATAATCTACAAAGGCCTTGGTGAGTCCTTGGCCCACACTGTCACTCTGGACAAACACAACCCATGTCCCCTGTCTTTCTGCCCCTCGCCGCGCTCGTCCGCAACCACTGATAAGACTGGGGCCACGGATGAAGAGTCCAACTAAAGCGCAGAGTCCTTGTTTTGACTCGCCGCTCCGTTGTCTCCAGCTGAGGTTCCCCTCGGCTCCCCTGCGGCAAGTCTTAGGTGAGCACCGGGACAGGAAAGGGGCCTTAAAGCTGAGCAAACATCAGCCGGCCTCGGACCGCCGATAGCCTCCGCGACGCCGAGCCCTTGAGGCGCTTCTGCGTCCGCGCGCGTGTTTGTGAGACCGAGCGGTGCTGTCGCACGAGGTGCGCCGAGTCGCCGGCGGCGCGGGCCGAAGACAAACAGGAAGCCGTCGCGTTCGTGTCCCCGTCTTCCCTTCGCCTCCGTCGCCGCCGCAACTCCTTCCTATGTTAGCGATGCAACTTGAATTTGGATGTCAACTGGAATTGCGGCGCTACGCTAAACACCGTTATAAAATGCTATACATTTCCAACAATCCAATGAATAAGTGCAAGTATGAGAGTCACCGAGCGTGCCAGGTGACCACGTATTCGGATGTTTCAACGTTGCAACCTTGTATGAGGGTACGTAGTCATCCAAGGACCCTCTGTTAAACAAATAAATACAAATACAAATTGGGACACTTGCAAAACTGAGGATATGGCAATCCGTGGAAGAAGAAGCAGAAGAATTAGAAATTGGAAGTTCAATCGCTTGTATACAGGCGGGGGGAGAGCGACCACAAGGGGGCGGGGGGGATGGGGGATGGGGGATGGGGTGGCTCTAGAGGTCAACGAGTCAGGGAGACGCGAGCGAGCAGGAGGCAGAAGGGAAAGAAAGGAGCGAGGGAGTCTGGAAGATGGGACGAGGACATCTGGAGAGGAGGAGAGGGCGGTGGGGGAAAGAATAGACGGGTGGGAAACAATAAATGATGGCGAGCAGGAGCAATAAGATGGACGGATGCAGATTGGAGGAGGGCGAGGAAAGAAAAGAGGAATTGGGGGCGGTAGGACTTGGACACATCTGCAGCTCTGATGCACGCCCTGGTCATTTTGGCAGCGGTCCCTTCGCCACGCTTCATTAGTCTCGCGCACGCGCGAGGGAGGTTTCGGATGCTCGCGGAATAATGACATCATCAGCAGCTGTGCCACACAGCAAGGTGAGCGGGGACAGAAGGAGGGCGGGAGGAAGAAGGGACAGCGGGAGGGGGGGAGTACTGGAGAAGCAAGAATTGGGAAAATCAATGTGTGGAGGCAGGTACGACCGTTAAGCGAGTCGGCCTTGGGACCAGCGCACTGCGAAGAAAAGGAGGTGTCAAGTGGGGGCCCTCAATATCCCGCAGCCATTCACCGAGAAGCAGATGATGCCACTCTCTATTCTTCCCCCCCGCCTGACTCTTGCCCCCAAGACAATTAAAAGGCCGCAAGACGGCTTGCGCGTGATCATTTTGCTAGATTTGCAATCAATTTATTACGATCTGCGGTTATAAGATTAACATGATTACAGTGAACACCGCTTTACGTGAAAATGCACAATATAGAGAGACCATACATACTGTATATATACATAATTATATATATATCTAGAATAGAATAAGTGTCAATCTGTGGTCAATTTCTTGCTCGTAGCTCTCGAAAGTGTAACATTCATTTGTCACTCCCAGTTGAGGTTGGATGTCCAAAGTGACGCGGAAAACAAAAGAATGCAACTTTGCATATTTCAACCCCAAAACATTGGACCAAACCGTATCCGTAGTTTGCTTTCATGAAAGTTTGAAGTGTTAACAAGTAGAACACGAACAATGGAATTGTTATTAAAGTTGCGGTTTAGTGGAGTAGTGAAATCCTGCGAGCAGTTTTCAAACGGCCAACTCCTCTTTTAGTCCAGTTTGAAATGTAGCCTACAAAAGAAGTGCGTGTGAAAGATGTTTTCTCCTCCAGTGCGTTGTTGGGAAAAGGTTTCCGGCGCCTTTCTCAAGGAGGGTTAGCGCCCGGGGGGGGGCGTGTTAGACGCAGAGAAAGTGGACGTATATCCTGTACATACACAAGTGTGTTTGCCGGTGGCCCATTGTGTTGCTTTTATTTTTGGCTGAAATCTATAGCAGCATTTTATTCATCTCTCAAGATTTTATCTGCTTTTTTTGGTCTTCTTGGGTCGCGACTGCCGGCGCATCTCTGTGAGTGCGCGCCTGACGAAACTATAAATGTCTGCGTTTAAAACTCTTGCATCCTCCGCAACCTTTTCACCTCCAATTCTCCGAGGTCAAACTTTGGTCAAAGACGCACGCCCCCTTTGCGCACGCGCGCGCGCACACACCTCGTCCTAATGCGGCGACCTCCCCCCACCTCGGCTCCTTTCAAGAGGGAAACGGAAAAGCCGGCCGTCGGAACAAACGGAGCCCCGAGAGGGAAGTGAAGAGGGAGGGAGGAACGGAGGGGGGGAGGAGAGGTGAAGCCCACAATGCACCGGGGCACGGCGGTTGGACAGACGGCATCTGCTGTCGGCCCTCGCGCGGAGAGCGAAGGGATGGAGGGACAGCAGGCGGAGGAGGAGGAGAAAATGCGCTTTTGTCCAGGACCTCGGGACGCATCTGGGTCTTCCCGTCAGTCGACGCCGCCCGCCGAAGCCACAAAACTTTCTCTTTCTCTGCTCAAAACGGATCTCTCACTCTGCTGCCAGGGTGGCATCGCAAATCAGAATCGAGATCTCAATTGCCTTACCCCTCCTACGCGTAAGCGTTAAATCAAATAAATACATAAATAAAGAAATCCTCTTTCCAGGTGAACTTGATCTCTAAACCTTTGAATGCACGCCTGTAAGCGTTCAATATTTCTGTACTTTTTCTTTTTTTGTTTTTTTTTTGAACAACTGAACGGTTTGATCCATGGACGTTCACGTCTATGCCTTTCTGTGACTCCTCCAGTCTCTCCGTGTCTGTGCCGGAACCCGCTGATGACACTCGAAGCTCATTGGCCAGCGCCGCTACCGCGCTTGTATCAAACAAAGTCATTGAATCTGTCCGTGTTTCATTGGAAATGTCCGCCGGTCCGCCGTTGTGTTGTTTCGCCGTCATAACCGGCAACGAGTCTGACGCGCCAGAGTTCGTTCGAGCGCGACGCGTCCCCAGGTGGACGAAACAGAGGATTATGGGAAACTCGAAACCCGGCCGCGTGTCACCACTTGCGCCGATATCGCCCTCGCGGAGATCGTAGTGACTTCCTCTTTTAAATGCGCGCGTACGATTCAGGAAACCTGGCCCGGTCGGTCCCAAGGAAATTTGAGAGTTTCTTTTTATCAGACCCCCCCGCCATTACCAGCTCACACACATTCCTGTCTCATGAAAGATGATGTGCGTTGTCATTGGGGGTTCAAACAGGAAAAAGGAAAAGCGACGCTTCACACGAAAGCGCCGCCCGCTCAAAGTCAAGGCTTTTTCGGCAGAGCACGGCCCGCACTTTGATGGCGGCGGACGTCGCCGATGCGAAAGCGGAGAAGAAAGGGAAGAAGAGAGGAGGGGGGGGGGGGGGGGGTCGGTTGGCGGAGAAAAGAGGGAAAAGTAGGTAATTAACGGCCAACTCTTTTAATTACCAGCTAGTGTTCATTGTGCCAGAAGGAATGTGGCAATTATGCCATTAAAACTTTCCTAATAGGAGGAGAAGGCGAGGCAGGGGGAAGACATGCGAGAGGAGGATGAAAGAATGAAAGGAGAGAGGCGACGGACGGACGGAAGGAAGGAAGAGAGAACGGAGGGAGCGAGCGAGGGAGGGATATGAAAGGAAAAGAGGAAACAATCGCCACAAAAGAGGAGCTGGGAGGGAAGATGGGGAGCGCATCGGGCCAACACAGTGACAGAGCAGATTAGCATCAAACGAGAAAGGCCACGGACGTGTGCGCGTGCGCGTGCCTGTGTGTGTCGCCCAAACAGAGGACATATTCATTCCAAAGACGCCACCAAGGTGGACGGAACTTTGATGATGCACAATCTGCCAAACGGAAACTTCGGTGCGCGCTGAATGTGCGTAGGCTCCTGTTTCAAGTGCGGTGCAGGTAGGGGAGGAACAGAAGGAGGAGGAGGACGAGAAAGGGGAGAGATCCACGGAAAAAAAAAAACCAAAAAAAGCCTTGGGGGCATCCTGATCCACACATGCACTCATCGCCATCCATCTCCACATTTCCTCTATGACTCACGCACACACACTCGCAAAAAACACACTTAAGAGCGTAAGACGGAACATCCGAACAAACTTGCACATATATAACACACGCGTGAGTCCCACACACACACAAAAACCCACGCTCCAACACTTGTAGTTGCGCACGCACACGCATGCACGCAAACAACGCCCCCACGCACAACAAAAGGCCACACAAACATTGCGAGTCTCTCCTCTGTGCTGTTGGAATTTGCATGGCTGGGCAAATTTCTCCTCACGTTGGCCTCTAATCGGCTCCTGCATCTCTCAGACACCTGCCCGCCTGCCCGCCTGCCCGCCTGCATAAAAGCCTTAATATGCAAAACACCCACCCAAAGGGCCTTGCTTGCCCCCCCTTCGCACATGCACATTTCCCTCCAAAGACTTATTCGCCTGTCCTGGCCTCTTCTTGCAAATGTTCACATTTATGTATGCAAATGCAAAAAAAAAAAAAAAAACCCAAAAAAACAAAAAAGCCGTTCGTTCGCCGTCAGCCGGTTTCCGAGCTTTTTCATACGGTGGCAATTTAGCCAACGCCTCAAGAGTGGCGCACTCGTGCCAGCGAGGATTAAGATGAAGCGCTTCCAGTAATCGGCGTGTAAACGCACTTTGAAACTTTTTGGCAAACCGAGCTAAGAAAGTTGGTCAGGCCGGATTGACACCGCTTGGTCCAAGTGACGCAATTACGATTGTTTGCTCTCGGGTGGCCCAACTGGAATATGCGTCACATATCGAACATTAACAGAGTTGCAGGTCATGACGGTTGAAAGTAATAGTAATTTGCAAAGAAAAAAGCTACATCAGGATACAGGAAAGCACAGTACAGTGTGTGTACACACAATTAACTATTTCATTATTATGGTTATGTTTACGCTAATTTCCAATAGACTTATTGAGGCGTGCTTCTGCCAGCCCGAGCCTTTCAAGAGCCTCCCTTCAGAGGACTGAAGATTGATGCAGGAAAGTGTGTGTGCGTGCGCGTGTGCGTTGCCCCAGTGGACAAATAACGCACGCAGAGAAACGGACGGGTGGCGGGGTGGAAAAAAAAAAAAAAAAAAAAAAAGAGAAAGAAAAGCACTTCAAGTGTGAGCTGTGCAAAACTCCCACCGCTCGCAAGGGCACTTCTACGCAGTACGTCATCTCTCTCTTTCCCCCCCTCAACCGCCTCCACTATCCCCTGACTCCCTGCCTTCGATGCGCTTTCTTTTGTCTCTCAGCTCTCACCCTCCGTACCCTATCTATCCATCTCCCACTTTCCCCTTCTCCCCCCCTCCTCTCTTCCTCTCGCTAAAGCAGTGGGACGCTTAACCTTGATAGCAGTGAAACACCCCACGCCGCCCCCCCAAAAAGTGACACACACACACACACACACACACATGTACACGCGGGAGAAATGCTTTGCCAGCAAGCTCGGTCCGGTCCAAGAGACGGACGGCCGTACCCTTCGAGGTGAACGGGACGCTGCTGGGAAATGCAGCAACAACAAAATGCTCACACGGGGCACTAGTAGAGCGCCGAGTGGCTCGAACAAAAACACGTGCCAACCTGGAGGGGAAACGGCCAGCCAAGGTGGCGAGAGAGAGAAAAAAAGGAGAAGCGTCACCCGTACAAAAACACCAAAAGGTGAAGTTACCGATTGAGAGGTTCAGTAAAACTGGAAGACACGCGAGAGGAAACTGAGCACCGGGAAGTGGCGAGTGTCTCAAACACACCAAAGGTCGTGAAACAAAAGATGAGGAAGAGGCGCGACGGTCGAGACAGTCGACTTTTCTTCCTCATTTGAGTTCCATACGCTCGGTGGCAAAACATAGCGAGCCGAGCGCGGGCCTGGAAACACGACGGCAACCGCCCCGCTCGCTCGCACGCTTCTATTCCTCAATACGCTTCAGGGTAAGATTTAGATTTAGTGTGCACGGAATGAAACCAGCTCACTTATTTCAATAATAATACACGAAGCGCTTTTCCCCAAAACGCTATAGATCCATTTCGATTATTCTGAAATAAATGAGATTTGATTTACCCCGATCCGTCAAAGGTAGCTAGAGTTGCTCCACAAATACTAACGAGCGTGTTCAGAATTATGCTACATATGCTTCCGAGTATCTTTTTCAAATCTGTCATTCCGTGGAATCAAATCGATTCACGTAAGATGATAAATGAATCAAAATGCTACGAATCCATTCAGTCCCGCCAATTCTCCAAACATTATTTGTTCAAACGATTCATCGGCTCATTCGGAACATGTTTAACGAGTTTATAGCGTCAGTACACAGAGAATGGCATGGCAAGATATATGCAGTTTGTTTTGGGGGATTTGAAAAGAGCTCTTCATCTGTCCAACGAAAAAGGAAAATCTTCCCGTTTTGTGAATTCATTTTTGTTTAGATAGTAAGAACTAACCTCGCAAAATTTGGAGATTTTTGACGATAGAATGTCGATACCTAAATATAATGTAGCAAATGTCATTTAAAGGGGACAAGGCAAACAAGAATTGTTTTACTCACTCCACTAAAAGTCTGCACTTCAGCTGAACTTTTTACCCTCAAAGCCCAAAACACTGTTTCCAAGACATATTACATATAATATCTAACGTACTAAATCCATTGTCTTTGTGGACTTCAAACACAATTAAAGGAGAACCTGACCCATCTTCCTCTGAAGGTGGAATTCTGGCCCTCCCTTCCAGCCTTGGCGCTTTTTGGCTGCAGTGCTTACCTCAAAGTCGTTGGCCTTGTTGTAGTGCATGTTGAGGGCTCTGAAGAGCTCGCAGTCGCGGCTCACGCTCAGGTCCTCCACGCCGGCGGCGCCGTCGTTGATGGCCTGCCGGGCAAACTTCTCCATCTGGATGTAGTAGAACTCCCGGAAGTTGCTGAACCACTTGATGAGCTGCGAGGTGATGCAGCGGTTGAACTGGAAGAAGAGGACCAGGGACAGTTAGAACTACTTTGCGCTTGTTGCATGAGAGCCTTGACGTCCCTCCGTCAAACATCAAGTCTCCGCTGGGCAGGATGCAACTAGAACACTCTCTACTTGGAACTAGACCCATGAAAGCTGGGTTTCAACTCTACCCCAGAACTAGGAACTTGTAGAAGACCCTTGTTCTCTGAGTTCGGGGGTAATTTATCAGGGCGAAAAGAAGACCTTGCAACAGCGGTTGTACTTTCAAGAGGTCCGGGAACCTGCAGCTCTAAAACTTTTAGTTCTGAGAACGTTCCTGTACCTCTGAATAGGAAATGCAGCATTTGTTCCCCCTGAAGCTTAATCCTTCCTCCTTACTACAACATATTTTAGTATGCTCTGACTCTGTCGGAAGAGCATGGGAAAGGCTCTCGAGAGCCCTGACCTCAACCCCATCAAACATTTTTGGGATAAACTGGAGCCTGTATTGGAGCACAGAGCACAAATGGATGACTGGATGGACGAGTACAAATCCAATGTATCCTATGGCTGCGATACAAGTCAACTTAACTAGACCTTGGACTAGACCCCTTCTAGTGCATTTTGACCTGCAGCACTAAAGAGGAACGACTGGAAAAAGGTTCTGGAACTATAGGTGGAAATGCTGCTTTAGTTCCTCCTGAAACTTGATTTTTCATGTCAATGTCTCTGACATTGCTGGGGTGGCGGGATAGTCATTTCCAGAGATCCAGGAAAGTTTATGCTGGGTTCTGCAGTGTTGAACTAATTGCGGGCCATTTAGTTCCAGGAACAACAAGGACCAGCAACTAAACGTTCCTGGACCTTATGGTAGAAATGCGACTTTAGTGCCACCTGAAACCTAATTCTTCATCTTACGAAAAGATTTTGGACAATTAGGATGATTCCAACTCTGTTGGAACTGTTGGGGAACAGCTGAAAGAAGACTTTGCTAGGGAGGTAGTACTTTGGAGAGGTCCAGGAACTCCAGTGCTAGATTGATCTGAACCTCCTACTTCCAGGAACCACAAGGACCAAGAACTTAACGTTCCTGGAACTTAAGTTGGAAACGTGACTTTAGTTCCCCCTGAACCTCAATTCTTCAGCTTACCAAGTCATTTTGGACAATTAGTATGCTTCTGACGCTGTACGTCTTGGACAATTCGTATCTCTGTGGGAACAGTTTGGGAAAGAGCTCCGACCTCAAACCTATTGATCATCTTTGGGAACAACTGCAACAAAGAGTTCAGCGTAGATACCAATTCATAAACCATTGCAACAGTCACACATTTCCCCCACCCCAAAAAAAAAAAAAAGTCTTTCCAGAACATCCATTAGGTAAGTAGGAAACTTCCTGTGGGTAAAAATGAGCACGTGTGCCAATAGTTTGGTTCCCTATAGCGCAATCCGTAGCGGAGTTTGTGCAGCTTAGGCGGAGGCCCGTCATGTCTCAGCCTTATCATGCCAGCGGATTTGGAAGTAAAAAGACAAGACGTGCGGGGATGAAAGCGTTTCCCCATCAGGCAGTCCACATGTGAGGTGCGGAAAGAAAAAAAGAAAACTTGCAGCAGATAATACAGACATTAAATAAGACAGCGAGACAAGAGAGAGTGTGTGTAAGTCAGAGTGTGTTCATCTTCCCCGCCGGGAGCCGACGTCCTACCCCCCGCCCCCTCCGCCCCCCCCCCCCCCCTATCATAACCCGAAGAGTGAACGGAGGGCGGCGAGGCGGCCGCGGCGGGGTTTGGGCCGCAAACGCATAATTGAGCAGAAAAACGATTAAGTCATCATCTGAAGCGCCCCGGCCCGCGGGGGGGCTCAAACAAGTACTTAACCCCGTTCACCAATTACACCCCGATTCTCCTCCCCTCTCCTCACCTCCCGGGCAGGAAGAAAGGAGAAGAAAAAGAGCAGGGAAAAAAAGAGGGCGAGAGAAAGGGGCCGGGACGATAAGCTGCGGCGAAGACCGTGGCTATCTGATCTGTGCCGCTCGGCTGGATTCAATAGGGCGAAGTAAACCTATTAGGAGCCTCAGCGGCTCCCCGGGTCTTTTTTTCTGCCACCGAAAACACTCGACTCTGTCGAAACAAGCGGACGCTCCGAACTCTCTCGTTTTTTTGCCCACTATAAGCCAGCGCAATCACATTGTATGAATTTGCTTGTCTCTCGGCTACGTCGAATTTTTCTCCAATTAGATTTCTGCCTCCATGTGTTGCCATGCCAATCTAATCTGCCCAGGACCTTCAGAATCAGTAGTACTGGCCAATCACATTTCAAATTCATCCTCACGGGGTCGGCAAGCCGGACCACAATAACGTCAGCGTTTTCCGTCCTCTGATTGGCCGCTTGGAGCAAAACCTGCCGGACTCGTAAAAGACGTCTGTCGCCATCTGCACGCATGAACACGTTTAATCATCAGCCTCTCTGGCGAGGACGATTTATTTTCTTTACATTCTTTTTGTTTTTGTCACATCAGCCAAGTGATAAGTGGCCGCCATCTTTGGGGAATTTTCCAAATTAAAAAAAAACAAAACATGGACTGAGCACTTTAAACAGCTCAAAATCCTCCATTATAAATAACTTCAAATGATGATGACTAAAGTTCATGACCTGTTCCATTGTCCACACTGTTACATCACTGCCATTTAAGTGGAGTTTTTAGTTTGAAACGTCTTGGTACTTTTGACACATCAACTTGGAAAAGCCCTCGGAATTTCGGCTTAGCGGTGGATATTTCGAACTGACACTCGTCAGCCAATCGGAGAAGGGTTCCCCGAGCGGCAGACGAACGCTTTGAGGAGATATGTTGTGAAATCCTGACGTGATACTGTTTGACTCCAATTTGAAGGCTTTTTGGTGCACAAAAATCCAATTGTTCCCCACGCAAAAAAACTCAATTACTCTGGAACCCATCATCCGATTTTCAAAATTCTTGAAACGGCCATTCCAACCAGACTTATTTTGACAGACTGTCATTTTCGGCAAATCCTGTTGTCACGTAGCTAGTCACATTATTTGATACATATTGACGCTGAACTACTCCAGAGGATGGCACAGTTGCGAGCTGTATTTCAGATTTCTAGAATTGCGATGTGATGGTGGTGGTACGAAGAAGAGGATGAAGGCCCAGGTAGCAAATGCACGGCTCAAAGCCTCGTAAGCATCATTTGCTCGCGCACAAACAGGCCTCACCGCCTCTCTGTGCTCCTTTTGCTGTGCTGCAAGGAGAAGAATGAATCGGGGGGGTCGACGCAAGGGGGAGAAAAACGCTGAGCGGACCGCTGGCCGGCGGGGGGGGGGGGGGCGAGCGGTTTTGACATGGAGATTAGGGCCGCGGCTATTGTTCCCCGACACGCAGACGCACACGCAAACATGCACACGCTCCTCATGATAGCGCCATTGTGCGGGGGGGTGGGGGGCGGGGGGCAAAGACGAAGAAGTCAGGAAAGGCTGGAATCATCGGCGGGTGACATCACGGCCCAATAAGTCCGCTCGACATTGTTTTGGGGGTTCGGGAGGCTGCGTAAGCGTCGGGGGGAGGAGGGACTGCCCTAAAGTGCTTGGTGAGCATAAACCGGGAAATGAAGCGGGGAGGGGAGGGGCGGGACGGGTGCAGGTCAGCGCTGTCGGACAATGGCGTTGGGACGGAACGGGGGGGGCGGCGGCGGCGCTGGCGGGGGGTCGGAACGTGAGCGGTCAGCAGGCCGGGGTCGTGACACGGACGCGTCAAACAAACAAACCACTGACACTTCCAAATATTCGCTGCTTAAATGCACACAATAGCCTCGTTTTCTACCAAGCGGCTCCACATTTGTTTGCCGAGGCACCCAAACCCATGCGGGACCGCCGCCGCTCTCCCCGCATCTTCCGACCGCTTGCACCTGAAGCAATATTTTTGCAGACCCAAACGAATCAACAACTAATGAAAAGTCATTCAAAATGTGACTCACCATAATGCTGGATGTACTATATATATTTAGATCGCTGTATATTACACAGTGTGCTAATAAGCGAGTATTATGAGTAGAACTGCTCATGTCGTCTCCTAAATGCAGCTCTTTTTTTTTTCGTATTTGCTTTCTTGTTTTCTTGTCTTCTCTCCTCATTTTTGTCAGCTTGTGGGTTTACTTTTTTTTTACGACCGTATCACATGAGCGCTTTGACATGTTTATGGGGGCACAGGCAAAATAAAACTTCTTTTAGACTCTGATGACAGGACTGTAATTGCACTTATTTTATTTCTTTACAATCAAGATTTATTGCGTGATTATAAAATAAGGTGCTATTTTTCTTTATTAAAAACAAGTAACGAGAAATGGTGCTTTTCTTTGGGGGTGTTGGAACGGATTCATGGCATTTTAATGGAGTTCAATGGGAAAAGTTGATTTGACAGGTGAGACAAACAAGTTACAACAAATTTGCAACAAATTCATCTTGTAAGTCAAGGTAACACCGTACGCACAATAACAAACATTAATCATTTGCAATTCGACCGCAATTTGGGGAAAAAACAAAAACTGTCCATTAAATGACTACAAGCTGCACTTGTTTAGATTTTTATTTGGCTTTTTTATAACACACCAAAAGAAGGAGCACCCTCAACCTTTAGAGAGAGAAAACAACAACAACAACAAAGAACAACATATTAACCAAAAGTTACAGAACGGATGGCTTGTATTATTTCCTTTGGGAAGATTGGACCGCATATTTTCGCACCTCTATCACCGTCCCCCCCGTTGGATGCGTCAGATTTAGCGTTCTCAACCATACGACCGTTTGTCCGTAAACCTTCCCGGAACGCGTGCGACATTAGTGAATTACGGCCAGCGTGAGGTTTCCGAAGCGACTCGCTTTGAAGATTGGAGTCGCCCAAACGGCGGCCATCGCTCACGGCGGAGACCTTAGGTGTCGGCGCGAGGCGGCTGAGTGACGGATAGACGTGTCACTTTATTACCGAGACAGCGCAGGAAGAAATGCAACTGAGTGTGCACCCCCCCCCCCCCCCCCCCTCCCGCCGTGCAAAACAGCCATCATAAAACATGCAAATTACAGACGCAAATACAAATTCTGCTTGATCCGTATACGTTTCGCTCAACACGTCCTTTCAATCAAGTTTGGCAAGTTCCCCCCCCCCCGCAGCATTGGGCACTTTTGGTTCATTAAGTTGCTGGTCGGGGGATTGAGGAGATCCCCAAATCCTCACGAATCCCGCCCCCAATGCCCCCAATGCTCGCCTCCCCCAACCTCTTTTTCCAATAGCAGCTGAGCACAAGAATGTTGGGTGCAAAAGGAGGGAACGGGCTCAAAGAAGCACATCAGCGCGGCTCCTTAATCAGACTTGGCAGGGGTCAGCCGGCACTCACATGAGATGCAACGTATATGTGTGTGCGTGGCTAGCTAAGAGGCAGATGAGAGAGAGACAGCGAGAGTGTGTTTCTCACACTCACACTCAAGAGCCTGTGAAAGGTCAACTCTTAATGCTAACAGCGCCAGATAGAAGGTGGCGCGCGCGCACACACACACACACACACGGAAAAACACGTGCGCACAAACACGCGCGGGCGCGCACAAAGCGTCTAGAATAGAACACACTCCGGCAGTAGCTTTACTTTACTTTACAACTATCCAGCCATCTATTTTCAAAACCGCGTGCCCTCGTTAGTGAGCGGCGGCCTATCGCAGCTGGCGAGAGGCGGGGCACAACCTGGACGGGTCGCCAGTCAATCGCAGGGCACTTGAAGACAAACAAGCCATTCACGCTCGCATTCACACCTACGGACAATTTAGAGCAGAGATGTCCAAACTTTTTCCACTGAGGCCCACACACACAAATCTAGTAGCTACAAAAAAACAAATAATCATAAACATAATTCAATTGGTGCCGTTTAGCATAATGCTAAGCATCCATCCATTGTCTCCACCGCTTTATTTTCGCAAAGGTCGCGGGCGGGCCTGCTGGAGCCTATCCCAACTCTCTTCGGGCGAGAGGCGGGGTACATAAAAAATAAATACATTAAAAAAAAAGTCGGTGACAAAGTTGTAATTGTAGTGGTGTGATATGTTTCAATTTGGACATTATCCTGTAACCTTCAGCTCAAAAAAAGGGTGTGACATCTTGTAATGTCCACATTTATTTAAAATTTGAAATAAAAAAAAAAAAAAAAAATCAGGTGACATCAAATGTCTTTACTGATGTGGTCAGGACGCCGATGGGGGAGGGGTCATCGCGGAGGTTTCTGTCGCTAATCGTGTGATGGCCGGGCTAACTTTGCTCATTAGATCTTTAACGACACCGCCGAAGTCCACTCCACGAAGGAAAGCTGGAGCCGAGTTTCGAAGGCCATGCCTACAAAACGCGCGAACCGCTCGTGCTGCCCAAATATTCTTTTTTTTTTTTTTTGGGAGCCGTGAAGCAAAATATGCAAGCGAGCGGCGTCGAAAGAGTGCGTCTCTGGTGGCGCTGTCCAACAATGGGCCAGAAAGCACACAGATGACCTCAGCGTGCTAAGCTACATCGAGAACGAGCAGCAGAGGAGAGCAGAAAGACACAGAAGCCCGCCTGGGCCTCCCTGTCCCTCGCTCTCTCTCTCTCTCGTAAGCCCCTTCACAGTCATCGGGGCTTTCTAACGTTTCCTGTTTTCGCAGGGGTGAATTGTGGCAGATAATCTCCGGCTGCCGATTGGCTGACTGCACACAAAAAGCGGCCCTGGAAAGCGGCCTTTTGTTAGCGGCGGTGACTCAAATCCAGCCGCTGGCTTTTCTTTCTTTCTTTTCTTTCTCGTCGGCACCAACGAGGCACGTACGCTGTGCCTCATCATCAGCAAAAAAAAAAGGAGTAATGACCTCTCGAATAGGGCTAGCCCTCCTGAAATGGGTCAACCCGGGGCGAAAAGGACACAGATGGGAATCATAATCGATACATTTCGAAAGGGTTGTGTACGGATGATGACGTTGACATTTTCTTGGACAACACTTCTGGTGGTCCTCGGTCTTACACCGGTCCCAACAAAGTTACAAACGGCGAGAAATGAACGAAGGCGATATCCTCCGTCCGTTACCCGTCTGCCGAGGATACTACGACGTTCATTCTGATTGGGGCTCAAGTGGGAAGTGGGTGGATTCGTCAAAGTACGAGCGCTGGAATTGAGCAAGTTGGGGAGTAGTTGGAAACTACTTGTTAGTTTTTACACACTTCAAATTTGAGATCATTTGAGTGAGAATTAGCCACAGTATGTTATTAGACTACAAAATGATGTCACATTTGTTGGGATTACTCAAACGAATCGAGAAACAAATTGATCTAATTCATTCATTCTTCATTCATCTGGTGCAATTAATCACCACACATGAACCCGTACTGGCCAATCAAAACGCAAAGTCTTCAAGCCAGCGGGGTGATATTGAGCCCAAACAATGGTCTTTTGACACATCTGTCAAAACATTGCAAAAAGCAGCCAAAGTCAAAGAAATTCAGTATCAGGCGCAAAGGGGGGAGATTAATAGCGAGAGGGGACGGCGTCCCGCGGCGGTCAGGACAGCCGCGCTTCCCACGTTCATTAGGTCCTTGACTGATTAGCGCAGACCCGATTAGCCTTAAAGACTCGTTGTCTGAGAACAGCCACTCGCAAGGAGGCCCACGCCGGCGGAATATCATTAGATTGTCCGTCTAAGTCTCCAAACTTGGGGCTCGGGCTGCGTTGTCTCGCACCGAAAACAAAAACAAAAACAAAGCAATGTGACTCATAATCCTCTTAACGATCTTGACCTTGTTTCGGTGTCTGATGAGGTCGCCTGTGATCCGACCTCCTCCTCCTCCTCCTCCTCCTCGGCGGCCGTGAAGTCACTCAAACAAAAGCGCTTTCATTCTTTCATAATAATGTTGCCACTTTCCCCCCCGTCCTTTTCAATCTTGAGTCGAGTGGGGAAAAAAACAAAAAACCATTTTTTCCGAGCGCCATTGGCAGATGCCAAACACGCTCGGCCAACGCGCGCCCCCTTTTCAGCCCGAGCGAAAGTCACGTGACCCGCAAATCGCGGCCGGTGGCAGCGGCATCCAAGAGGAGGCAGCTGAGAGAGAAAAAGGGGAACCTTTATCTTCTGATTTGAATAAGATGGCCTGGATCTGTCACAGTGTTTACCCCTCCGTATGGTCAGAGAGGGGCGCGCACACACAAACACAACAGCGGCGAACAAACACGGCCGTGCATGCTTACAGCGGCCATTGTGTCGTGCTTGTTTTTTCCAGCGCAGATTAAAAATGGAGCTTTGTTTTCTCCATCGAACTCCCAGCTGGGCTCCTCCTCGCTATGTACGCCGAACATACTCCCCTCAACCTCCTACCCCGTCCTCCGTACACCTGCACTCCTCTGTCCCCATCTTCGCCATCCCTCCATTTCGCACTCCGGCTGCGAAAACGCATCCGACTTCCTCATATCGGGTCTTTTGCATAAAACCACAAGTCAGGGTTAGGGAAGGGCCTCATTTGGAGAAGGACGGGCGTGCATTGTTCGTTTTAACGGAAGCCTGAGCATCATCACAAATACAGCTTCCCTGTTTTACAGCAGGTGTGTTGCTTGAAAGAAAAAAAAGTGTGCTAACCATTTCGAAACGGCAATGGAGGATCAATCCGCAATGACTCAAAGTAGGACTCACCTTCACGTCGGAGAAGAACATCTTGAGCATGTTGGAGCTCGGGTAGCGGGTGTAGAAGAACATGAGCTTGGCCTTCTTCAGGTGATTCGGGGAGAGACCCTCCTGTATCTGGAAATGGCAGCCGTTAAGGACCAAGAGTTTTGAGGTGGAGCTTTTAACTAATTACCGCAAGCCCCTATCCTAACCCTACTTGAACCCTAACACCAATCCCTGAGAATTGAACCACAAACCCCAACTTTAACACACTAACCCCCAATCCTAACCCGACTTTAACTCCCACAAACTCCCACACTTGACCCAACTATAAATTCCTCAACACCGAAGCTTTAAGCCTAATCCAACCATCCTAACCCTAACCTGCAATCCCTAACCTCTAGTCTTAAACCTACTTTAACCCTAACCACCAATCCGAATCACACTTAAACCTAAATCTAATCCCTAAAACCAGACACTAACCTGAGCCAAAACCTCCGTTCCTGATTTACGGTGGCAGCGTGTCAACGCCCGGCTCGGCATATCCGCGTACGCCGCATATGTCCCATTCGTATCGGATTTCGACCCGCATATGATCGATTGACAGAAGCCTGATTTGCATCTGATGCTGTTTTTATGACTCAATGAAATGTTTCACATGGAAGAGAATTTTTCAAAGGTAGCCCGAATGACAGGTTTCGTTGAAAGGTTGCTATAGTTGAGAGTCTTGCTCAAGACGACGGTGCGCCAAGTTTCAAATTTGCTTGCGATTAGCATTGTCTGTATCGAGCTAATAAAATGCCGTCCGGCCCTACAGCTGATGCTTTTTTACATAAGGAGGCTCATTTCACAGTCAAAGCAAGCGAGCGCCTTTTGCCTTCTCCCTGTGCTAACCTCCACCCTAAAAGAGGAAGAAGGGCTGGAGGGAAAAAGGAACCTATTTGCATATCACAGACAAAGACGGCAGTTAACGCCAGCGATGGGCAAGAAAGCCTAATGGCTTGGCGACAACACATGCCAAGCCTGAATATGATGGTCTGATGTTGGCTGTCTTAACAACCTAATCAACGAGATGCGAGCAGATAGCCCGCTACACCGCCCGAACGCTGGTTACACTCACATGAGCTACCCTCAACCAGAGGTCCTCCTAATGGATCAAATGGACTGAACAGCAACGAGAGGATGGAGATGGTTTTGGTGGGGCTCATCTTGAGGGATAGTACTGTTCCAGTCTACAATTACATCACCCCCCTCCCTCTGCTCCACCCATAACAACCCCCCCCCCGCAACCCTCCTGAACCTCCCTGCCTCTGCCAAAGCCTTGGAGGAGTAGAAGAAGGAGGAGGAGAAGGAGAAATGGGGCTCCGACGCTTTGGACCGAGCCAACCGCGAGGGGACTGAAACACATCTGCGCCACTGAACGGCCCAAGCCATTTCCACGGTGCATTAACGTCCGTATAACACGTCGGATCACAAGGATGCGGAAAGAGGGGCTCTGGATAAGGAACTCGGGGTCGTTTCCTAAACAAGAATCGTAAGCAAGTACAAGTTTGGGCTTCAAGTTCTCATGAAGACTTACACCGGAGCGGGCAAAGTACACCGCCTTGACATTATTTACGATCGGCGGGGGTAGCCGGTGATCGTTAAAACCAGTCAAGTGTCCAGATGTAGCAGTAACGCGAGAGAGGGAAGAAGGCATCAGCTGCTAGATTGGATTGCCCTTGGCCGCGGGGTTACACGGCCAAGCCAGCAAATGCGGAACCACGCCGGTTTGGCTCCTTAAAAGATCCTGTCTACTTTGTCTGATTCAGTAAGCGAGAGGCAGAAAGGGAGCGAGGGTCTTGCGGGGAGGGCAGTGGGGGGCCGGGGGCAGCCTGGTGTTACTCCATCAGGCCCGGCCAAAAGAGCAGCACTTCACTCCCCGCACCACACCATCTGCTCCGAGCGGAGGGGGCACAATGGATCCTCAGACGCAGAGGCACAGCTCTTTTTCAATCAGGCAAGGTGGGATGCTTTTGGGGGCTATCCATCTGAACGCTTTCACTTCAAATGAATTTGGATATTGTCGTCGTCGTCGTCGTGACTTTTCATCAGGGGTTTTTCCACTTTTAAACAAACACGTCGAGATGGACCCGCCGCAGCCATCAACAGTCGACCATTAAGAAAGCCTCGCATCTCTCGATGAGACGTTTTCATCTCCAATTCCCACACAGCTTGCAAATGTAATTGTGATTGGGCTTAGGGGTGGCGTGCAGAGCTATTATTTTGTCATGATGGCGCACTCGCACCAGCTGGCTTCTGCAGTTCGCGGGGACGCAACCCGAACAAGGAATCACTGCTCCCCCAATACTTCCCATAGCCCGGAGTCACGAGAGCAGAATAGCCACTTCGCTCCCTGATTCCAGGTGCGGGGACAAGAATATTCAGAGTTGGACCGCGGACAAATGAGCGGAAAGCGATCGGCGCCATCTGCTCGGCCACGGTGAACTTGAACGCGTCTCTCAAAAATGGCCGACATGCTGTCGCTGACCTCTGAGGCTCGGAAAGAAGTTAAAAGCGATTGATAAATTGGGGCGAAACGATAAAGCGGGGATACACGAAAGTCCACCTCAAGTATGCTCATCAATGATTAGAAAAGGTGCCGATTGCTCAGCCCGTGAATAGCCAGAATGTGTGAACGCGGCCATGAAAAGACCCAGCATCTGGCCTGCGTGCTTGTTCTTTGATTGTTTCCCACTTCCTCCTAGTTACTGTACACCTCCCTCTGTCTTTCTGACTCCCTCTCTTCTCTCTCTCTCATCCCTCCATCGGGAGCCGGCAAAAGCAAAGGATTATGGATCTCTGGAAAGCGTTCAGCCTTCGGTCAGAAGACAAGACAAGGCGAGGTAATGAAAGATAAACAGCTCGCCGCAAACACCTGTTAACGTCCGCTTCAAAAGAAAAGACAGGGGGGGAGGGGCGTTCGGAGGGAGGGAAAACAAACACGCAAAAAAAAAAGAAGTATTTGGCTGCCAAGCAACAGCCGAAGGGCCCCCCAGGCTGTTGACAGATCTTTATGAAATGGGGGGAAAAAAAGAGAAATGACAATGATTGTGGGCTTTTTACTACGGTGATGGATGATAAGAGGAACGCAGGAGAAAACAAAAAAAAGACAAGCAATCTTGAATACGCATCTCGGCCGAGTCCTCAGGCGAACCTACAGTGACGTGCACAAAATGCAATAACAAGGCCTCCTGTAGCCTTGAATAAACACGTCCGCCTCCCAAGCAGGTAAACCAGAGGAGTGATTCGTTTAGCGTGGAATGAATGCTAATGACCTGAAGCTTTCTAAGGATAACCGGGGGCACGAATCAAATTTTCATGAGCGTAATAGGGGGTTGAGTAGTGTGGGGGCTAAGGAGGTTTATGGGAAAGAAAGAGGAGGGACTTGACGCTATTAGCCTCCAGTCTCCAGGGGGATTCAATATGAGCCATGAGCCTCCCGTAGGGGAAGGCTTCTTTATCCACAGGGCACTCGTGGGGTTAAACTATAAGCGAGGATGCAGAACACTATTGTGTGCCAAGTTCTAGGATGCTATCTGCTTCCTTGTTCTTTCAGGACTTTTTTTTTTTAACAAAAGAAATTGGGGCAGAAAATGTCACAGGGACTTAATCTGTCTGAGTAAGCGATATGAGATAAGAAAGCTTCGAAAGCACTTACGCTGTGCAAGATGGAAGAAAAGCCTGTGAGAAGGTGAGCCGCGGATGTAAAAATAAATACAAGGATGCGGCAAAGCGGGAGGGAAAGTGATTCATCGACACTTTTGCTGCTTCTTAGCAGTCTCGAAAACAACTTCGCCCTTCACGCTCCGGATGCACACCTGTGTTTTCTTTACAAAGGATACATTGCTGCCCGAGTAAGGCGAGATGTCAGACATGTCCTGCAGGTCGCCACACTCGGATTTGATGAGCGACAAGGAGAGTCCGTCCGCCGTGCTGCCAGGGTGTGCGGGCGAACACGAGCGGTGGTGGTGCCCCAGGTGGTGGCCGGACGCCATCTTGGTCCTCAGGCTCGTGGTCTCCCGGGACAGGTCCACGGAGTCCGGCGAGGAGCGCTCCTTGCTCGGGTAGCCGCCCGTGGGTGGGCCCAGGGGACTCTGGAAGGGGTAACCCATGAGAGGCAGGGGAAAGGGGTGTCTGAAGGAGGGCGGGCTGAACCCCATTGAGGCAGAGAGTGACGAAGGGTGAAGAGATGGATGGTGGTGACCCCCGTGGGCACCCACAGCTGAGGACTGGTGATGGTGGTGGTGATGGTGGTGGTGGTCACTGGGCGTCTTCCTTACAACTAAGGGCAGGGCCTCGGTTTGGTCATTCACCGGACCGGGAATCCCGGGAATGCCGGTGAAGGAGTCAAGCGGATTGGGAATGATGACGTCGCCGAAGCACTGCAGCCTCTGGTTGGTGGTGTGGAAGTTTGGGTTGTCCCCGTTGACTGCAGAAGAGAACCTTTCAGGGGGTAAGGAAAGCGGGGGGAATGCCTGCTGGGGCGTAGGGCGCGGGGGCTTGGCAAACACCTTGACGACAGTGTCCACCACCTGCGTCATAGCCGAGTTGAGTTCCTGCTTCAGCGTTTCTGCCAGCTGTTTACCTTCGGCGTGCACGGAGGCGCCGGGGCCTCCCTGCCCTTTGCTCCGGCCGATCGCATCTCGTCTCGTCGGCTTGTCTCCGTCCCCCAGGAGAGCCTGCTCTCGAAGCAACGCCCGCGCCCGATCCAGGAAGTGGCCGGGATCCAGGTCGGACATCTCGTTGTCGGAGCGCAAGTCCTCGCCGCCCCGGTCGTCGGCGCCATTGTCGGACCTCGCCGGGCTGTCCTCGGACAGGTTTCCTATGTCGTTGTGTTCAGAGTCGTCGGTGGAGTCGTAGATCTGGAAGAATTTCTCCTGCAGCTGTCGGAGCTGCTTCTGCATGTCCTCTAGCTGGAGCTTCAGTTGTCGCCGCTCCTCCTGCTTCTGCTCTTTCCTCTGACAGACCAGCTGGGTGAAGCTCTGTTGTTGCTGCTGAGGCAAACGCTGCTTGCGCTTATTCTCCCGGCTGCCGCCTCCGCACACCTCACCCGCTCGCGGGCTGCCGGGCCCGCCGGGGCCCTGGTGCTGGGACCGAGGAGGCGGGCACTCCAGATCCATTTCCCGCTCGCCGTCCATCTCGTGGTCGCGCTCGTGGCGAGAAGACGGCGGCACCGGCACGCTCGGGGAGTGGCTCATACCGCGAATGATGTTCTCCACGCGCGCTCGCTTGGCGCGCAGGTGCTCGTTGTTGAGACGCTCGATGTCGAACGCGCCCAGGCCGGGGGGCCGGCCGAAGGGCGACAAACACTCCTGAGGGGAGCTCTCCTGGGAGGAGTTGCTGCAGGCGTCCTCCTGGGGAGCGTCAGAGCTCGTATTCGAGAGCCCCGATCCCGGGAAGCCGTGGTCGCCTCTGTCCACTCTTTCCGGCCCGCCGCCGTTTTTAGCCAAGTTGTTCTTGAGCAACTGGGAGATAATGGTGGTGCCGGGGAAGGGCATCATGGCATCCTCGTACGAGTTGGCCCGCTTCAGCAGCTTCCGCAGCACGTTGGACTTTGAATCGCCGTCGCCGGCCGAAACCACGCCAGGCCCTCCGTGCGCCTGGACTACAGAGCACTCCATGGGGTCGCCGTCTGATCTGTGGTGAGAGTGGGCGCTCAGAGAGTTCATGGCACTAAAGATGGCCGCTTTGGCGCGCGCAATGCTATCGGTGGTCGCTGTCGCTGCGGCGGAGGCGGCGCTGCCCACGGTCCTCTTCACGCCGATGTCCACACGTCTTCGCTTGGTCTGTCTGTTCAGGAGGGAGTCGCTGTCATGGTCCGGCATCACGGGCTGCTGCTATTTGGCCATATCCCGCAAAACCGCACGCGTCTCTGCGAGCGAAGGCTCTGAGCACCTGGGGAGGGGGCGGGATCGAAAAACACACATTAGAGCGACGGGCGCACTCAAAAGACTTCGATGGCGAGAGACGTCGCGGCCTTCCACGCTCGGGTACAAAGCGTACACCCGTCGCAAGCGGGCAAGCGTCCCCCCCCGGCACAATTTGACCACCCGGCGGGCGATGGGAAACGAGCGTCGGAATTAGGCCTCGGCCTCCGCATTCCGGGGCAAAGTCCCGCGTTTTATCCCCGTCCCCCGTCGCGTGACGCTGAACCAGTTCCCACGCGACACAAAGCGGCATAAAATTATGATAATGACTTCAGCGCTCGTCCTCATTTCCGTGTCGGTGTTGTGCGTGCGAACAGTAATCGGGAGGGCCACGTTGAAGGAAAACGGGGTTAAGGTGAGACGCGCCAGGGAAGCCGGCGCGCCGATCATCCCGCTGATTTCCAAAACTCTTCGCGTCCGCGTCGATCGATGAGCCCGCCACATCTTCGATAGGCAACGACCGATTGTTCAAGAAAAGCAAAATAGGCCGATTGATTTTGGCGCCTGCGGGAGCTCACGGCCGCGTGCTTTTATTTTTGGGTTTGCTTCGCTTTTGGTGCCTTTTCATCTGGCAAGGGCGCTTAATTCTGCTCGAGCCAATAGGTCGCGCCGCTCAAACTGGGACTTAAAGCGCTCTTTGCACACACACAAAAAGCACAACGGTGGCCGGCGTCCACAGACAAATAGAAAAATGCAGAAAATGTCTTTTAATACATCCCAAAATATCTCGTGAAACTGTTGAAGAATTTTGTGAAACACATTACGGTTGGTCATTTTAAGGACACAAATGAAGTATACTCACAGAACACTCATTTATATTCAATTGCTGCCACTTAAAAAAAAAAAAAAAAAAGACTTAGAATCAAATGGCAAATTAACTGACGTGTAAAGCATTTACATTTTACTGTGTGCCCCTTTTTTTTTTTTTTTTTTTCTTTTTTTTTCAATCACACAGTTTTGTAACATATAATTTTTTTTTTTTTAAAGGCAACAATAATTTTCTGTAATTTGGGGGGCAACGCTGAAAAATAGAAATGAATAAAAACAAGAAGAAGAAATTGTTAGTTGCCGCGAAACGATGGTCCAGAATGAAGAATTTGATGTTTTGTGTTTTTTCCAATGCGTTGGGCCTTGCAGCACTGACGCGACCGTTCAAGAGCTCGCGAGGCACAATTTGCTTCTCTTGCGGACACAAAAAGCAAAGAAAAAGAAAAAGGAAAAGAAAAGAAAAAGCCATCACCGACAACAGTAACAATGGAGCTGCAAATAGTCACCGGCACGTACGAGCACCTGTCTTTTGGGAGCCGGCACCTGTCTGGCGCAACGCGCGCGCGCGCGCACACACACACACACACACACACACACACACACACTCTGAAACGACAAAAACCTTGAGGAACGCAGCACAATTTCAACTTTTTTTGCCATCATTAAAAATTTCAGGTAGGATGCTCCAAAATAATAATAATCATAATAATAATAATAAATGCTAAATACAAAAGGAGTGACAGGCCACCAAATACTGTCAACATTTCCGAGCGGAGCGGAAAATCGCACACGCACGCGCGCGCGCGCGCGCGCGCGCCGAGTGACATCGCAAGCGACTTTTTGCACGCGTCAAACAAACTTACTTTCAACTTCAGACAGGCAACAACAAACTTGGCCGCGAAATGTTTCCGAAGTGGCGAAGAACGAGCGCGGGTGAGGATGAGGAGGATGACGATGAGGAGGATGTTTCATTCATTTGGACTTTTTGGATTTGTTTTTTCTGATCGCGGACGAGTTACTTACCTCCGCAGATGATGATGACGACGACGAGGAGGAGGAAGAGGAAGAGGAGGGGGTACCCAAAAAAAGAAAAGAAAAAAAAAACCCAAAAAGAAAACCCCCCCCACACACACACACGCTCACAGGCTCCGCGACAAAAAAGATGGAAAAGATGAACGCTTGGAATCAAAAAGGACGACAAACAGGACAAGATGGAAGATGCTCGGAGCTGCTCGGCTGCCGTCTTCCTTCCTGGTCGCCCTCCGCGCGAAGAGCGGACGAGGGCTGCGCGGTAAGTGCGAGACGGGACGGGAGCGCGCGCGCGTGCGTCCGCGTGGCTGGCGCAGGCGGGACGACTGGGCGCAACTCCGGCGCATCCACTTGAAGACGCGGCTGAAGGAAGCCGGAAGACGGCCGGCGGGCGTGATGTCACCGTGGCAAGCCACCAATAAGAGAAGACCCCCCCCGTGTGCCACCTCCGCCTCCTTCTGTGCCCCCCACGCGCTGAACTTGAACCCGGACCCCCCCCCCCCCCCCCACTTCATTTCAACCATCGTGCCTTATTTTTCTGCCGATGCTCGAACACTAATGCACAACTTTTCGATTTTGATGTGTTTGCATGTTTTTTTTTTGGTCTTTTTATTCGTTCACGTTTATTTCCACGAAAGAATCCGCAATGAAAATGAATTGGGGCGAATGAATGATGTTATTTTGTTCCATTCAACAAGCCACAGAAATCAATTGGGAACATTTGAAGCGTTTTTGTTCAAATGTTTGGAATGTTAACCGGCCAGCAACAGCTGGCGAAAATGTCGGCCGCTGAAATGAATTCCAACGCGCGGCCCCAATTCGAGGAGGAGGTTTTTTGTTTTTGGAATGACATTGTCCCAATTAAAAGCACGCTTGCGAAGGAAGATTATTTACATTTTGCCGCTTATTCGAACGAGTTTCCTTCCTTTTTTTTTTTTTTTTTTTTTTGCGTGTCGTTTTTTCATTTCTCCTCCAGGTTGTGCACATGTTGTACGTCCAATTCTGCCCCCCCCCCCCCCCCCCCCATCTTAATTTTCCACATGGCCAAAGAGGAAAAGGGTGAGGCTCTTCTCTTCTTTTCTCTTCTCTTCTCTTCTCTTCTTTTTTCCATTCCGCAAGTTTTTTTTATTTTTTATTATTATTATTATTATTATTCCTGCGCAAGTCATCAAACTTTGACGCGCGCGCGCGCGGCTCGACCCTCCCGTCTTATTCGGGCCCGGTTCTGCTTCCCCTCCGGGGCTGCACTTTGTCAACAAAAAGCCCCAATGTGTGCGCCGGTGCGGATTTATTGCGGTCTTTCGGGCTTTGAATGTCCTGACATATTTACGAGTGCTGGAAACGACGGGAAACGATTTTGCCCCCAGACGCGGCCAAGGTGTCATTTGATTGCTTTCACTTATTTTTAGCATTCTTATATAGTATTATTCGATTTTAAAAAAAAAACAACAACAACAACAGCATTTCTATTCTTTTGATTTTGTGGTTGTTGTTGTTTTTAAGAGAAAAATGGCGAGAAGGTGTGAGAGCTTGATAGCTGTTTGTGTTTCACCTTCACCGAATGACAAAACTCCGAGCAACAACGCGCCGCCTCGCGCGCTTTCTGATCATTCGGGGTCGCCTTTGACCTCCGCGCGAGGGTCCCAAATAGTACAAACAAAGTCCCCGGACGGTGCGTTGCATTTCGTAAGTGCACAACGGAGCCATCCGCCATCAACATATTGTTCCAATAACATCCGCACGGCGACGTTGATCCGAAATGATCATGATGATTTTTTTTTCCCCCCCCCCCACCCCCCCCGACGCGACTCTCGCATTGGACGCCGTCGCAACGCGCAGGTGTGTTGATTTTCAAGCTCCTGTTTTGCTGCTGTTAAAGCGAAGCAATTGAGTGTACAAAAAAAAGAGGAAAAGACACCAAAACAAACACACACAAAAGGGGGATCGTGTCGGCCATAATTGCTGCGCCCTCGCAATTTGCATCCGCTGTTGTTACTTGGTGGCTGCAGTGTCGCCGCCGATGGCGTGCGCGTGCGCGTGGGCCAACTTGCTCACACGCACAAATTCAGAGAGGCGACATGATTTGTATTTGTTACACAAACGCACACACACACACACACACACAGCAACGCGCATAATAATACTAATCATAATAATAATAATAATAATAATAAGGAGAAGAAGGTTTGTCGAGTCCAACATTTTTGGGGCTTATCCCACTTACGCGACAGTTGCATTTCATTCCCAGATCTTATAATTGTGACGTCATTGAAACAAACCCCACAATGGCGCAGTGGAATGAAAGAAGACACACACAAAAAAGACAAAAGACAAAAGTATAACTCGCTTAAAGTCAAACACTCCCTCAGCATCTGGCGTCTTTTTGTTTTTTTTGGTTTTGTTCCCGCGTTGTCTGCGTGACGCGCACACGCGCGACAATTTCTCGGCGGGCTCCGCCTCTCACCTGTCAAGGTGCAGCAGCATGTTTTGTTTTTGTCTTCTTCTCGTTTTGCTTTCTTTTAAGACAACTTCGGCCACAGTCCACATTTCAATCAATTCCCAGAAAACCATTTCATGACGGTAGCCTGTGAATTTCAATGATTATTATTAGGATTTGCGGGTGGTGTGAAAAGCAAGATCTCCACAGATTCAAAAAGATTCAAAGAGCGTATTTACTGTCGTCGCTTTATTAACTAAAGCGGGCAAATTTCAAATTGGACGAAAGCAAAAAAAAGAAAAAGTGGCCACAAAAGTCGACGGCACACAAAAAGCCCGGAAGGCACGAGGGCTCGGCTTATTGTTACACTTGCGCGGCACTTGTTACAAATTGTTACTGAAAATATTCTTGATGCGCTTTTTTCGGAAAGGAACTTTTGAACGGATTCATTTTATTTCCAAATCGTTTCGCCTTTGAAATAACGACGAAATTGCCGTTGGATCGAGAAATCAAACCGTCGAAAGGAAATCTGCTCTCCGCACACACACACACAAACACACACGCACGCACGCACGTTCTCTCTCACACTTACACGTGCGTACGCAAATTTACAACACACGCACTCACACACTCTTCACACACAGAAACATACACACACTTTTTCACTCGCACTCACTCACACACGCAGTCATACACACACACACACACACACAAATTCTCTTACCCACTTACCCGTACACAAATTCACAACACTCAGACTCGTGTACACATTAACACACGCACACACACACACACACACACACACAGCCATTCCTGCCCTTTCTTGCACGCACACACGGCCGCAGAGCGCGCGTCGACTCAAGCCGCTCTGGGCTCGGCGCAAACGTTTTTTGCGGCGGCGGGGCCTCACGACGCGAACCCGTTGCCGGCCTCTCGTCCGACCCGTGGAGCTCCCGTGACCTTTGAACCCGCGAGGCCGAGGGCCGGGGCGGCGCTCGTCATCGCAAGAATTGAGTTGGATTTGCTGCCAAAAGTAGGCGAGAATTTGTCGGAAGTGAAGTCGAATCAATACATGCGATTGATTGACGTGTTGATGGAATTCCCCGAATTTCCTTGGATTTTGAACAAAAAGTACACCGGAATTGGTCGTAAGCAAAGATTGGGTAGTTTCTTGAATGAACGAATGTTTGTACATGCGGCGCGAACCGCCTTGAAATTGTAACATCATTGATTTTGGTTTGTTGGTGCGCCAATTTGTAATTTCACCGGAATATTCAGACAAAACGTCTCACCTTGCGCAACACCTGACGTTTCAAGTTAATAGTTCAAATTTGGAACAGTTGGAGTTCAGAAAATGTGCAATTAATTAATTTGCACACACAAAAAAAAAAATGCTGACAAAGACATCCGAAACTTCGAACCGTCGACTTTACGAGTACCTGACAGGTTAATTGTTCCCAATTCCAAACAAACGGGAGCTCGTACAAACATTTATTCATGTTTTACTGCTGATGAGGGAAAAGCGAAAAAGCTCCAATTAAAATTGTCTTCCTTTTGGTAGCTTCGGCGCTTATATTGTCACAAAGCAAAATATTCCGAGGGTCTCGAAAGATTGTGGGAAACGGCTGGCGGCGAAGGAGTTAATAGCGCCGCTAGCACGTCGCATACTGGAGAAAATCGGAACTGCGGAAAGACAGCAGGCAGCGGTGTTGAGATGAAATGCCGCCGCACGTGCGCACCCGTGCACACGCAACCCCCCCCCCCCGGCACGTTCAAAGACTTCCCCCGCGGACGCGGTCGTCTGCCAGCGCGGCTATAAATCACGCTGATGTTGGCGCTGAGGGCAAGGCGCACCTTGTCCACTCCCGGGCTGAATAAACCAAAACATCCTGCCTCTCGTGCCGCCCGTCGCCCTCCAAGCACGACCCAGGAGAAGACCCCGCCCCCCCCCCCCCACCGCCGACACGCACCCCTCCTCGCTTCCTCTCATCCCTCCCTCCGTCTCTCCGACGACTTCCTGTTCGGAGAGGTCGACGGGGGCCCGACACAAAAAGCAAAACGGCAGGAAGTCCTGCTCCTTCATTCCTCGCCTTGGGGTGTGCGAGCCCCGCCCCCGCCTTCCCTCTGGACCGGGGCATTCGCGAATGATCGCTACGAGCGCAACGAGAGGTCAAAATTCAGAATCCGGAAATGAGCCGGCGGTCGTCCGTACTTCGAAACGCGACTCGAAAGATCGGGGAAAGGCCCCGACGGCCGCGAGAGGGCCCGTTTTCGAAAGCGCTGGTGCTCACTCGGCTCCTTTTATGTAAATGCTCGAATCCAAAATGATCTTCGCCGATCTCGGACCGCCGCCCGCGGGCCTCGACGTCGACGTCGGCATTCTGCAGGAAGTGCCACATTTCTGGTTATCTTTCCAACAGCGAGCACGTCATGGCGGCCCGCAGGAGACATTCAAGAAAAAGGTGACGCGAGAAGGAAGAAGGTGCAGCGTGTCAGGTTATCGGCTTGATTTTTACGACCTCGCCGGGAGAAGCTGAGCAAACAAAGCGCTCGGCTGCACTCGAAGGTCTTGCTAACGGCCAACGCGCGCTCGGAATCGGCGTCCCGCCGCGTGTGTAGCTTGGCGCGCGACCACGCTGCTGATTACTTCCTCTTGAAATTACCTTTCTGAGGACAAGCGAAAACTCTCAACTTGGAGTTTGACGTCAATTTGGGGAACAAATGAGCACAGCACGTGCACGGCCTTTTCCCAGAGCCAAGGATCTACCAGCTTTGCTTCTTCTTTGGCTTTTTTTTTTCTTCAATATTTTTTCCAAAAGGAGCCAAAGGTCAATGAAGCTCAGGAACCTTTGGGAGGACTACGTGTGTTTGGACCGGGGAAACTCTCGTGCAGCACTTAGCGCACTCCTGTCTCATAAACAGCCGGGCCAATGGCGAGTCTGGCCTTGGTAACCGTGACAACGGGGGCGGAGCCCGAGCTCGGCAACCAGCGAGGCTTTCGTCATCTCGCCGGCGAGCGTGCGCGTCTCACCGACGCGCTTTTGGACAGCGTTTGTCGAGACAGTCGAAAGCATTTTCACTCCCGGAGGCAGCGCTTCGGACGCCACGCCGTCTGTTTGTGACTCACGGACACAACGGCAAAGCGCGCTGACGACTTCGCGCCGAGCGATCAAATTTGCGAGTCTTGTCAGACGCTAACACCGAACTGTGCGTGCAACAGAACGCGATGCAGCTCTGCTTACCTTTCGGCTTTGGGATTTGGGATATTTCTGCGTGATCGTGTTTCAATCGAGTCCGGCGGTGGGACTCTGGCCGTCGCTCGAAAGGGTCTCTGGATCATCGCCGAGCCTAGCCGATCGAGTCGCGGGTGGAGAAACTCGCGTGCATGAGAAATAAAAATGTTGATAACATGTGCCATTAAAATAAAGACCGATTTCTTCTTGTTGTTGTTTTTATGTTTTAATATTTACAGTGGTTAACCCCTTTTTACAAATCTCGACAGTCATGAATGCGATTACTTAAAAACAGCACGTGTACAAGACAAAGGTTGGTTTTAGTCGGGACACACACACACACGGACGGACGCACACGTCGGTACAAGAATAGCGCGAGGCGCGCTTCTATTTATACTGACGCCGTCACCGCCGTGTCCATCTCGTTTTGGGAGGAGACGCAAACGGCAATCACCTTTTGATTCGTCCCATGAGCGCCTTCTTCCACTCGGCTGCATTGTGCTGGCGTGTGCGTGCGCGTGCGCGTGTAAAGGCAGTTGCAAATGCTTTTCGTGCGTCAACCACAAACCACAAAAGCGGCCGGCGCGTGTGGTGCACTGGGAATAAACCTTTTATTAATTGTTTTTTTTGGGGGGGGGGGAGTAAAGTCATATTTTGTGGGGGGAGGGGGGGGGGGGTCATATTTTGGGGAAAATATCTGTCACATTTTTTGGGGAAAAGTCCCATTTTTTTGTAGCAAAGTCTTCATTTGTCTTAAGAAATATAGTTGTGTCGAATATTGGCATTAAAAAGTTATTTTTGTCAAAGCTTGGAATCGTACAAGAAAGCATCTTTTAGGAAAACGTTATATCATCTTATGAGTATGAAGTCATAATTGTTTTTTTTTCCATTTTAAGAAGGGCATAGGCGGCACGGTGAACGACTGGTTAGCACATCTGCCTCACATTTGTGAGGTTGTGGGGTCCAATCCGCCCCGCCTGTGTGTAGTTTACATGTTCTCCCCGTGCCCGCGTGGCTTTTCTCCGGGCACTCCGCTTTCCTCCCGCATCCCAAAAACATGCGTGCGAGGTTGATTGAAGACTCTAAATTGCCCGTAGGTGTGAATGTGTGCGCGAATGGTTGTTTGTTTGTTTGTTTGTTCCCGGCGACCAGTTCAGCCTCTCGCCCCGAAGTCGGCCGGGACGGCCGTGCTCCAGCAGCCCGTGACCCTTGCGACGATAAAGCGCTACACAAAATGGATGCATGGAAGAAGGGCATATTTCATTTTGAAAACTTTTTTCGAAAGAAAAGTCCAAATGAAAATCTAGAGGAAAATCCAAATCTGTCTTTGCGTCCTGAAAATGTTCGGACATGAAGACAGATTTTGGGAGGGTTGTCACATTTTGTGTTTCAAAAACAATCAATAAATCTTTTGGCAAAACAAAAAAGCTCATTTGGGGGAAAGCCTTTCCTCTTTTTTCGCAAAGGTTTTCATCTTACTAGAAGAAAAGTCATTCATTTTAAATTTTTGGGGACAGTAAATTTCAATTTACAAAATATTTTTTTTTTTGGGGGGGGGGGGCGGGTTGTTTTTAGTAAGAAGTTGCGACCTTACAAGAAAAGAAATGTTGTCATCTTGAAATAATGAGACTTAAATTGTATTATAAAAAAAATATATTTTTGTGTGAAATAAATGAGCGGTATTAGCAGTATGGAAAATGGATGAATTATGAAATAAATGCAAAACAGAACAACTGTTGCATTCGTCATGATTTATGTGGAATCTATTTTCCATGTTTTGCAACTCCCAAAATCTTGCAGCCTTGCCTTTTCCTTCCCGACTTTGGCGAAGTGTCCGACCGCGTGCGTGCCAACAATTTTCCAGTACAGCCCGCAGAACGACGATCACACACGCTCGCTCGTCTGCGCCCGCTCCGCACAACAGACGGCCAAAAAACGCACACAAACAAATCCCGAGCCATTTATATATTTGCTGCGCACAGGCGCGCGTGTGTCCACGCGCGCCCTCATTTCGTACGCACGGTCAGCGTCTTCATCATCTGGAGGCCGCTCGCCATCCCTTTTCCTCGCAGGGATCTCCTCTTCCTGCCCAAAAGTCGATCTGCCGCTCGTCGTCGCCTGCCGGACGAAAGTGACAGCGACTTGATTGACCCGCTGACCCGTGAAGATACACAAAACACACTCACACATGCACACACGCGTGCCTAACCTGACTCAGGGCTTCTTTTCTTTCAAGTAAAGAAAGGGTTACAATGATTCTTGTTTATTCAGCACAAGCTGAGCTGAGTCCTGTATATATATGTGTGTGTGTGTGTGTGTGTGTGTGTGTATAGCCTCCTTTTGTGATTCCAAAGTTTAAAAAAACGACCAGAAGGATGTCCTCTGAACAAATACATGTTTTTGTTGTTGTTGTTGTTGTTGTTTTGGCAAAGGTCAAAGTGGCCTCAGGTCTTCTTGCCTTAGATGAGATGTAATATAACAATTTGACGATGATCACCGTCAGCCTGCAACATTAGACAGGACTGCATTCACTAAACCAACATGGAGCACAAAAACCAAACGAAATACAAGTAGACATCCTCACACATTAAAAAAAGAAAATATATATATATATTCCATTTTGTTTTCTTTTTTCATTTTTAAAATGTTATTTTTTATTTTTGTGGGGTGAAGAACCAACCCCAAAACGCTCATTGCCAGTATATCCCCACACATTGCAGAATGTTTTGGGTTAAGGAAAAAAGAAAACATTCAATGCAATTAGCAATTAGCCACGGATTTTCGCTATTCGTGGTCCGGCCTGGTCGTTCCCACCCACCCCCGCTGCCCACTGTATACTATAATTAAAAAAAAAAAAAAAAGTTGACCAATCAATGAACAGCAGTGTGTCAAGCTCCGCCCTCCACAAACAAACTGTACCAAACTACTGCAAACACGATGAAGTGAAAGTGGAACAGTATAGCTTGGATATTTTGGGTTCTTTTGCAATAGAACCTCCCCCCCCAAATAAAAAAAAAAAACTGTCCCGTATACTGAGCCGCACCGAACCGCTGGGTGGAAATCAGCCCTTGGGATTTGAAGCCCGCCCCAGCCATCGAAATCCATGCAGGCCTCATCCTGCCCCACTTGAGGACATCCTCTATGCCTGACCCACTTTCTCTGTTGCAAAGGGAATCGTGAGATTACGGGATGCTCACTTAAGAGGGCAAAAGTGGCACCCGCTAAGCGGAAGATTATCCGTTAAAAGGAAGCCGGACGGCCTCGGAGACGGATGGAGAGATTGGCAGACGAGTCTCGGCCAGTTTGAGTCAGTCACATGCTGATAAGAAGTGGGAGTGGCTGATCGTGATAAAGTGTGAAAACTCCAAAAAGACGTGATGGAAAGTGGAGATGAGTGAGAGAACGAGTGGAGGAAGGCGGAGATAAGGAGGGCACAAAGAAGGAAGGATGAGGGCTGTGGATGGATTATGCAGGAAAAACACGCAAAAAAACTATTTTGCTCTGCATGTTGCTTTACGCCAACAATGTAGGCCAGTGAGAAGCCCCTGTCCATACGCTGGTTATCATGTAGGACTTTCTCAATGTTTTATTTTTTTTTACCTTTTCTCGTGTGATGTCCACACACTCATGGCCCACAACGAGGCGTTCTAAAGTGGCCACTCCAACCCAAAGCTCCGGTCCGCACACCGGCTGTAATGTCGGACTTTCTAAAACAATTTCCCCTTTCCTCGCGCTTTTGTTTTTCTCTCAGTGACGTGCGCGCACTCATGGCAGACAACGAGGCACTCTAAAGCAGTGATGTCAGCAGACTATCCACGGGAAGATGCGTTTTCGGGGTGCTGTTATAGCTAGCTAAGTGCACGTGTCAGCCGTGCCGGATAACCGTTGATGCGAACAACAGCGCTTGAGTTCTTGAGTTGATGCGAGACGGGCGACTCCAAAGTGCGACACGCAGGTGCAGGAAAACTGAAAAGATGAAAAACATTTCAACGCTATCGCCACAATTCAGTAACACGTAGTTCTCGGTGTTTTCAGCAACGATCTGAAACCATCTCCGACTATCAACTATCAACTCTTCAGCATTGACGTCACTCCTGCGGAAATGGCATCACGGCTTTAAAAACAAATCCACGGTCAACCATTTTGGTCGTCGGTGTTTTTCTTGGGCTTTGCGTGTCGTTGGCAGTGAGTGAGATCAATCAGTGAGATGAAGCGATTTCCCATAACGAACAGCCAAAAGCGCGCGTCTCTTAAATAAAGCTACATTCAACAGATGACGGGGACGCCGTCTTTAAATGCCGCTCGGCCGTCATCCTTTAATGGAATGAGACCAGGCCCAATCAAAAAGGATGAAAAGGTGACGCTGGGATTTTTTTTCTTCTTTTTTTTTTTCCACCGTCTGCGGGACGGCCAAAGCCTTCTCCTAATGTAGATTGGATGTTCAATCTGATGCACAAAGAGAATGATCGCCGTCGCGTCCTCCTTCGGGCAACTCTCGGGAAAAAAACTAAACAAAAAAACACACACACACACACACACACACACACGAACTTTGAAGAGTATCACAATGTTCTTTCATCCCTGAATTTGAGGGTAAATACTGTTTGTTGGTCAAGCAGGTCATTAGTGAGTGGCAGAGAAGAAAAAGTGTGTGCGCGCGTGTGTGTGTGTGTGTAATAGTAATCCCTATGAAATCCAGATTTCTCAATCTGCAAGCTCAAGCTGACACTTTAAATAAAATCATTCTAATCCCGCATGGTAAGAGAAATGAAAATGAGGAGATTAACGTGTGTGTCATCCTATTTGTCTCCCCCCTCTGAGACTGCCCTCTTTCCCGACATGGCAACATACAGAGACGCCAACCAAGTGTTCCTGGCCTGTGTGTGTGTGTGTGTGTGTGTGTGTGTGTGTCATACACACAAGGGAATACACTAATTGGTGGCTGATCCAATCAAATGATGGACAATGATCTCTCTTTCTATTAGCCCCCCAACCCCAAAGTACACAAAATGGAAGCCATGCCGAGGGTCTCCTCATGAAAAAAAAGAAAACTTCCACTCAGTCAATAACAGCACAGCAAGTTAGTTTTTTTAAAATGACTTTTTGCAAGCAGTGGCACGAGAGGTAATGTGTCATATGCATAAAATTGGAAAATCCCTAATTTTGGTGTGTCCCCATGTCGTCTGCTAGTTTTGCATATTATTAACCAATCGAACGGGTTGGAAATATCTTGACAAACAAATCAATGAACTCTCCCGAATGCTAAACTGAAAAACAAATCTCATCAAATAATATGAAATAGAAATCGATCATTCAAAAAGTGACCTGATCCCCGCGACACATTCAAAGCGTCAACAACTTTCTCGGGCACTGCAACTGACTGAGAAGCGTCGCGAAACTCCGCCTCCTCCCTTTCTCGCTTCAAGATTGAAAGTCTGGATGTTTTTTTTTTTTAGACTTCAACGAGTGAGAATTGTTTTGGTAGAGAGATTTACGTTAGTCTGTTTTGTTTCGCTTTGGTGCAGAAGGAACTGGTCAGCCGCGAAGGTAAGCAGATGTGCACATTCCTTTTTAGTCAAATCGTTAATATTTTCTTTACTTTATCGTTCACGCAAACAGATGCCTTAATACACGACAAAAAAAAAATACAAAATGAATACCAAAAAATATATATTTAAAAAAAATATAGCAAAATATTTTCAGTGCATTGACAATGAAATTGAATTGGCTCCGTCCAAGAAACAATAAATGTTGCTGATGTTCTGTAAACACGTTTGCACGTAAACATGGAAGTAGGTTAAGCAGGCTGGGGCCATCCCACCTCCTCATGCCCCCTCGCACCCGGCCCGCGAGCCGCGAGCGGCGCTCCGCAGAGGTGGCGGGCGCGCACGACGGCAAAATTTTCCGGGGGACATCTGGCGCAGGGAGCAACTTGCCGCTCGCTTTTTTTTTCCCAGCCGGCTTCGTGACCCGCAATTCTCTCGCATGAGCGGCCGAGAACTATGCCGGGGTTTAGTTGAGCCCCCTGCGCCGGGGCCGGGGAGACCCCGTCGGGAGCCGCTTTTTGTGGACACTTCAAATTGCTCCCGTTTTGCGCTCTTCTCTTTGTACGACACGCAACACGCCTTTTTATTAAAAAGCCAAAATGAGACTTTTGTTGCAGCGTTTGAGAGGAAAAAGGCTCGTATCGGCGCAGGTGTGCGGTAAAAAAACAATGCTTTGACACACACACGCACACGCACGCACACAAAAGGCTCATTGTGTGCGTCGGCCAGGCCGTAATCTGGGATTAGGTTATATTCCCATCGCGATGGCAGCGCGGGAAACAATGCTTTAGTTCACGCCAGGAAATGTGCGACAATGACGTTAACAGCTCCATCTGACATATTTCACCATTACATTAAGTATGTTTCACTCTCACGCACACACATATACGCGTGTGCACAGCTGAACATGCAAAATGGATACCGATCGGAAAAATATGAACTCATTAAACAACACGCACAGTACTGCATGTAAAATATGTACATTTGTAAACTCAGTGAGTGAGGGAGTTTTTTAAAAATGGTATTAATTGTGGTATAATTTTGAAGAGCTGCACGCTACATTGAGAGATGCTCGTAAAATGTGGAATTTATGACTGCATTGTTCACCTAATGTCGTGGCATCGAGCAGTTATTATCATGCGCGGATTCCCCGACCATTTATATCCGTGTATACTGCTTTCCTGTGCGTTTAATGACGGTAATGGTGTATTTACGCATCCATTTGTCTGCGTGCGTGCGCGCGCTTAGCCATATGTAAGTGCCCGGGCATGTCCGTGTCGACTCACCGGCTGTCTGATAGCTAATCAGTTAGCAGCCACATTTTAACATACATTTTTAAACCTAAAAGTGCATTTTTTTTTAGCAGTGTGAAAAATAAAAAGAAGGGCTGTTTTTTTTTTTCGCGATTGTTTTTTTTAGTGGGTGTTTTCAGTACACAGGCGTCTAAATTTAGAGTTGCGCGCCTCTACTGTAGTACTACGTTGTGCCACAATAAGATGGCAGCACTGAGCGCTACTGGAAGAGATACAGCAGAATTACCAGCAAGACGAAGAGGCAGGGACGGCGCCCGACGAAACTAAATAGTAACCCGTTCCCACCGAGCCGAGAGAATATTTGCCTGTGAGTTACGTTCTCTCTTCTGTTTGTATGTGTTGCTGCTCCGTGTGTGTTAAAGTAGCAGTTGTTTGAAAGTGTCGAACCACCGTCGCGTTGATGCTAATTTCCGTTAGCCCATCTATGACGTTTTGCATTATATGTTAGCGTGAAGCAAGTGCACTTTCAAGAGACGAAATTAGATGATTTTAATCTTAAAAATGTGTTTAGAGCAGCGGTCTCAAACTGGCGTCCTTGTTCATCTCATTTCGTGTTAAAAAATAAAAAAGACCAGAAGATTAGATTTTTTTTGTTTTTAATTTCTAATTTAAATTGCGCGCGCGTGTCATGTGCGCCGAGGCTGCGGCCCATCCTGAGTCAGACTGAGTCAGACTCAGGATGACTCGAGGTGAATCGAGTTTGAGACCCCTGCTTTAGACCATGTAGGAAACTATACAAACTGTATTTAAAAAAAGTTTTTGATACGGTCTGTCTTAATCACACATTTTGTGAGTGCGTCTGGAAGTGATGGCTTACGTTAAACAGGGGTTGACTGTATTTGCGATGACAGGCGGTAGCTGCTAAGCTACAAAGGCTAACGTAAATAGCGGGGGCGAGGTGGGGGGGGGGGGGGGGGGGCGCCTTTCCGTGGCTCGTACGGTGATCTGGCAGGTCGCACTTTGATGCTCCGTCACCCGGCGGTTCGAGCGGACCCGTCCCCGGGGCGCGGGCGGTACACGCCCTCGACGGCCGCACACGGCAGATGGCCTCAAAGCGAGGGAGCGGCGACACCCAGCCAACGCATCCAGCTTTCAAGCACAGCGTCAAGGGCAGCAAAGGGCCCGTAAATATTTCATACAAACACTCGGAAACGGCGTGTGTGTGTGTGTGTGTGTGTGCACGCGGGCCTGGGCCAAATCAAAGGCACGGTGGATGACCGGTTAGCACATCTGCCTCACAGTTCTGGGGACCGGGGTTCAAAGCTGGCCCCGCCTGTGTGGAGTTTGCATGTTCCCCCCGTGCCTGGATGGCTTTTCTCCAGGCGCTCCGCTTTCCTCCCACATCCCAAAAGCGTGCGTGCTGGGTTAAGTGAAGACTCTAAATTGCCCGTAGGTTGTTTGTTTGTATGTGCCCTGCGATTGGCTGGCGACCGGTTCAGGGTGTACCCCGCCTCTCACCCCAAGATAGGTGGGATGGGCTCCGGCAGCCCGCGACCCGAGTGAGGAGAAGCGGTCAAGAAAATGGATGGATGGATGAAACCTTGGCCCGCTGCGTCTGCTTCTACTTTGGAATCACGCACTCAGGTGAGAACCACAAAATGGCTGCAGGATCACTCAAATGTGAACGTTGGCAAACATCATCATGACTAACTCCGATTTCAAGTTTGTTGTTGTTGTTGTTGCTGTTGTTCTTATTCAAGTGCAAAACCACACCGAGGCGTCCCAACGCTCCCAACAAGCTTGGCCCTGAAGGCATCGGTAGGTCATTAAAGTCTGATCTGGCTTGAAAGCGACTGCAGGACGGGTGACGTCATCAGTCTTCTTGGCAGTGATGTTTTGTACAAATTGTCGTCGTTTTTTTTTGTGGTGTGTAAGGGTAAGCCAGAAAGAGGGACACAGCGGCGGTCAAGTCGAGTCTCGAAAAAACGAATGCATGGATGATCATTTCGCCATGTGAGCATTGAGAGAATCTCGGCGATGTCAAATTCCTGCAATCCTCACCTAAATCCTGGTTCTTCATTTGAAAGTTTTGTGGAAATCGGCCTTTTGTGTACTTCTGCGGTTGGTGAAGTTGAGGCTAGACCGCACGACCGGTCATTCGAACTGCTCGAAGTGCTACAGGACTCTGCATCTTTTTGCACAAAATGACCAGAGAACTAGCAACCATTTACTGTTTTTTTGTTTTTCTGTCTCCAAAGCGTTCTCTGTCAATTGACCGTCTGTTGTCGCACTCGAGCGGCTCCGACTACCGGAGACAAATTCCTTGTGTGTTTTTTGGACATACTTGGCAAATAAAGATGATTCTGATTCTGATTCTGATTCTGATGTGGACCCGAGTCGCCATCTCGGCTGTCGGTACGGCTAATCAAACGTGCACACGAGCAACGGCCGCAATTACCTCGCAGACGCTTTCCTTGGGCCGTATCTTGCGAGCGTAACCCGACGGCTAATAGCCCCTAACCCCTGCGCGGCTCGGCGGAGGTTATGCTACTTGCCGGGCGCTAATTGCCCTCTTCATCGGTACTCTGCCAGCGCAGGCGCCGCCGGCCCCGGGGGTCCTCCCGATGTCACGAATGCGCGATTAGGGCCGGCCGGGGAGCCGCCCTCGGGGGCTTTTTAAGCTCCCCGTCGTCGGGGTCTTCGGGGTTTCCTCGCCGAGGAAGCCAAGCGACGACTTTTTGTCCCGCCTTCGAAACATGGTGGCCGATAAATGGAAAACCAAACTCATCTTTCATTTTTGTGCCTGGGCTGTCCACACTGAACATATATAAATATAATATGATCAATACTGTACGTCGGCTGTACCTGACTTAATCCCACTTTTAATAACACCATCACGTTGCAAATATACACGACAAAAACTCAAAATCTTTGTCTTATTTCTAGTCAAAACTAATCTGATTGCACTTAAAATAAGATTCCCCACCTAAAAAGTAACTTGTTTTTGAACAATTTTCACTTGTTTCAAGCTAATTCTTACTTGAGGTCAGTAGAAAAAAAAATTGTCAGTTGGAGTAAAAATGTTTTTGTCTTACCGCAATGACAAATTTCTCGACTTATTTCAAGTGAAATGTTTCTTGAAACAAGTGAAAATTGTCTTAAAACGAGTTTCTTTAAATGTAATCAGATTACCTTCGACTGCAGTTTAAGTTACATCGAGCGCGTGGCAGCGCATGGAAGCTGACTGACTGGGCAAAAAAAATAAAATTAAATAATCTAACATGCACATACAGTACTGTCGTACAAAGTAGCCAGCCAAGAGAAATGCTATGAAATGACATTTCATGGAACAAAAATGGCGGCTGACTGGTTAACACAGCTGCCTCACAATTCTGAGGACCGGGGTTCAAATCCCGAGTCTGCATGTTCTCCCCGTGCCTGCGTGGCTTTTCTCCGGGTACGCCGCTTTCCTCCCACATCCCAAAAACATGCGTGCTAGGTTGATTGAAGACCCTAAATTGGCCGTAGGTGTGAATGGTTGCTTGTTTCTATGTGCCCTGCGATTGGCTGGCGACCGGTTCAGGGTGTAGCCCGCCTCTCGCCCAAAGATGGCTGGGATAGGCTCCAGCATGCCCGCGACCCGCGTGCGGATAAGCATGGGTGGAAAAAGATGACAATTCAAAGGTCAGCAAAGGTTTTTCTGGAAAAAAGTGGACATGTCGTGCAGTGGCGGTTCTAGATCAATCTGCACGGTAAACGTATGGAGGGGGGGGGGGGGGGGGTCCGGGCACAGTGTTCGGTGGGCAATGCCCCCCCCCCCCAGTACTGCCTCTTGTGTCACCACTGACCTGTGTTTTTGTGCTAATTGGTTGCACAGTTGTCACCTAATCTTTCTTACAGTATTATCCTCACAAACAAATTTGTCCACTTCCGTGCCAGAGTTCATCCAAAAAAAAGAAAAAGAAAAAAGAAAGAGACTAGTAAAGGGTTGATCAGGGAATCATACGTCGGATTTAATTGCACAAAGTTGGCCATTTGAAGCTGCCAGAATGCCAAGCCGGGGCATGGGGGGGTGGGGGGTGGCGGGGGGTGGCGGGGTGGGGGGCGGCACTGCGGGAATTGGCCGCTGACAAGTTGAACTTGACACGAGCAATCCAAGCGACAAGCCAAAAGGACTTTCGGGCCTCCTTTAAGTTGACGTCTTTAGCACATGAGAGCGGCAACAAAGTTATCGGGCCGGGAGGGAGTTGAGATCAAATGTAAATCAAGCGCCCCCCACCCCCCACACTCCCTTCCCCCCCACTCCCCTCCCCGGCGAACAGGTGTCTGAGAGGAATGAGAGGTTGCGCTAACTTGGCTGTCATCGTGTTTTCTGACAAAAACACGCAGCCTTCCAACGCCAAAGCGGCGTGAATTATACATCTATGGCTGTAATTCTCTCAGAGGAGGCGAGGCGAGAAAGGGGGAAGTGGAAAGGGGAGGGGGCGGCGTCGGGGAGATGAATGGCCGCAGCGCTCACTTTTGACGCAGCGATACTTGGCTCGGCTTCCCGCCCGCCGCTTATTGGCTTTTCACAGCGCATTTATTTCTTTGCTAAACAAGCGTCGCTGTCGCTCCGTCGGACGTGCGGCGCTGGCGACGCGAGAGGGGAAAAATTCAAAATTCATTGTGACTTTGTGTCAGGGGCAACTGGCAAACAAACAGGACGCTTGGAAAAGTCAACATTCGACAAAGGTTAAAGGAAACGTATTGTGCCGTTTTTGTTCAACAGGGTCTTAATAAACGGCTTCTGGTACTAGTCCATCGAAATAAGAACAAAAATGGTGAACAGCGATCTGCCACAGATTTTGCGGTTCACCATTGACAAGAGCAAGAAGAAGAAAAAGGAAAAGGTTTGTATGGGTTGCTGCTCTGTTTGAAGGCTTATCGATCATCTATGCTCATTTCTGTTACCCCATCTATGGCATTTCACATTGAAAGTTAGCATTAAGCTTGCAAACTTTCATCAGAAGGATTTATATGGTTTAGTTGAATATTTTGATGTTTAAATATATCATGTTTAATTAATTCTCTTTTGTTTCATGTGCCAGTCTTTGTCTTGTATGAAAACTTTGTAACGTAAATAAATATTTGTAGTTTTTTTTATTATTATTTAAAATTACATTCATTAATTTCTTCTTTTTTTTAAAAAATCTATCCACCATTATCTTTATTGCTTACATACAAATTCATTCAGATGATGCATTCCGCATTTAGTAGTAATATTTTTTTTTCTAAAGTGACTTGAAGTGCGACTTTTGTAATCTGCATTCATTCCCCTCAAGGGAGCTTGGACCAAGGACTGTCCTCGGGTTGGGCTTCCAACCCCCCCCCCCGTCCACCTCCCTGTTCCGACATAATCTCTCCGGGGGGCCGTGACCTCCGCATCCCCCCGCGTGTGGAATAAAGGGGGACCTGAGGCCGGGATGACAGCAGAAGTCTTGCAAGGAGTTCATGTTACCACATGTCATAACAACAAGAAGCTACTGTTCCCCCAGCAGGTTCCTTGCCCCTTTGTCTTGGAGGGGCTGAAACTGAATATTGGCATGAGACAGAGAGGAGGCGGGGGGTTTGGGGTTTGGGGGGGGTTCTCGTTTCATGTTCCCTGAATGCTGCGCGGAGCACAAAAAGTCACAGAGAAGATTTGTGAACCAAGTCAACGTAAAAAACACTTAAAGAGGCGCTAAAATGCCTTCAGGTGTGTGTGCGTGTGTGTGTGTGTGTGTGTGTGCGTGCGTGCGTGGACAGTGGCTTCGGCCTCGGTGGGCACGAAGAGGTCAGAATCTCACTTTACCCGCAGCTACACTTTCCTCTGTCACTCTCAACTCTGCTCCATTCACACGCAAGCCGGGCCCAACAAAGGAGACTGCGGGGGGGCCGCCTGATCCTCACGCACGCGCGAAGGCAGGCAGATAACGCGAACGCCACCGCCACCGCTTGACGGGCGCTTTGTGCTCGCCCGTCAGCCGGGTCCCGGCGCTCCTGGAGAAGCCTTCAGTCAGCGAACGGCGCGCCCTCAAATGAGGATTCACACAGCTGTGAAATATTGATGCCAGCGCACAAGCTGCAATGCGGTCCGCTGACCTTTTCACCCTCGTTTTAGGTCACCCGAAGATATCGTTTTGAGGGAAATGAACAGGGTGGAGAAAATACACCGTTGAGCTGTTTGATGACATGGGAGTAATGTTTTTTTTTGGGGGGGGGGGCTTGAGACTTTTAGGCAGCTTTCAGGCAATTAAAAAAAAAAGCTTTAGCTTCCACTTCCGATCATTGTATGTATATGTATGTATTCATTATGTTTTTATTTATTTTTTTAAATTATTCTTTTTGCAATGATTAAACAAATACACAGTACATTTGTATTTATGTATACAATTATTGTTTTAATTATTATTTTATAATTTGTGAGTTGCCCGAGGGTATCTACAAGTGTCTACATGTTGCTCATGAGTGTCTATGGGTTTCTACGAGTCCCCCAAGGGTGTCTACGAGTTGCCCAAGGATGTCTACAAGTCGCCCAATGGTATCTATGAGTGTCTATGAGTTGCCCAATAATGTCTAAGAGTCGCCCAAGGGTGCCTACAAGTGTCTATGAGTTGCCCAACAGTGTCCATGAATTGCCCAATAGGGTCTACATCTCGCTCAAGAGTGTCTATGAGTGTCTACAAGTTGCCCAAGGGTGTCTACCAGTGTCTACAAATCCCCCAAGGGTGTCTACGAGAGTCTACGAGTCGCCCAAGGGTGTCTACCAGTGTCTGTAGCTCATGGGTGTCTACATGGGTGTCGACACATGGGTGTCTACGAGTCTCTACGAGTCACCCAAGGGTGTCTACGAGCATCTACGAGTCGCCCAAGGGTGTCTATGAGTTGCCCAAGGGTGTCTACGAGTCTCTACGATTCACCCAAGGGTGTCTATCAGTGTCTGCGAATTACCCAAGTGTTTCTATGAGCGTCTATGAGTCGCCCAAGCGTGTCTATGAGTCGCCCCAGGGTGTCTACAAGTTGCCCAAGTGTGTCTACAGGTTGCTGCTTGGTGTCTATGAATCTCTACGATTCACCCAAGGGTGTCTACGAGTGTCTTTGAGTCGCCGAAGAGTGTTTACAAGTCACCCAAGGGTGTCTACGAATTGCTAAAGGTATCTACTCGTCTCTACGAGTCACCCAAGGGTGTCTACGACGTCTTCGAGTTGGCCACCATTTCAGTTTTCCCGATTTTTTGGGCTGTTGCATGGTGATGCCCTTTGGAGTCCAGCATAAGTTGTTCTGAAGCATTTTTAGAATTTGAACGACCTTCCCCCCCTCCCAAGTACTTCCGGGTCATCTTGCTCAGATAGGAAAGGAAATGAAAGTTGCTATAAGGAAAAACCAGAAACCAAAGAGGCCTTTCATCTTTTGAAATGCTCCGTTTGAAGGAATCAGATGGAAATAATGAAGCAGCGAGTGCTAGAGTGCGACGGGGCGCGTGTCGCAAGTTTGACATTCCTGCGGGCGATGCGTGTCTCGTTAACAAACGCGCTTGGATTCTTTTAACGGGAGTCGATAAGGCCCCCTTTCCGCATCCCGAGCACTCACTCAGCGCGAGCTGCTGCCATTGAGCGGGACTAGGGCAATGAGCGGGGGGCGCAAGGGGGGTAAGGGTTGAACTGCACGTGGATATCAATACAGCTGATAGTTTTCCACGGAAGGAGATCAGAGCGTGTGATAAATAACCAAGGGGAGTTATTGTTGTGCTGTTGTTGGCCATACCTTGGCTGTTTCAAAGGCGCACATACCTAAAAGAGCGAACGCAGCGAGGGCGAGGGGGCCGACGGCGGCGAAGGAGCGAGGCGAGCGCGACGCTTTCAACTTGCTTTTGTGGGCCCGTGTGTAGATGTCACCAGCTGTTCGCCCGCACGGAGGCTTCCCGAGCGCGGAACATCGCCTCCGGCCTCGTCCTCGGCCACCTTTCAAGTGTCAATCAGTAGGGAGGGGCTTGAATGTGAGGCGGGGAAGGGGGGCGGGGGGGGGGGGGGGGGGGGGGATGGGTCACTGTCCTGAGAACAGTGCCAGCGATTTCGCCATTGATTTAACCCCGCCCCCGCGCAGCCCTCCCATCTCCAGCCGCTCGATAGCAGAGAGGACGGAGCCAGCCGTGCGCAGACAAAAGAGGCCCGTGGGCAAGGTTAGCTGGAGAACACACACGGCTGCTAGGCTAGCGTTAGCCGGCGCGTTAGTGATTAGCGATCAGCCGCCCTAACACAACACAAACAACCGCCCCCCCCTCCCGTCCTCCTTTTGTCTCCCTGCTCGGGGCCGCTCCTTGCCTGGATAGAACAAGCGTGAGGGTGACCTACCATTCGACAGCGAGGGAAAGTCATGGAGGGAGGTACACATATGGCGTGATTGACGCCCGGGCTAAACCTGTCGATTTAGACGCGCCGAGTGACCCATATTTCACCAAAAGTGCTACAAAGTGGAGTCCAAGAAAAAAAAGATGGCCCAAAAGTCAAATCTGGCCCGCTGTGTTCAATCATTCAGCCAACCGAACACACCAACGGTGCACTGCAATGCATTGCATTAAAACAGAATTGGTTTAGTCACATTTGTTTATTGATTTGTCTTTGTTTTGTCACATATCTCCTCCTTATTATTATTATCATAAATAATAATAATAATCATAATTAAAGAAAACTACTTTTTACATATATTTTTATATTTTAATCAATAATTTGTAAATGTATTTAGTGTAAATAAATGAATAAATAGATATTCACATAAATCAATGTACACATTTTTATATTTGACTATATATATTTAGTCAAGATATAAATAATTCCATACTCAAATGAATCAATTTACAATTTTTTTTTATATTACAAACTAATAGTTTTTGTGCAGCTAAAGTAAAATGTATTCAAATAAACAGTTGAACAAATAAATGTAAATATTTTAAATTAAATAATTGGTTATTATAGTTAAATTAAATTAATTATGAAAGCAATTTTAAAATGTGACTGAATTATTTTATTATTAAAATAAACATTGACACTTTTTCCCCCCAAATAAATTGGTATTGTATTTCGTGTAAACAATAAATGCATAAACATTAAAAGAAATACACAAATACTAAATAACAGTTTTTGTGTCAATAAATACATTGCATTTTTTTCAACTAAATAATTGGATATTTAATTAGAATTAAATGAATTGTAAATGAAATTCTAAAATTTGACAAAAGCATTGTATTAAAAAAAGAAGCTATTTAGCTCTTTGTTTTATCCGTTTTTTTCCCCACCTTATCTACAATCTGTCCATTCTGTGCCTCATAAATATTAAGCGTGGCCCTTGCGGACAAAAGTTAGCCCACTCCTGATCTGAAGGCGCAACTCCGCAAGTGTGTTTTGGATTCCTTTGGCTTTTCGTGTTTTGTTGTTGCGGTTGCCGCAACAAAAGTGTATTGGTGATAACGACGTACATCATAGCAAATGTGACATTTTACGTTGTTTGTTTGTTTGTTTGTTTGTTTGTTGTTGAGCCATATTCCGCACCAGAAGTGGAATTTATCTGGATATAAAATAGAGATGTTATCATGTGCCAGCGATTTCTCTGACGTCGTGTAGACATTCGAGGATTCTTTTTCCCCTCATTGAGCATTCTGCGCTGCGCTCCTGAAGGCTTTTTCTTCTTCTTCTTTTTTTTAAATACAGGACGGCCAGTCCGAGGGAGAGTCGCAAAAGTCTTCCAGCAATTATCTTGCGGTATGTATAATGTGTTCATAAATAAATCTCTAATGCATTTTACAGGGACGCCACCTCGGCGGAGGGTGACGGGCACGGAGCGGCCCAGGCGAGGCTAACGGCGGAGAACCGTAGACAGGAACCCAAACAATCCCATGCCGAGCGTTCACACGCCCCCGAACAAAACAGGCCGCTTTCACTGACGGACCCTCGCTCATCTTATCAGGCCGTGCGAAGTATGTCCATCGCCGCTGGCCCGCAGATAACCTCGGTGCCCGCGTCGTAAAACAAAAGGCCTTTGAAGTGTACAGGAACCTGCTTCGTTGGCTGTGATTTATGAAGTGAGGGGGCCGCGCGGAGGTCCCGGACCATCGCTGACCTTCGTGTTTCCTGTCGTGTCGTCGCTCGGCGGCGGCCGAGGGAATGGATGCACAAAAACACGCCATTGTCTGCTGGCCTAAACGCCGGCACAAGCACACAAGCATTTGCAACCTCAATTCCATGAAATTGTATTCATTTATTCATTTAACAGTCTAATCTCTTCATTTCGTAGGGTTTCTCTTGGAACCGCACTCGTAGTCGGTCACCAGCACATCGCCACAGCCTCGTGCTGACCTGTTAGCTTGAGCTTCTGGAGCTTTGCTGAAACTAGTTTGAAATATACAAAAATTGCTAACAACCGAGCATAAGACAAGAAAACAGACCTTAGCAGCATTAGCAATATTTCTGCTCCACAGTACGACGTTTATCACATTCACTATTTTTAATTGATCGTACGTTCCTAAAAATAAAACTCCAAACTGATAAATGGAGTGTTATAGTAACAGTCTTTTACAAATAACTCATGCTAGCAATATAGCAGCCGTGGCTAACGTCGGCTTGTTGACAGTGCTCATGCTAGCTCAGTATTGCTGGCGCTGCTGTTTTGTTGTTTTGCTGCACAGCGTTCTCTGTGACTATTTATCACAACAACAATTTCACGTGTTTTTTTTCTAGGTGAAAAGCATAGCTTGTCATTTTGAATAAGGTTGTACGATGGCGACGTGTGTCCCGTGTCAACGCAGCCCAACAGCATGGACGTGCCACTTTGTGTTTCGAGAGCGACTTGTGTGGCCCAGCTGTTGCGTGAATGACAGGAAGCTGTTTATATATAGAAAAAGTCTTTATATTTAGCCGCTAACTTCAATGCTAATCTCAAGGAACAGCCACTCGGGGAGTAGGCGCTATTACGGGACGCGCTTTCGGAGTAACGTGCGGTGGGGGGAGGGGGCCGATGATTAAAAGTCCATCGTAAAGATGTTTCCTGGCAGCCGGACAAGAGATGACCCCTGACGCCGTTTGGCGTCACAAAACAAAAGGAGGCCAAATCGCTCCTGACCGACAGACGTGTTTCAAAACACAACTTCAGTGGAAGGGCCCGGGGGGCGGCCATTTTCCGAGAGCTAATATCCTTTGGCGTTAATCACCTGTCGTCGTGAGCGTCGCTAAAGGTCCTCTCGCTTCCCTCCTTCACACGTCACGACTCAACAATTGGAGAAAAGTTCAATATTGCACTCAAAGTGGAAAATTCTGGAATAAAAAACGGATTTGAATGTAACGTCATAGTAGTTTGGGTGTTAATGTGTACAGTGGAGTCTCGGAAATTCAACGACATGATGGTCGAACGAGTTGTATAACACATGTATATAAATACTGCGGTCACCGCAGTACAGTTCTGTTGTATTTAACTTTTCAGTACAATATATTTGCATAAAATTTTGTTTTTTAAACTTTTATTTAGGTACAATTTTTGGTACTTGGTGGAACAAGTTGCTGTAGAGAATTTCCCAAAATTTTTTGAGGGAGAAAATTTGACTCCAAGAATTATTTGTTGTGGCTCATAAGTTATTTGAAATCCAAACACGGTTTCATTTCCAAGGTCCACTGTATTATTTTCTGAAAAATGAAAACCTTTTTTGTCAACCTCAGAATTGTATCATTTTCTACTCATCACAAGGCACATTTTGTCCGAAATCCAACAAAATTGCTTGTCCGCCGTTAAAACGTTAAAACTGTTGTCGCAGTTTCAGACAAAGTCAAAAAGCCATAAACGACCTCGGCGGGCGACCTCGGCCAACCTGCCACACGCCGCCGCACCGTCACCCGCTCGACCGACCCCCGACGCCCTCGTGACCCCCTACCCCCCCCCCCCCCCCCCCCCCCCCCCCCCCCCCGCCATCAGAGTTCATCAAACGCGTCAGAAATCAAGAGTGGCTTCCTCAATATTTCCTCATCAGCCACCCATCCCCTGCACTTGTGACCGTCTGTGCCCCCCCCCCCGACGAACCCCCTCCTTGTTTTTGTGATGCCCTCCTGCAAGCAGTGGAAAATAGCAGGAAACGTATATCTGTCATTGTCCATTCAGGAGATCACCTGTAAGGAAACCGTGCTGACACAATCATCCCTGCGCCTAGCAACACATCCTGGTTCCGGCCCAGACGCCAGGGACCGTACAGTACGGCCCGGCCGCTCCACTTCCTTTGCGGGAGGCCGAGGAGGGCATGTGTGTGTGCGCGTGTGTGTGTGTGTGTGTGCGTGCGTGCGTGCGCGCGCGCGGCAGGTTGATCATCTCGGGCTCGGAAGGGGAATTCCTATGAAATCACCACTTTTGTGTTGTGCCAATGAATGAAGAATTAAAGAAGTAAAACGGCAGCGAAGCAGATACGATCAAAAGTGTTTTTAGAAGCGAATAAGCGACGCCGCTCGATGGGAATTGAAAGTCACAACGGCGATAAGGACAAAAATAACGAATAGTGGCGTCAGGACCGGAAGGTGGCACGGTCAATGTTTGCTATGGAAAAAAAAAAAAAAAAAAAAATTGAAACTCTTTATTACATATCAAAACATGACACAATGAAATAAATGGTAGAGAATGAAATAAATATCAATTCATCAAATATCAAGCACACTTTCCCTCTTGTTTGGAGAACGGTGCGAGCGAGTCTTCTTTTTGTTTCCTCAAAGTGATGTTATATGATAAATAAATCTATACATTGCAGATTTTCACCTCTTGCAGGTGGATGTAGAACGAAACACTTGCGATGAACCGGGGTTGACCGTACGTCAAAGGGTCACCTGAGCTCCGACGCGCCGCCTCGCGTCACCCCGCCGTCGCCGCTCGCTCGTCATTTTGCGGCAACTTCAATGGCTCCCGCGTGTTTCCCCCGCTTCTCCTTGCGCCTGACTCAGCAAAGACAACGGACGCCGTTTGATCTCGCGCCCGCGGTGGCCACTGTTCCTCCCGTTTACAAAGAGCGCCAGGAAGCGGCGACGGCCTCCGGAGGCCTCGGGACCGGACTCCGCTTATCCTGAGCGCAAACGGCGGCCTCGACATCCGGGTCCCGCCTGCACCTGGGACACACGCGCGCACATACACGGAACGACACAAACACATTACTAGCTATCTAATGATCGCTGTTAGATGCTCAACTACAGAAGAGGAAGTACATATTTTGAAGGGAAAACAAATGTGAATGTCCAACGATTTCATTCATTTGGGAATTTCCATCCATTTGCAACACCGGTGTCAAACTCAAGGCCCGGGTGACAAATCCGGCCCGCCACATCATTTTATGTGGCCCGCTAAATCATTCGTGTCAACTTCCATAATTTTCGCGAAAATCTCGAGCAAAATTCGAAAGCGTATTGAAATGTAATGAATAATAACGTTGCAATATTGCAATCATTTTTTTCCTTGGTAGGGGTGGGAAGGTTAACGGCAACGCTGTTTCATGTAACAGGCCGCTGGAATCTTTTGGATGTCACGAGAATCGACTGCGCTTGTTAAACACTTCACGAATAAACGCCCTCAAGCTAAAATGGTTCGACCACAAATAAATGAATCCATTTTACTCCTCATTAATTGCATACTATTTAGACAACACATCTAAAAATAGATATACATATCATTTGTAATATTTTTATTTTAGGATTTCATTTTTGTCCTTTTCAAGGTGGGGCGGCAGCCTAGCGCCCTCTATTGACCAGTCGCCATGAATACAACGTTGAGGCGATACGAAACATTTCTATGGTTTCAGCGTCAAAACAGCCTTGTGAGGGAATTGGTGCAAACAATTTGGCCCATGGCAAAAAAATACGTTGGACACCGCAAGTCGGTCCCGACAAAATATGTCGGGGACACGATAGCAAATCGGGCCAGAAACGGGGCTAAAATCCCGTAGTCTGATCCCGGCGTAGTCGTCCGCGTGAACGGACTCCGCGCCGGCTAATCGAAGACGGCAGAACGTCACCGACGCTAAACTGGAGTCTTCGCCGGACGTTGTTGTCGGCCAATCGGAACCCGTCATGGAAAGCCGCTCGAGATTCTCGCGCCCTTTGCTACTCAAACTCGATTCTTTCGATTTAGGCAACGGACGCACACACGCCGTTGTGTCGTGCGGCAGCACCTGTCGGCAGTGTGTTGAGTTGCACACGAGAGGCCGACCGAATGAGGCGGGACAACCTGGACCTCGCAAATATGTGTGTGTGTGTGTGTAACAAATTATTCCTTGTTAAATATCTACGTTATATATATGTGTGCGCATGTGTGTGTGTGTGTGTGTGTGTGAGTGATTAATCCACTGAGCAAAGACACTTGAAGCTGTTAAACAGCTGAGTGTCAAAGGGCTCATGCGAGGGCCTCGTGGCGCCGGCGCTGACCCCTCGAAAACGCACGCACGCAGGCACACACACACGCACCAAGTGCACCAAAATGTGTGTCGACTCGCACACACCGGTTCATCTTGACGCAGTGGCAAAGCCAGCTGTTGCTACTTCTCATTTCCAGAGTACATGACGAGAGCATGTGATGAGGATACACAACAAGTGTGTGCGCGCGCGTGTGTAACAATGCCACAGTCTCTTTCGATTTGTCCAGGCTTATTAATAGCCACTTACGAGCGCACGCGCGTGGCGATTTAGCCGACTAAATCCGCGCTGAGGTGCGGGTGGGTCGGGTCTTTACTCAACCGCAGCGAGTGGCAGGCATCTATTGGGCTCATCTTTAACAATATGTATTGTTTTTTTTAGAAAAAAGATTTTCCTCCAAAATAAGCACTTGTCGCGAATAGACAGACTTGTCGATAAATCAAATCAAATAATGAAGTGGATTGTATCATTGCAGTTCTAGTAGCATTTCTGCTTAAAATCCACCTCAAAGGTCAGCTTTACAGATGCCATATGTCTGTTGTGGTATATCAGTAATACAAATTGTATTATTTTATTTCAATTTTACAATGGTACAGCAATATTCAATAATATAATTGAATTGTGTTTCCAGAAATGACAATCATTTTTGAATCGCTATTTCGTGAAAATATTACATATTAATTTTCATTCAATTCGAGCATCGTGATGCTTGGTTGCGTTTCAAAGTTGTTTGTGAGTGGAAACCTGCGCGCCGACTCGAGCAAAGCCCCCCCACCCCCGTCAGGCTGCCGCGCATCTTCATCGGAACCGAGCCGCGTCCAGATTAGTGCTCTAATGTGGGACGTTGTTTCGCAAAGCACTTTCTTTTGGCCTCAGAAACCTTTCTTCCCTCCCTGCCCGCACCTCCGTGCCGACCTCCTGCTCGTGCATTTGCAGCCGCCCCCCCCGCCCACAATTCCCCCCTTTGCAGCCATTATCTCCTCTTATCTCCTTCTAAGTCCCCGTCGCCCGCGCCCTGAAAACGGCCTCGTATTGTTGCGCAGGAGGAGTTAAGACGCTCGTAGCCGCACTGAAACGCTCGCAGCAGATGTTTCGCCGGTTGAGCGCATTTTCTCGCGCGGGCTTTTCTTTCTTTGATGGAGGGAGACGGAAAGAATAGAATAGCTGCAACGGAGGGAGGGAGGGAGGGAGGGAGGTTTTAAACATTAGAAGGCCAACAGCTGGTTGCTTCTCTTCCTCCCCGGGTGCATTAACCTCGTTGGCCCAAGGAGCCGCTCAGCATCTGGAGCTTAAGTTGCCCGGAAAAAAACATCAATGTCACCAGTGTGTGTGCGTTGGGGTGCAGATACAAGATGGAAGATCGCGGCCATCCAGGTCGACATCAGGGTGGATTCGGGTGACTCGGCTACTTTAGAGCGCCTCATTGTTGGCTGTGAGTGCACGCGTATCACAAAGTGAAAGGCAGACTAGCGAGGGGGGGGGGGGGGGGGGGGGGGGGGGGGGGGGGGGGAGATACAAGATGGAAGATCGCGGCCATCCAGGTCGACATCAGGGTGGATTCGGGTGACTCGGCTACTTTAGAGCGCCTCATTGTTGGCTGTGAGTGCACGCGTATCACAAAGTGAAAGGCAGACTAGCGAGGGTGGGGGGGGGGAGATACAAGATGGAAGATCGCGGCCCTCCAGGTCGACATCAGGGTGGATTCGGCTGACTCGGCTACTTTAGAGCGCCTCATTGTTGGCTGTGAGTGCACGCGTATCACAAAGTGAAAGGCAGACTAGCAAGGGGGGGGGGGGATTCTGACAGCCAGCATATTGACCCGGGCTTTGCTTCGGCATGGTCGCGTTAGAGCGCCTCATTGTTGTCCCGAGACGACACGATGACATGTATTCCAGTCACCGGAGGCTTTAAGTGGATCTAGTTTCACGGTCAACCATGAAGGCACAAGAAAGATGCTCGAAGAAGTAGCATTCGTTCGTAGTGGCTGTGCTGTACAAACTGGATTTCACACAGAAGAATTTGGCTCCGGATTTGCAAAGAAACCTCGACATCCTGTGCATTTTCCCGAGTGGACGTGCCGATCGTCTGCGCGTCTCTCAACCCCTCGGCAGCCGCTCCTCCGCCGTCGTCATCGCCATCGTCGGGCGGCTGCTTGAATGCAACAAAAGGTACGCGACGGCCAATGAGGAGCGAGCGAGCGGGCGGGAGTTGTTTGAGTAGGCGGCCAACTCTTTCTTCATCTTCTCGCTCGCCATTGTCGTCCGTTGTGTGCTCAAGGGAAAGGTGCGCGACGATCGGGCAGGTGCTCGGCCGACGTTTGTTAGCACAGGGAGCGGACGCACAATGGCCGAGGAGGAGGCCGCCGCTGGCTCGATGACACTCGAATGCGGCAAACTGTCATCGGCTCCTCGTTTGCCCGCTTGAAGTCTGCAGCTTCACGACCGATATGGATTTTTATGGATTCCGATATTTGGCAGAATAAAATTCAGATAACCGATTAATCGATCGATTGAGTTAAAAAACAGAGAAGGAATAAAATGTTCTTTTTTTTTTTTTTAGTCCCTTAATGCTTACAACAATAAAGATATGAATCAGAGGGAGAACATTTGACTGTTTTACAATACAGAGTCATTTAGTAAAAATTTTTGTTGCTGATTATTGTTTAAATATTAGTTTGAATGTCATTGTCTTATGCTGTAATGTGTTAATCATGTATAAAACGCTGGGCGATTTTTGCCCATTTTACTAAAGTACAAAGTATTGTAAAAGTGTCAAGTGTCTGAGAAGTGTTGCAAATGTCCACCCACCCCCCGGCGGCGTTCCGTCCCCGCAAGACTGAAAGACGATAATTGGCGGAAATAGTTAAGCGAGATACATTTCCCTTCGCCTCATCCTTTTATATATTGCGTCACTCACGGCTCGAAGACTTTCGATAAAGGAGTTTGGTCTTTTTTGGTGTGTGACTTTTTCTCCGGTTGGTTTGATGTGGATGTGTTCAATATATTGTCGAAGTTATCATTTATTTGCTTCGCTTGCATGAGTATTATGGGCGATTTTGAGAAAATCAAGAAGACGACTCGGCAGGAATCCTCCGATAGAGCGATCCGCCTCGACCGAGGCCGTGGCCGGCGTTGGTCTCATGTCTTCACCTTGAAACCCTCCCCTTAGCGTGTTGTGTCTCGTAGCTTAGCATGTTAAGTCAGAAAGCTCCCTATTTCAAATAAATACAGGCGCGACGGGAGAGATTGTTTCGAGCGCGACGAGAGGCTGTCGTCTGAACGATTGGCGTTTCACATTATATGTTAGCATTAAGCTAGCGGACTTTGGTTAGACGAAATCCTATGGTTCGGTTGAACATTTGTGCGAATACGTCCAAAAGAGTAATGTGTTTAATGTGTAAAACCATAGATATATATTTCTAACCAATCTTTTTCTGTTGTCTGTCTGTAGCGTGCATTGTGACTTGCTGCGGGTGGTTTTGGAACGCGCGCGATGAACAGGGGGTTCGGCGTCCATCCGAAATTGCGTGCGTGCGCACTTTCCAGTCGTGCGCGGCAGACACACAAGAGACGAAGTCTGCCATCCTGACACAAATCCTCGCTAAGGGTCCTTTTCCGCCTCCCTCCCGGCTGCTCTCTTTGCCACCAGCAAATCCGGGTTTCACCACAACTTAAGCACTTAGGCGTAATCCCCATGAAGAGGCGATAGCCCCCTTGCACAAGTCACTTTTGCGCCATTAAAAGCACACAATGGGGGCGTGTTAGGGACTCACTTAAATGGATTGAGCACAACAAAGCCAGCGCTTGATAAGTTTTGAGCCGGGAAGAATCCGCCATTTACAGCCCTCCTTTTGTGCCTTCTCTTAGATGCACTTGTCTCAACAGTCTAAGCCGCTTTTATCTGCCTTTTTTTTTTTTTTGCGTTTGTTTAATTCCTAAGCAGCAGAATACAGTATGTCCCATTTCTTCATCCCCCCCCCCCCCCCCCCCCCCCACCGCCGCCACACCACACATAGAAATATCACAGAGCTTGCTCACAATGAAGGACATCTAGATCCACTTCCTAAAACCAAAGACCGCCTCTTCTTGTTCTTTAGCAAACCGCCCCCCCCCCCCACTTAAAACCGCTTCAAATGAAAGCAATGTTTGTAATCTTTGAAGCACTATGATAATCTGGCCTCGAGTGGACAAAAAGGCACAAGGAGGAAGTGGATGGCGGAGCCTTCAAACGCGTTAATTCCCGTCATCCTCGCGCGTTGCGAGGCGGCTTATCGAGGCAAGAACAGCCGAACGCGAGCGGACGACGAGAGAGAGGCCCGCCGCAAACTTGTCACTCGCGAAATCAATTAAGGGCACGAACCGCGCCAGCCGGGATTTGCCAAATTCAAGGGCAAGTCGTCGTGGTGGCACTCGCGCACAAGTGGAAGTGCACAAGCCCCCCAAAACGTCATAACAAAAAAAGACTTTTCAAATATTTGGATTGACACCGTCAGAGATATGTAAATGACTTCTTTCATTTCATTGAGGATTGTGTGGTTAGGAAGAAAATAATCATTGAATATAGAACATATATAAATAAATTGACTTTGTATTTATTTGAATACGATTTAATCAATGATGACTATAAATTAATATTATTTCTGTATTCATTTCTGTCTTTTGTATGTATGCATTCCTTTCTTCTTCTATAATTCCGATGCTTCCTATCCTCGACTTAATGCGGCGGGAGCGCTGCAGCCGATTCCAGCTGACTTGTGGCGAGAGGTGAAAATGTTCTAGCCCACCATAAATCAACAAACGTCCGCTAGCATAATGTCAAATGCCATAGACGGGCTAACAGAAATTAGAATAGATGTTAGGTCATATAATTAACTGTCAAATAACCGCTACTTGAACACACACGAGCAGCAACACATACAAACAAAAGAGAATTATCCGTCCAGCCGTCCATTTTCGAAGCAAAGTTTGGACTACAACCACAATCATTGACTAGAAACCCGCAAGATTTGATTTCATGACATAAAAGCGCCTAACTCATCCCAATTAAAGAAAGCTACTGTATACGTGTACCCATCTGCCCGCTAAGTAATGCGATCGTGTAGTTTGCGTGCCAGCATTGAGGCCGATACGCTGGAGGAAAGGGAAGCGGGCGAGTCCAGAGGTTCGGCCGGCCGGGCCGCGTCTTCCAGCCGACCTCCGCTTCCGTCCTCGGGGGCTCGACTCCCGAATGCTTTGTTTAAGCTCGGTGAGCCCGACCCCGAAGCTCGCGCGGGCTCAACCTCCGTTTAAGGGCCGCACATAGACGGCGCCCCGGGGACGGATCAGGCTTTTTAATTCCGACTGCGCACGCTTACAAACACACGATGTACATAACACACGACCAAACGTGGCTCTGGTACCCTAAAGCACATACGCAAGACTCAAGCCTATCATCACAAATCATGACGTGGAAAAGAATACAAAACACTCTTTAATGTTCATAGCCAAGTTGAAATGTGACAACACGTACTTTCTTTTTTTAACTGGAAAACATCCATCCACCCATTTTCCGTACCGCTTAAAACAACTAAACTTCATATCATGCATGGCTTGCAAACTCCTACTCGCGAGACTAGCATACCTGATGTTGCCGTGGCAACTACTGGACTAAAAATAACATTTGGTTGACCAGCCCGGACACTTTTCGCAGCACACAAACCCATACGCTTCTTTTTCTTTTGGCTTGCTTTGTTCGGGGTCACCAAGCCGAAGGTCGGCCGACATTAGCGACATCTTGCCGACTGCCGGGTCGGCAAAACGTTGGAACGTCGGGCCGTACACGCCGCAACGAGCCAATGCGTCACAAGCAGAAGGGTCAGAAGGTCAGCGGCGGCACGGCAGCCGTTCTGTTTCGCTCGCCTAAAACCTGGAAATGTATTTTTAGCGCAATTGAAAACTTCTGTGCATTTTGATTGGCTGTGAGCTCCGCCGTCATGACGGCGATTCAAATTTCGCCAAAGCAGCGGCCGGCCGATCGGCGGCTCGCGAGGATAGTTGCCGAACCGCGCCGCAGTTCAGTCGGGTTCGGCCACGTAGCTCGGCGCGCGGCAGCCTTTGCGTTGACATGGTAACATGAAGGCTGAAATCTGATTGGACAAAAGCATCACGCACAAACACGTAACGCGAAGCAGCGCAGCCAAGAGAAACGCTCAAAAGGAAGAGAACAGACTGTTGCAAATGAGGGAATAGAAATATTCGGTTTCCAATGTAGGTCAGTGTTTCCGATGGCGTTCAGAGAAGGCCCACGCCTGCCGCCGAGCGACTCGGCACGTGCGCATTGCGCCCGTCCAGCGTTGCTTGGGAGGGGAAAGGCTTCCTGCGCTGCGGCCAAATTTTCCCTGCCCGACTCCGCTGGCCGGGCTGTAAAGCCGCTAAGTAGCAGCTGTCCACCTGGCCAGGGGGAAGCCTTTTAGTGACGCACGCACACACGCCGCACGCCGTCCGGAGTGAAAAAATGCTCTCTCACTACCGGTGTACGCTTCCGTCCGCGTGTGCGTGAAGGAGAGGCCCAGATGGTCAGGGAGGGGAACAGCGATGGCCGGCGTCACCGAGCGAGCGAAGGCGGAAAATGGAAACCAACGAGCGAGAGAGTTGGAACGAGAAAGACGAGGGCGGCGGCGGCGGCGACATCACGGGGACGCGACAGCCCGCACCGAACCGTAACACGCGCGCACGGGACAATTCATTAGGTACGCTCATCCCATGAGAGCCTGCGGCTTTTGCGTTGCGCTCGTGCGCTTCTGTCTGCAGTCAGGTCAGAATCGCGAACGCGGAAGTGCTCTCAATCAATTTACCTGCTTGAACGGTTCACGGTTCAAATAAATCAAGAAATAGAGAAATAAAGTCGGTTCAATAATGCAACAGGCACTAATACGTTCAATCATTTCTTTGATATTTCTAAATTTATTGACAAATACTTGGGCTATATTTGATACTTTTGTGGTTTTAATTGTGCAACCAGAAAAGCTTTTTTTTTTTCTTCCTTAAATTAACATTTACTCTCTATATATTGTTACATAGAATTCTAATTTTTTGAAATACAACTAAAATTACACATGAAATAAAATAAAATCCTTATTTATTTTATATATATATATATTAAAAAAAAAAAGGTTGGCACTGTATATGCTTTTCCTGACAGTGCTATTCAAACCCCCCCAAATTTAAATAAATATGTGAGGGAGGTGCGGGGGAGCACTGAAAGGAAACTTCCATCCAGATGGTGATATTATTATTATTACCCCCTCCGCCCCCCCACACCACACAACCTTTAATTCATTTATTTTATGTCACAGTTGCGCTTTGATCGCTCTTCTCCAATTATTAATGCGCTTTCGCCGCACGCTGCTCTTGAAGTCATCGTTCCAGTCTCGCCTTTGATTGCTACACCTGATGGGAAAAGCGCTCGTACACCCTGACCCCCCCTCCCTTCAACCTCATTCCAAGTGTGACTCTTTTTGTTTTGTGTCGGAACATTTGCTCTCACACACACACACACACACACACATGGGGTGTATTGTCTGGAGTTCCTCCAGAGGCGTTGGCGTGTGTCGCTCATCAATTATTGATCACATCCAACTGCCATCATGGCGTGCACATCATTTAGGGATGTGCCATTCTCTCTCTCTCTCGCGCGCGCTACAGTTTAGCTACAAAGTGGTTTTATACAAAAGCGACAATGTGCAGCGAGTTCTGTTTGGCTCACGGTTTCATTATTGGACACATTTTGCTGTTGCCGCGGCAACACCAAATCCCTGACTTTAGTTGTATATGATGGTGTTTCCCAACATTTTTTGATAAATATTTCTCAAAAGCTTAAGAAAAAGAAAAAAAAACGATTCTGTGACCACGCAAGTCATCTAACTTGTAATATTTTGGATCACAAATCATTTTTCTCTATTGAAATGAATGTAAGTCATTAATCCGTCCCAGGCTCCCCAAAAATATATATTTTGTAATGGTTTTTTTTTTCATCGTATAAAAAGCTCTCTATAATAATATCCTTTTTGAAAAACGTACGACATAATTCATTGGAATTGGGGGGGGGGAAAAACGTGAGCTTTTTGCCACATTTTTGTGTCAATTCACCGGACATTGTGCTGCTCCTTCCGGCGTGTGCGCCTTGGCCAGTTGGGGGCAGCGTAATACACACATACGGATATGCGCTACATCAAGCCGGTTGAAACTCTGCAGTAAGCCGCAGCAATGTTAGTCGCCGATGCACTTGTTGTTCCGGCGTGAGAGCGGAGAGACGTTTCGACAGCCTCCCGCCCGCCCGCTCGCTCGCTCGCTCGCTCCAGCTCTCGCTCTCCTGTTTTTTTTTTTTTGTTTTTTTTTTATCCAAATGCAAGTCACCGTGAAAAATGTGCTGGTCCAATATTTGCACAGAAGTGGTGCTGGGACAGACAGATAACCTATCAGTATTTGAGTTTGGCTTCCCATGCTCCAAATAGCCATCCTCCGCCTGTTTAGCTTATTGATTGGCTTGGCAAGAAACTAGGTCCCCTCAGCGGTGACCAAGGTCAAACAACACATGGACTCTGTGCCACCCATACAACACCCCCCTAAAGCCCCTCTTAACACCCACCCGCCCACTTCGCGCTTCCTCCTGCCTGCCCAACAATTCTCCTACGCAAAGACAAAACAAGAGTGTCAAGACATCTTGAAAGATTGTGGAAATATTGCCAACTTTTGTGTTTTGTGTGTGTGATGACTCCGTGTATGGAGCAGCGGCAGCGTCCTGCGCGGGAATCGATGCCATTGAATTCTGAAGGTTTCCTCAGGGGCACGAGCGCGCCTGTCGATAGCGCTCCATGTCACGAGCGCCACGCTCGTCCCGAAATAAAACGCTTCCGTCCCATTCAACAAAGCGGGCGACACCGTTGTCCTGCACTACCGAAATGCTAGCCACTTACGTGCGCTAGCTTACTGCGAACACGCAACACAAAACGCCGCAGACTGGCTAACCACTGGCTAGCATTGACGTGGCCGTCTTACAAGGTTTTCTGGAACAGATATTTCAACACAAATGGTGCAGCAACACATGTAAGCAGACAATATAACAATACTCACAGGCATATATTCTTTATCCTCTGCAAAAAACAACTAATATTACAGCAGATTACAGAGTTACCAACAGTACTTGAGTACTTTGCGTGTGTGACTGGAATATACTGCACACTGTATTATACGTGCTCACACACGCACTCGCAAACACACACTTGCGCACTCACGCTTTTGCACTTGCACGCACTCTTTTCCAAATTCTCTCTCGCTCACTCTCACACACACACACACGCACGCACGCACGCACGCACGCACGCAGCTCGACGTTTTGGGCGTCACTCACTCGCAGGAGCTCGGCGGGCCACAGCTGTGCATGCTAGCGCGCGTGCATGCGTGTGTGTGTGGGTGCTGCCGTCCGATTTGGCGCGTTGCCACGCGGCGCCGGGGCGGCTTTCGGGCCTCCGGGCTGCCCCGCGGGCTGCGGCCGAGCGGCACATGAGCTCCAAAGAGAGGAGACGTCATCTTTCCTCCAAGTTCGGCTCAACATATTTGGAAAGTTTCCTCCACATCCACGGTAGCGTTTGTTTGTTTTTCTTCTTCTCCGTCGCCTTCTCGGCCGTCTGCGATGCGGCGCGGCCGTGCACCCGCGCTGTCGTGTCCCCGTCATTGGCGTTCCTTACTCCTTTATGTCGTGGCCCCCCCCTCTCTCATTTTGCAGTTTTTAAATCTGCACTGACGGGTACGACTCGTAAATTTGAAGCAGTGGAACTGCAGAATTTGAGCGCCCTAAAAGGTCGAACAATTCGGAAACAGACCAAAATGTGGGGAATAATAGATTTGCAATTCGTCTGTTCGGTTGCACTATAAAAACATTTACTCACTGAGTTTCTCCACCAAGGTCTTGATCGGCTAGGCTAGGGGAAGATCCAGAGCCACTTTCAAGCACAAAGACCGCACTGTCTGAATCACGCAGAGGCGCGATCGTGTCGAAACACTCGCCGGGCACCGCCTCCGCTTTCACGTCGAAGGTAAGCAGAGCTGCAATGAGCGCTGCTGGACGCGCAGCTCACCGTTAACTAACGGATTTCGCGCAAGCGGCGCATTGTTGATACGTCGGTCAAGTTGTGCAAGACTGGCTCACTGCCATCAACTGACTTCACTTAAAGACCCTGTAAAGTGAGTTCTAAGATTAGTGTCCAAATACATCACACATATTTGAAGATACTTGCTGGGAACGCGCAAAGACCGAGAACGACAGTACGTCGTACGTAAAGTGTTTTTCACCATTTGAGTTTTGTTCACTTTTTGGGGTGTGCCATTTCGTAAAAGATTTGTTGTCTATGTCGTCATCCCACACATTTTGCGTGCAGTGTTTTAAAATGTGAATTAAAAAAAAAGCATAATGTTTTCATTCAGGAACAATTTCATAAATATTGATGGAAATGCCACTTGTTGTTCGCAATTGCTGCATAAATGGCGTATTTGTTATTTTGGTTGCCCGAGCAGCTCTGCTGTTGAGTTCCTTTTTTTTTTTTTTTTTTTCTCTCAGCTGAACTCTCTTCTTGGCGCTTTTGTTCGCTCCTCGCCATCGATCGCTCGCGCTCCTCCTTCTGGCGCCACTTGTGCTCAGCTCGCTTGTCTCCGTCTGCCCTTGCGCCGTTTCTCCTCTGGCTCACCTCTCGTTTAGCTCCGGTGCCCGCTGCCGCCGTTGCCGCCGTTGCCGCCGTGGCCAAGCGCCCACGCATCTCACACCTCACGTCGCCTGAGTTTATTTTATTTTTTCTTTTTTTATGACCGGCACTTTTAGATTTTTTCCCCCCCACATTTTGAATCTTCAGCGCAATTTCTTTTCTTAAATGTGGAAAAATGCAAATATTTTCCAAAAAGGTTGGCGGCTCTCAAGGATAACTGCTGTGAGGCGCGATCCCCTAAATGAAAAAACACGTGCGCCTGTGCCCGCTGACTTTCTGTCGGGATTACGCCGTAACGTGCTTCATATTTTCGATCGCCGCCGTCTCGCAGATTTGAAAAGCTATTTCGAAACATTTCGGAGGGATAAACACTTGTGACTTTCGTCAGATGACATTCCGTGGTTTGGTTGAACATTTTGGTATTTGAACATTGAAGAAAAAAGCTGTTTATTGACACTCCCAGTTGGTGTGCAGTCAAACTAATCAATAAAGAGAGATTGGCACATTGTGTCTTTAAATCGACCACCTAGCTTCATCTTCGGCTCACAAGTCCGTTTGACAATAGAACAACACTCGCGGGCATAAATTCTTGATCCTCTCCGAAAACGACGAATACAGGAGGTTACTGAAGGCAGTGAGGAGGTATCCGTATGTCTGCATTACACTGCCCCCAGGTGACCAAAAGGAGCAGCACAATGCCTATTGAATTGAAGCAAGAACAGCTTCATTCGTCACATTCTAGTTCATGTTGTGTTCTCTGTTTTTACAAAGTACAATATTAGAGGGTGCCACGTTCGTTCTGAAGTGCCGTCGTACAGGCCTTCGGGTCTGGAACGGGCTCGGATTGGCTAGTGTAAGTACGTCCCTCGCTGAGCGGGTGTCCCGATACTTGTGTCCAGCCTTGACCACCTTGAACGCACGCACGCACGCACGCACACACGCGCGGCCACACACGCCGCCCCTGCAGTGATGAACGCCTGTACAACACAATCGCATGTTTTGAAGGGCTAGCATAATTGTTTGGAATAGCGCTCCGTCCACTTCACGCAGTTTCGGGTGTAAACATAAGAGCCGCCGCTTTGTGCTCGGCTAATTTTCTTTCCAGTTGAGTAAGTGGTCAAGGTTGTTTTTTTTTTGTAATCTGTGGCATTGTTTCAGGAGATGCGCCGACGTCCATTTTGGAGAGCGGCGCCACTTGAGGAACAATGGCGTACACTCCAGAGACGCGGCGCGTGAAGTATGTTTGTGAGGGCGCTCACACAATAGCGGGGACGATATTGCGCAACGCAAGGAAGATAAAGCGAGATGCGCCCGGCAGATACGCTTGACATTCGCCATTGTTTACGACAACGCGCGCTACTTTCGAACGTGTTTGTTTGACACAGTAATGTAAAGCCGCCGCCGTGCCAACACTCACGTGCGTCATCGGGGATCTGTCCCCGGTCCGCGCGCGGGATCCAAACGCCCCGAGGCTCGCCCGGCGGCGCCGCCCTCCTGCAAGTTGCGCCAACACATCCGACGCGGATAAAGAGATGCCGTCTACATAAAAGTTGCCATGTCGGTGAATGAATAATTCTGCACAGCCACGTCCTGTTATAAGAGGGCGTCCGCAATTGGGCAAGCACATTATCGCAGTTGTTTATTTTTTCTTGCGCTCATTTAAGAATTACATTTTTTTTTGGGGGGGGAGTTTTACAGGTTGTAGGTTTCATTAATGGTGGATTTTTTTTTTTTTTTATTTCTCTCCTCTCAGACGAACGTTAATTATATTTGATCTCTGGGATGTAACTGGACAAAGTGATGCCGCAAATGGACGTCACGTCGCTACGGTGGCTCAAAAGGGTCCATTTGTGACGAGCGGAATATAACGTCAGCAAACCTACTCCCAACGGGTGAAAAACCTTAAATGCCATTAGAATTCAAAAGAAGACTCAAAACTAAAGAGGAATATAAAAAGACCCGATTGTTGGTTTTCCGAGCTTTGGCTTCTTCCTTGAGGGCGCGGGCACACATCCTTCCTCCTTCCATCTGCCCAAAGCTCGTCTTAATCTGCCACAATCACACGACTCGTCCTTGTTTTTCAAACTAATGTCGATTACACATTTGATAAACACGCATTTGCATTAGCGTTCGCCGAGGTCGGGATTAGCGGCGTTCATCCTCAAACTGTTCTGTCTCTGCGCTTCGCCTCTTTGTTGATTTTTTTTTTTTTCTCCCCTCTCTCGCTCTTTCGCTGGATGGACCTTTTTTTTTTCTCCCCCCTCTCCTCCTCCTCCTCCTCCTCCTCCCGTTGTTTGTGTGGCCGTCAGAAATCCGAAAGGACGCACAAATATTTGAAAGGGTGATTAAAAATCATTTGGGAAAACAGATTATTGACTG